>NW_027142370.1:16084761-16122261 GCF_026170545.1 Melanerpes formicivorus | reverse complement strand
AGGTGTTGTTGGATGATAGGTTGGATGTGATGATCTTGAAGGTCTCTTCCAACCTGGTCTATTCTATTCTATTCTATTCTATTCTTTCCATTCCATTCCATTCCATTCCATTCCATTCCATTCCATTCCATTCCATTCCATTCCATTCCATTCCATTCCATTCCATTCTATTCCATGCCATGCCATAAATGGTGGCTACCATACTAAACAGCAATGATGAGTAAATGAGAAGAGTGATTGGTAGCTCCTTCCTGATCCGGGGAGCAGATTAAAGTGTTTGCAAACTGAACTGGCTTTCAGCAGTGCCAGCTGTGCAGGTATGTTTGTCACAGCTGCTGCTTTTGCCTAAGCTTCATTTCATTGATTTTTAACATTTCCCCCCCATGGAAAGCATTTTCAAAGGTCATCCTGCCAGGCATAAACCACTAGTGAATTCATGTTGGCAGTGGACAAGAGCCAGCCCCCACAACCCTCAAATATTTTGAGAACCCTCAGAGACCAAAACCCCAAAGCTTCACCCACAGATTTTCATGAGTTCCAGTACCTGAAGGGGGCCTACAAGTAAGCTGAGGAGGTAGTTTTGACAAGGGCTTGTGGTGACAGGATGAGGGGGAATGGATTGAAGAAGGAAGAGGGGAGATTGAGCCTGGAGATGAGGAAGAAATTCTAGCCAGTGAGGGTAGTTGTTTCATAGTTTCATAGTTTCATAGTTTCATAGTTTCATAGTTTCATTCAGGGTTGGAAGGGACCACAAGGATCATCTAGTTCCAACCCCCCTGCCACGGGCAGGGACACCCCACACTAGATCAGGCTGGACAGAGCCTCATCCAGCCTGCTCTTAAACACCTCCAGGGACTAGTGAGACACTGCCACAGGTTACCCAGGGAGGCTGTGGATGTTCCCTCCTTGGAGGTGTTCAAGGCCAGGCTGGATGAGGACTTGAGCAAACTGGGCTGGTGGAAGCTGTCCCTGCTCATGTTGGGATGGTTGGAACTGCATGGAATTACAGAATCAATAAGGTGGAAAAGATCTCAGAGATCATCCAGTCCAACCTATCACCCAACAGCTTATGACTACTAAACCATGGCTGCAAGTGCCACATCCAATCCCCTCTTGAACACCTCCAGGTATGGTGACTGCACCACCTCCCTGGGCAGCACATTCCTGTGGCCAATTGGTCTGTGAGGAAGTTTCTCTTCACCTCCAGCCTAAACCTCCCCTGGCACAGCTTGAGACTGTGTCCTCTTGTTCTGGTGCTGGGTGCCTGGGAGAAGAGACCAACCCCTTCCTGGATACAACCTCCCTGCAGGGAAGTGTAAAGAGCAAGAAGGTCTCCCCTGAGCCTCCTCTTCTCCAGGCTAAGCAACCCCAGCTCCCTCAGCCTCTCCTCACAGGGCTGTGCTCCAGACCCCTCCCCAGCCTTGTTGCCCTTCTCTGGACACCTTCAAGTCTCTCAATGTCCTTCTTAAACTGAGGAGCCCAGAACTGGACACAGGACTCAAGGTGTGGCCTAACCAGTGCTGAGCTCAGGGGCACAATGACTTCCCTGCTCCTGCTGACCTCACTAGGTCCTTCCTATGCAAACCATTCTTTGATTCTATGGCATGCTGGAACAACCTGAAGAATATTAAGAGGAATATTTGAAATTCCTTGCAAAAAAAAACTGTTACCTCAAACTGAATTAATCTTTACCTGACAATTAAAACTCCAATGAGCTCCTATTCAAAGCCCTGTAAGCATCTGCAGAAGGTACAATCCAAACCATATGCTGGCATTCCCTGCTCTTCCTCCAGAAGCAAATGTGGGTCACACAGTGTTAATATGATAAGAAAGGTTTGCTCTGGGAAAGAGAGGAGAGGAGAGGAGAGGAGAGGAGAGGAGAGGAGAGGAGAGGAGAGGAGAGGAGAGAGGAGAGGAGAGGAGAGGAGAGGAGAGGAGAGGAGAGGAGAGGAGAGGAGAGGAGAGGAGAGGAGAGGAGAGGAGAGGAGAGGAGAGGAGAGGAGAGGAGAGGAGAGGAGAGGAGAGGAGAGGAGAGGAGAGGAGAGGAGAGGAGAGGAGAGGAGAGGAGAGGAGAGGAGAGGAGAGGAGAGGAGAGGAGAGGAGAGGAGAGGAGAGGAGAGGAGAGGAGAGGAGAGGAGAGGAGAGGAGAGGAGAGGAGAGGAGAGGAGAGGAGAGGAGAGGAGAGGAGAGAGAGGAGAGGAGGAGAGGAGAGGAGAGGAGAGGAGAGGAGAGGAGGAGAGGAGAGGAGAGGAGAGGAGGAGAGGAGAGGAGAGGAGAGGAGAGGAGAGGAGAGGAGAGGAGAGGAGAGGAGAGGAGAGGAGAGGAGAGGAGAGGAGAGGAGAGGAGAGGAGAGGAGAGGAGAGGAGAGGAGAGGAGAGGAGAGGAGAGGAGAGGAGAGGAGAGGAGAGGAGAGGAGAGGAGAGGAGAGGAGAGGAGAGGAGAGGAGAGGAGAGGAGAGGAGAGGAGAGGAGAGGAGAGGAGAGGAGAGGAGAGGAGAGGAGAGGAGAGGAGAGGAGAGGAGAGGAGAGGAGAGGAGAGGAGAGGAGAGGAGAGGAGAGGAGAGGAGAGGAGAGGAGAGGAGAGGCCGAGGAGAGGAGAGGAGAGGAGAGGAGAGGAGAGGAGAGGATAAACCAGGAAGGAAGAGACCTTCAAGATCATCGTGGCCATTGCAGTGGCCAATCACTCTCTCTGCGTAGAACTTCTTCCTAACCTCCAGCCTAAACCTCCCCTGGTGCAGCCTGAGACTGTGTCCTCTTGTTCTGTTGCTGGTTGAGTTTCTTAGTGTGTTTTCATGCAGATGTTTAGTGAACAGGTTAATGCAAATATATAGATCACTGTATTCAAAGAATAGACAGACATCCATAAAGTGATTTTGTGTCTTACACCTTTTATTTCCACCTAGGTTGCATTCCATGCCTTGTTCCTCCTGTCTAGTGTCATCTAGACTGTGCTTTGGCATTATGACTGATACCTGTTTCATGCCAGGTATTATACTCTCCATTTAACCCCTCTCTCTTTCCTCCTACTTGAGTGATTGTAATGGAGATAAATGTTTTAAACTCTCCTTTATTCTTTTCCTACAAAACCTGAAATCAATTTTGTTGCCTTCAATGTCCATTGTTATTTATTTATTTATGTATTATGAGACCATGATGAGCAGAAGTAGAATGTTATCTCAAGGCTATTTGTCACAGAACATCCTTCCTCTCTAGCAGCCATTGCAGAATGCTTCCAAATTTTTGACTATGTAACCACATCATCACAGAATGATCAGGGTTGGAAAGGACATCAAGGCTCAGCCAGTCCCAAGCCCCCTGCCATGGGCAGGGACACCTCACACCACAGCAGGTTGCTCACAGCCACCTCCAGCCTGGCTGCAAACACCTCCAGGCAGGAGGCTTCCACCACCTCCCTGGGCAACCTGGGCCAGGCTCTCACCACCCTCATGGGGAACAACTTCTTCCTCACATCCAATCTCAATCTCCCCACTTCTAGTTTTGCTCCATCCCCCCCAGTCCTATCCCTCCCTGACATCCTCAAAACTCCCTCCCCAGCTTTCTTGGAGCTCCCTGCAGAGCCTGGAAGGCCACAATTAGGTCTCCTGGGAGCCTTCTCCTCTCCAGCCTGCACAATCCCAACTCTCTCAGTCTGTCCTCACAGCAGAGCAGCTCCAGCCCTCTGCTCCTCCTTGTGGCCCTTCTCTGGACACCTTCCAGCACCTCCAGATCCTTCCTGGAACAGAGGTTCCAGAACCGGACCCAGATCTCCAGCTGTGGTCTCAGCAGAGTGGAGCAGAGGAGCAGAATCCCCTCCCTGGCCCTGCTGGCCACACTTCTGCTGCTCAGCCCAGGCTCTGCTTGGCTCTCTGGGCTGCAAGTGCTCCCTGCTGGCTCCTGTTGAGCTTCTCCTCCCCCAGCACCCCCAAGCCCTTTTCTTCAGGGCTGCTCTCCAGCCAGTCCCTGCCCAGCCTATATCAGTGCCTGAGGTTGCCCCAACCAAGCTGCAGGACCTTGCCCTTGGCCTTATTGAACTTTATGAGGTTGAGTTGGGCTCTGCTCTTCATCCTGCCCAGGTCCCTCTGGATAGATCCCTTCCCTGCAGCCTGTCAGCCACACAACACAGCTTGATGCTGAAGGTGCATTCAATGCCTCTGTCCATGTTGGTGACGAAGATGTTAAACAAACCTGGTCACAGTGCTGATCTCTGAGGGACTCCACTTGTCACCGGCCTCCACTTGGACTTGGACCCATGCACAGCCACTCTTTGGGTGCAGCCATCAAGCCAGTTCATTATCCACTGGGTTGTCCACCCATGGGACCCATATTTTGCCAGTTTGTAGACCAGGATGTGCTGTGGCACAGAGTCAAAGGCTTTGCTCAGGCCCAGGTAAATGCTGCCAGTTGCTCCTCCCTCGTCTGTTGGAGCTGTGTTATCCTGCCTTGACAGTCCAAACATTTGTGAAGATGCCTCTGTTGGCAATTCAGTTTCCCTTCAGACATTCTCTCCTCAATGGTCTTCATTTTCCTGTGCTTTCACTTCACCACTCAGTGCTCAGCACTGAAAGGCAGCAGGGGTGATGTCACTTTTACATGATAGAAGCAGAAAGGTTCCAATCACAGCAGCTGCTGGAGCTCCTTTGGTCTGCTGCAGTCTCTGAAGTCACTGGCATTATTCTGATGCAAAAAGTTTTTAATAGAAGGCAAGTCAGCTGCAGTAATCATTCCCATGGGATCTGGATGCACAGAGCTGGCTCGCTATCTTTGGAAAGCTGATTGACTCAGGGCTGTGGAACACAACCTATTCTAGCTGTCTGCTGTGTTCTCTCTGAGCTCTCACAGTCACCTCACTAACCTGAGTGAACCTCTCTACAGTCACTAAAACCTCTGTGTTTATATTTCCAGTCCTATGCAGCAAGCAGGTTGCCCAAAGAGGTGGTTGTGGACTCATCACCTGGAGGTATTCCAGGTGAGGCTTGACAGGCTCTGGGCAGCCTGACCTAGTGGAGGATGTCCCTGCTGACTGCAGAGGAGGCTGGACTGCAGAATCACAGAATCACAGAAACATTCAGGTTGGAAAAGACCCTCAGGATCACCAAGTCCAATCCAGAACCCTATTCTATAAGGTTCACCATAAACCATATCTTCAAGCATCACATCCAAACCACCTTTAAACACATCCAGGCTTGGGGACTCCACCACCACCTGGGCAGCACATTCCAATAAATGCCATGAAAAAAGTTCTCCTCATGTCCACTCTATAACTGCCCTCTTGCAGTTTGAGGCTCTTCCCTCTTGTTCTATCACTAGTGACCTGTGAGAAGAGACCAACCTCTCTACCGTCTCCTTTCAGGTAGTTGTAGAGAGTGATGAGGTCTCCCCTCAGCCTCCTCTTCTTCAAAGTAACCATCTACATCTCCTTAACTCACTCCTTAAAAGATTTATTCTCCAGGCCCTTCCCCAGCTTCCCTGCCCTCCACTGTACTCAACATCTTAGAATAGGATAGGATAAGATAGGATAGGATAGGATAGGATAGGATAGGATAGGATAGGATAGGATAGGATAGGATAGGATAGGATAGGATAGGATAGGATAGGATAGGATAGGATAGGATAAACCAGGTTGGAAGAGACCTTCAAGATCATCATGTCCAACCTATCACCCAACACCATCTGATCAACTAAACCATGGCATCAAGCACCCCATCCAGTCTCCTCCTAAACACCTCCAGGGATGGTGACTCCACCACCTCCCTGGGCAGCACATTCAATGGGTAATCACACTCTCTGTATAGAACTTCTTCCTAACATCCAACCTAAACCTCCCATGGTGCAACTTGAGACTGTGTCCTCTTGTTCTGGTGCTGCTTGCCTGGGAGAAGAGACCAACCCCCACCTGTCTACAACCTCCCTTCAGGCAGTTGGAGAGAGCAAGAAGGTCTCCCCTGAGCCTCCTCTTCTCCAGGCTAAGCAACCCCAGCTCCCTCAGCCTCTCCTCACAGGGCTGTGCTCCAGACCCCTCCCCAGCCTCATTGGCCTTCTCTGGACATTTTGCAGCATCTCAGCATCTTTCCTAAACTGAGGAGCTCAGAACTGGACACAGGACTCAAGGTGTGGCCTAACCAGTGCTGAGCACAGGGCACAATGACTTCCCTGCTCCTGCTGGCCACACTGCTCCTGATCCAGCCCAGGATGCCATTGGCCCTCTTGGCTGCCTGGGCACACTGCTGGTTCATGTTCAGCCTGCTGTCACCCACTACCCCCAGGTCCCTCTCTGCCTGGCTGCTCTCAGCCACTCTGACCCCAGCCTGTAGCACTGCCTGGGGTTGTTGTGGTTAATGTGCAGAACCTGGCACTTGGATGTGTTCAATCTCCTGTCCTTGGCCTCTGCCCATCTGTCCAGCCTGTCAAGGTCCCTCTGCAGAGCCTCTCTACCCTCTATTGAGATGCCCAAAACTGAACACCATACTCTGCATTCTGCTAGCTATTAAATATGTTATATACTAGATGACCTTTGGAGGTCCCTTCCAAACCAGACCATTCTGGGATGATTCTATGTGAGGTTTCCATCTTGATTCTCTTTTACTGGTGTAAAAAGCTGGATAGCAAAACATTTCAACTGGGAGGAAGCAAAATTTCTGTGTACTGTGATGTCTTGCAAATCCTGTTGTCTTCAAAAATGAGTTTCTATTTTAGTGAAACAGTGACAGAACTGCATCAACTGAGCCTGGAATGTTCTTTCTGTAGTGACAGAACTGCATCAACTGAGCCTGGAATGTTCTTCCTTCTGTAGTGACAGAACTGCATCAACTGAGCCTGGAATGTTCTCTTTTCTGTAGTGACAGAGCTGCATCAACTGAGCATGGAATGTTCTTTCTGTAGTGACAGAACTGCATCAGCTGAGCATGGAATGTTCTTCCTTCTGTAGTGACAGAACTGCATCAACTGAGCCTGGAATGTTCTTCCTTCTGTAGTGACAGAACTGCATCAGCTGAGCCTGGAATGTTCTTCCTTCTGTAGTGACAGAACTGCATCAGCTGAGCATGGAATGTTCTTCCTTCTGTAGTGACAGAACTGCATCAACTGAGCCTGGAATGTTCTTTCTGTAGTGACAGAACTGCATCAGCTGAGCATGGAATGTTCTTCCTTCTGTAGTGACAGAACTGCATCAACTGAGCATGGAATGTTCTTCCTTCTGTAGTGACAGAACTGCATCAGCTGAGCATGGAATGTTCTTCCTTCTGTAGTGACAGAACTGCATCAACTGAGCCTGGAATGTTCTTCCTTCTGTAGTGACAGAACTGCATCAGCTGAGCCTGGAATGTTCTTCCTTCTGTAGTGACAGAACTGCATCAACTGAGCCTGGAATGTTCTTCCTTCTGTAGTGACAGAACTGCATCAACTGAGCCTGGAATGTTCTTCCTTCTGTAGTGACAGAACTGCATCAGCTGAGCATGGAATGTTCTTCCTTCTGTAGTGACAGAACTGCATCAACTGAGCCTGGAATGTTCTTCCTTCTGTAGTGACAGAACTGCATCAGCTGAGCCTGGAATGTTCTTCCTTCTGTAGTGACAGAACTGCATCAACTGAGCCTGGAATGTTCTCTTTTCTGTAGTGACAGAGCTGCATCAACTGAGCATGGAATGTTCTTTCTGTAGTGACAGAACTGCATCAGCTGAGCATGGAATGTTCTTCCTTCTGTAGTGACAGAACTGCATCAACTGAGCCTGGAATGTTCTTCCTTCTGTAGTGACAGAACTGCATCAGCTGAGCCTGGAATGTTCTTCCTTCTGTAGTGACAGAACTGCATCAGCTGAGCATGGAATGTTCTTCCTTCTGTAGTGACAGAACTGCATCAACTGAGCCTGGAATGTTCTTTCTGTAGTGACAGAACTGCATCAGCTGAGCATGGAATGTTCTTCCTTCTGTAGTGACAGAACTGCATCAACTGAGCATGGAATGTTCTTCCTTCTGTAGTGACAGAACTGCATCAGCTGAGCATGGAATGTTCTTCCTTCTGTAGTGACAGAACTGCATCAACTGAGCCTGGAATGTTCTTCCTTCTGTAGTGACAGAACTGCATCAGCTGAGCCTGGAATGTTCTTCCTTCTGTAGTGACAGAACTGCATCAACTGAGCCTGGAATGTTCTTCCTTCTGTAGTGACAGAACTGCATCAACTGAGCCTGGAATGTTCTTCCTTCTGTAGTGACAGAACTGCATCAGCTGAGCATGGAATGTTCTTCCTTCTGTAGTGACAGAACTGCATCAACTGAGCCTGGAATGTTCTTCCTTCTGTAGTGACAGAACTGCATCAGCTGAGCCTGGAATGTTCTTCCTTCTGTAGTGACAGAACTGCATCAACTGAGCCTGGAATGTTCTCTTTTCTGTAGTGACAGAGCTGCATCAACTGAGCATGGAATGTTCTTTCTGTAGTGACAGAACTGCATCAGCTGAGCATGGAATGTTCTTCCTTCTGTAGTGACAGAACTGCATCAACTGAGCCTGGAATGTTCTTCCTTCTGTAGTGACAGAACTGCATCAGCTGAGCCTGGAATGTTCTTCCTTCTGTAGTGACAGAACTGCATCAACTGAGCATGGAATGTTCTTCCTTCTGTAGTGACAGAACTGCATCAACTGAGCATGGAATGTTCTTCCTTCTGTAGTGACAGAACTGCATCAACTGAGCCTGGAATGTTCTTCCTTCTGTAGTGACAGAACTGCATCAACTAAGCATGGAATGTTCTTCTTTCTGTAGTATATCATCCCATCCTCATAGGTTGTTAGGGGTTGGAAGGTATCTCAGGAGATCATCAAGTCCAACCCCCCTGTCAGAGCAGGGTCATAGAATCCAGCACAGGTCACACAGGAACACATCCAGACAGGGCTGCAAAGGCTCCACAGAAGGAGACTCCACAACCTCTCTGGGCAGCCTGCTCCAGGGCTCTGGGACCCTCACAGTCAAGAAGTTCCTCCTCATGGTGAGCTGGAACCTCTTGTGCTGCAGTTTATATGCATTGCCTCTTGTCCTATCCCAGGGTGCAACTGAGCAGAGCCTGGCCCTGTCCCCTCCCTCTTGACCCCCAGCCCTCAGCTATTGATAGACATTGATCAGATCCCTCTCAGCCTTCTCCTCTCCAGACTAAACAGCCCCAGGGCTCTCAGCCTCTCCTCCCCAGGCAGTGCTGCAGTCCCTTCAGCATCCTTGCAGCCCTCCCTTGGACTCTCTCCAGCAGATCCCTGTCCCTCCTGAACTGGGGAGCCCAGAACTAGATGCAGTGTTCCAGGTGAGGTCTCAGCAGGGCAGAGCAGAGCCTCTCCCCACCCCCTTCGACCTGGGACTTTGAGGTTTAAAAGTAAGTAGTGTGATAAAGTAAGCTCAAAGGTGACATCATCCTGAGCCTTTCTTCTGAGAGGAAATTTTTTCCAGCCAACATTTTGGCCTCTTCCTGTGCTCACCATGCAGGAACAAGTTTGTCTCTGGCTGCATCTACACTGGTAAATGAAATGTATCCAGAGATATCTTCAAGCAATGAGGCCAACTGGTACAGGACATCTCTTATCTGTTCTAACAAGCTGTTTCAGCCTCCAGAGCAGGATGTCTGTGTGCATACTGCCTGCTGGAATGGCTCCTGGGCTGCTCCAGCTGCCAAAACATGTCCAGAAGTTGTTCAGAGGGAAAGCTTGCTGGAATGGGCCAAAATCATGCAAGGAAACTATCTAGCGCTTTATTAGCATAAATGGCCATGCTCCAGTGCCAGGAAACCTTCCCAAAGATGCTCAGCTTTGCTGGGATAGATGCAGAGGCATAATTCTGTGAAGCATCTAGGCCAAACCAGCTCTCAGTTAGTTTTCTTTCTGCAAGCACCTTTTCTTCAGTGGCCAAGATCATGACCAAGAGACATAAATATCCCTTACCCCAAAGTGACTCGCAAGATCTGTAAGGAGAAATTGTGTTTCTATTGAGCTCTCTGAGCCTGTTGCAGAGGCAAGAGACAGAGAGCAGACAGCTGCCATGCAAGTATATTTATATACACAAAATTCCATGGGAAGCCTGAAGAGTCTCTGAATCCCCAAAATATTCTGAACAGGGCAATGTCTCTTCTAGCCCTCAGGTTGCTCTCTACAATCCCTTGAAAGGAGGTTGGAGCAAGGGGGATGTTTGGTCTCTTCTCCCTATCAACAAGTGATAGGACCTTGAGTACTGTGTCCAGTGCTTGGCCCCTCAGTTTAAGAAGGACATTGAGACTCTTGAATGTGTCCAGAGAAGGGCAACAAGGTTGGGGAGGGGTCTGGAGCACAGCCCTGTGAGGAGAGGCTGAGGGAGCTGGGGTTGCTTAGCCTGGAGAAGAGGAGGCTCAGGGGAGACCTTCTTGCTCTCTACAACTCCCTGAAGGGAGGTTGTAGCCAGGAAGGGGTTGGTCTCTTCTCTCCAGCAACCAGCACCAGAACAAGAGGACACAGTCTCAAGCTATGCCAGGGGTGGTTTAGGCTGGAGGTGAAGAGAGAATTCTTCACTGAGAGAGTCATTCGTCTTTGGAATGTGCTGCCCAGGGAGGTGGTGGAGTCCCCATCCCTGGAGGTGTTCAAGAGGGGCTTGGATGTGGCTCTTGGTGCCATGGTTTAGTCATGAGGTCTGTGGTGACAGGTTGGACTTGGTGATCTTTGAGGTCTCTTCCAACCTTGGTGATTCTGTGATTCTGTGGTACTGTGACTTTTCCAACCAAAGTAACTCTAATATCACAGCTGCAAACCCCCTACTTCTCTGAGCAGAACCTCTTTAGTATCCTCTGCCAAAAGCATGCCACATGGCAAATGTGAAGATAAAAGCAGAAATTTCTGGGTGCTTCCTACTGCTGAAGCTTCTCCTTTTTTATTGAAGCAGCCCTTCTTTAGCCCAGCTGCTCTTCACTCAGAATCAAGGAAAGAAATCTTCACAGAGTCACAGAATTTCAGGGGCTGGAAGGGACCTCCAAAGCTCATCCAGTCCAAGCCCCCTGCCAGAGCAGGAGCACCTAGAGCAGCTCACACAGGAACACATCCAGCTAGGTTTTTTATCATCTCCAGAGAGGGAGACTCCAAAACCTCCCTGGGCAGCCTGCTCCAGGCCTCTGTCACCCTCACAGGGAAAAGATTCTTTCTCCTGTTCCCATGGCACTTCCTCTGCCTCAGCTTCCACCACTGCCCCTTGTGCTGGCATTGGGCATCCCCCAGCAGAGCCTGGCTCCAGCCTCTGGGCACTCTGCACAGCTTTAGCACCTCTCAGGCTCCTCCTCTCCAAGCTCCAGAGCCCTCAGCTCCCTCAGGCTGTCCTCATAAGGAAGATGTTCCACTGCCTGCAGCATCTTTGTGGCTCTGTGCTGGACTCTCTCAAGCAGCTCACTGTCTCTCTTGAGCTGAAGGGCCCAGAACTGGACACAATATTCCAGATGAGGCCTCATCAGGGAAGAATAGAGGGGGAGGAGAACCTCTCCTGATCTACTGGTCACAGCCCTTCTAATCAACCCCAGGATGCCCTTGGCCTTCCTGGCCGCCACAGCACATTACTGACTCATGGTCATCCTTCCACCCACCAGGATCCCCAGGTCCCTTTTGCCTTCACTGCTCTCCAGCAGGTCAGTCCCCAGCCTCCACTGGTGCATGGAGTTGTTCCTTCCCAGGTGCTAGGCTCTCCCCTTGCCCTTGTTGAACTTCATCAAATCTCTCCCTGCCCAGCTCTCAGCCTGTCCAGGTCTGGCTGAATGGCAGCACAACCTTCTGGTGTGTCAGCCACTGCACCCAGCTTGGTGTCATGTGTGTGCCCACTACGCTATGTTAAGGGCAGAAAGACCACAGCTGAAGGACTTTTATTTCCTTCTGCCAAATTAATTTGTATTCCTGAAGTCTGGTATCATAGAATCACAGAATCACCAAGGTTGGAAGAGACCTCAAAGATTATCGTGTCCAACCTGTCACCACAGACCTCATGACTAAACCATGGCACCAAGTGCCACATCCAATCCCCTCTTGAACACCTCCAGGGATGGGGACTCCACCACCTCCCTGGGCAGCACATTCCAATGGCTAACAACTCTCTCAGTGAAGAATTTTCTCATCACCTCCAGCCTAAACTCCCCCTGGCACAGCCTGAGACTGTGTCCTCTTGTTCTGGTGCTGGTTGCTAGAGAGGAGAGACCAACCCCTTCCTGGCCACAACCACCTTTCAGGTAGCTGGAGAGAGCAATGAGGTCACCCCCTGAGCCTCCTCCTCTCCAGGCTAAACAATCCCAGCTCAATCCCTGGTGGGACAGGCTTGCTCCCTTCACCCTCACCAGCTTCCCTCCCTTCACCAGCATTGCCTTCTGCCTCTTCCTGGCTATTATTTTCAGCTACAGGATGATCTCCCTCCTTCTGCAGGCTATCCTAGGGTGCTATCACCGTGGCTTTTAATAAGTTCCCATTATGCAAGGAGGGAAGAAGGACTTTTGCATTTGGACCAGACAGTGATGAAGTTTGTGTGCATTTGCAGTTCCAGTGGGAAATAATTTTGTTCTCCCTGCCAGCCCACTGGGACATCCTTGTGCTCTGAATACATCAGTTTTCCTCTCTGCCAGCCAGCAAGTGCTCACAGCTGAAGTGTGCTCAGATGAACTTTCCCATTGTGTTAACTTGGGAGTCTCTGCCACGGCGAAGGACACAAACTCCTTCTGGTGCTGTGGAGTCGAGTCCTGCATTTTATGGATGGGGGAACTTTGGGCAGAGTATCAGTGACAGCAGCAGGTTGCCTGTTCCTGCTGATGTGTTCATATCAGTCACATTAATCCTAATTGTTCTGCTGCTGCTGCTGTCAGACCCAAGGGACAGTCACTGTCTCGCATGCATCTGCAGAGCTTCTGTTCGTTTAATGAAGACAACTTCCTGCTCAGGAGGCAAAAGGTACTTTAATTCTCTCCTCTCCTGTGTGCTAAGTGAAAGACCTTCAACTTCTTGTAATTTCTGAATTGATTTTAACCTCCTGTATAGAATCACAGAATTGTCAGGGTTAGAAGGGACCTCAAGGATCAGCCAGTTCCAACGCCCCTGCCGTGGGCAGGGACACCTCACACTACAGCAGGTCGCTCACAGCCACATCCAGCCTGGCTGCAAACACCTCCAGGGATATATCCTTCAGGTAACTATCTAGAATAAGATGAGTAGACAGGCAGAGGTTGATCTCTTCTCCCAGGCAACCAGTACCAGAACAAGAGGACACAGTCTCAAGCTGTGCCAGGGGAGGTTTAGGCTGGAGGTTAGGAGGAAGTTCTACACAGAGAGAGTGATTGCCCATTGGAATGTGCTGCCCAGGGAGGTGGTGGAGTCAGCATTGCTGGAGGTGTTCAGGAGGAGCCTTGATAGGGTGCTTGGTGCCATGGGTTAGTTGATTGGGTGGTGTTGGATGATAGGTTCTTGAAGGTATATTCCAACCTATTCTATTCTATTCTATTCTATTCTATTCTATTCTATTCTATTCTATTCTATTCTATTCTATTCTATTCTATTCTATTCTATTCTATTCCATTCCATTCCATTCCATTCCATTCCATTCCATTCCATTCCATACTATGATAGCAGTCAGCAAGAAGTGGCCATTTACCAAGGGATGACAATTCCTCTTTGAAGTTTTCTGCTTCTTTTTGAGCTGATCCCCAGTGAAACACAAAGCATCCCTGATGTTCCCCACACAGAGGGAATGGTGATTTTCTGGTGGAAGGGAAGATGTGTGCACCAGGTAGGGAATAAGTAGATGAGAACTCCATGTCATGCAGGAAATTCAATTTGATCTCTCTGCTCAGCTTGGGTCAGAGCAACATGTACCATCCCCAGCTGTGCTGCATCTGAGGAGAAGCAGCTCATCTTTATGGAAATGTGTTGGCTTAGCTGAAAGCTACTTCTGGGAAACTGCCTGTGCAGAAGAGAAGTCAAAGAGAGGCATGGCAAAAGGAGGCCCTTTTTCATGTTTGCAAGTGGGGTCTGTGAAGCAGAGCTGTGGCAATGCAGTGATTACAGCGCTGCTCCTGCTGGATCCATTCTGTGAAGCAAAACACACAACAAATTGGAGAGCCTCACTGCCAGCCACAAAGCCCCTTGCCTGCATTAGATTTCCATTTCAAAAGGAACACTAGGAAACCCAACATTTGGAAGTGGAACATCTAGCCAATCCCTCTCCTACCCATTTTCACTCTTACATTTTACATCCCGTGTCATTTTCAATAGCATACACATCTTCAAACAATACAGATCCAGCAGATTTAACTACAGCAGTGGGAGGGCTTTAGGGGGCTGGAGACACTCAGAACTACACATTATGTCTGCTTAAGCACTAATACTTGAGCTCTGTTAAGAGAAATATGGGTAAATTAATTCATCTCACAAGTTAAGCAAGGCAGTGGCAAGGGAGCAACCAGAGAGTCATAGAATAGTCAGGGTTGGAAGTGAACTCAAGGATCAGCCAGTTCCAACTCCCCTGCCATGGGCAGGGACACCACACACTACAGCAGGTTGCTCACAGCCACAGCCAGCCTGGCTGCAAACACCTCCAGGCAGGGAGGCTTCCACCACCTCCGTGCCAGGCTCTCACCACCCTCATGGGGAACAACTTCTTCCTCACATCCAATCTCAACCTACCCATTTCTAGTTTTGCTCCATTCCCTCCAGTCCTATCCCTCCCTGACATCCTCAAAAGTCCCTCCCCAGCTCTCTTGGAGTCCCCTTCAGATACTGCAAGGCCACAATTAAATCTCCTCAGAGCCTTCTTTTCTCCAGACCAAATAGCCCCAACTCCCTCAGTCTGTCCTCACAGCAGAGCAGCTCCAGCCCTCTGCTCCTCCTCCTGGCCCTTCTCTGGACACCTTCCAGCCCCTCCAGACCCTTCCTGGCACAGAGGCTTTAGAACTGGCCCCAGAGCTCCAGCTGTGGTCTCAGCAGAGTGGAGCAGAGGGGCAGAATCCCCTCCCTGGCCCTGCTGCCCACACTTCTCTTGCTGCAGCCCAGGCTCTGCTTGGCTTTCTGGGCTGCAAGTGCTGACTGCCGTCTCCTGTTGAGCTTCTCTTCCCCCCAGTCCCGCCAAGGCCTTTTCTGCAGGGCTACTCTCAAGCCAGTCCCTGCCCAGCCTGGATCAGTGCTTGGGATTGCCCCAACCCAGCTGCAGGGACCTTGCAGTTGGTCTTGTTGAACTTCCTGAGGTTGTCTTGGGGCTCTCTAGTTTCAGGAAGAGTACAAGCCTCGAATAGCAAGCAGTCCCTGAGTCCAAATTACAACTAACTCCCCAGTTGCTTGCACAATCTTCATGATTGCACAGAGGGGAACAAAAATAAATTGTTCTCTCAGAACTGGCATATGCAATGACTGCATTTGCCCAAGCTAATTGTTCATCCAAATTGGGCATGCAGCTTAGCATCTGTCACTCAAATGTGATCTGTGTGCTTGGAGGTCTTTGGAAGTTAGAATTCAAGAATCACAGAACTGTCAGAGTTAGAAGGGACCTCAAGGCTTAGCCAGTTCCAACCCCCCTGCCATGGGCAGGGACACCCTCACACTACAGCAGGTTGCTCACAGCCACATCCAGCCCTGGCTGCAAACACCTCCAGGCAGGAGGCTTCCACCACCTCCCTGGGCAACCTGTGCCAGGCTCTCACCACCCTCATGGGAACAACTTCTTCCTCACAGCCAGTCTCAATCTACACACTTCTATTTCCTTTTTTTCCATTCCCCCCAGTCCTCAAAAGTCCCTCCCCAGTTTTCTCGTAGCCCCCTTCAGATACTGGAAAGCCACAATAAGATCTTGTGAGAGACTAAACTCCTTGTGTGACTCAACAAAGATAAAATCACTTGCTGCTTGCCCAGACAATAGCTGATGTGTGTTGGGCAGAGCCACTGGAACGACTCTGGGAAGGTGCAAAGATAACATCGATCACTGGGCCACAGCTGGCCTGACAACAATGGACTGAGGCCACCTTCGGGAGTATGCATGAGACAAGATAATCTCCACCCATCAAGTACCCTGGGAAGGGAGGATGGTGAGACAAGGGATTCACCACCTGTTTCCTGAGGTGTAATGAGTGTGTGGGCAGGTAGATGGAGAAGGAGGAGGCAGAGCCCACACCTCCATCTAGAGCCCTGCCCAAACACACAGGAATGCACAGAAAGATTTCCTGGGGAACGATACCTGGATACTTAGCTGAGGATGATTTCCTGGCCCCTGATTTCCTGAGGGACAATACTTGGACACAATACCTAAGGACTAAAAACTGTATAAAAGACTGGAGCCACTGCTGACTTGGGCAGAAGAAAAACGGGGAACTGAAAACACAGGAGAAGGAAAACACAGAAGGACAATGCTGCTGAGAAGGAAAGCAGGAGAGAAGGAAAAGCCTGGGACAAGGCTGCTGTGGAGAAAAGAGGCCATGGAGCCTGGAAGAAGCAGACTGAACCTTCTCTCTGTGTCCTAAGATCCGCCTGCTGCAATTCATGGAGCTGAAGAGGCTGCCCAGAGGACCACAGCTCTTCTCCAGCCAAAGCCTCAGCACCCTTTCTCTACAGACCCAACATCTCCTGCAGCACCTTTCCTCCACAGACTCAAACTGTCTTGGGGGGGTGACGGGTGTGGTAATATAATTCCTTTCCTCTTCTCTCTCTCTTCTCTCTCTCCCTCTCTATTTTCTCCCTCCTCCCCTTCTTATGTCCACTTTATTTATGTAATCAATAGCCTAGCTGTTGACATTTTGGCCTCGTTTGTGCCTCTCATTTCACATCACAGGAATATTCAGAAGAACTGAGGCTCTTTCCCTCTCCAGACCGAGACAGGGCTCCTCAGGGGCCTTCTCTTCTCCAGCCTGCACAACCCCAACTCGCTCAGTCTGTCTCCAGAGCAGAGTAGCTCCAGCCCTCTGCTCATCCTGGTAGCTCTTCTCTGGACACCTTCCAGCACCTCCAGATCCTTCCTGTACTAGGGGCTCCAGAACTGGACACAGAGCTCCAGGTACAGTCTCAGCAGAGCAGAGCAGAGCAGAGGCGGAGAATCACCTCTCGTCCTATCACTTACTACTAGGCAGAAAGCCCAACCTCCACATGACTAAAACCTCCATTCAGGGAGTTGTAGAGAGCAATAAGGTTTCTTCTCAGCCTCCTCTAGACTGAGCAACTCCAGGTCCTTCAGATGCTGCTCACAAGACTTGTTCTTCAGACCCTTCATCACCAGCTTCTTTGCCCTTCTCTGAAGTTGCTCCAGTACTTCAATATAACTACAGATGACCTCCATGCATGGTGACCTCTGATCTCCTCACATCCCTCAGATCTTCCAGAAGCAGAGATTTCTGAGTCTGTAATATATTCCAAATCATCTTTACAACAACTCAAAGGACTGGGATGATGCCTTGCCTCAGCCTGGAGAAACCTGAGGTTGGAAAGGTTAGTGGAAAGAGTTGGAAAGGTTCAGTGTTATCTGTGGTCAAGGTATATAATAGTCCCTCTATGCAGCAAGACTGAGAGCCCTGGGGCTGTTTAGTCTGGAGAAGAGAAGGCTGAGAGGGATCTGATCAATGTCTATCAATAGCTGAGGGTCAAGTGGAGGGGGCCAAGCTCTTTTCATAGTAATGAGACAAGGAACAATGGATACAAATTTGAACAGAGAAGGTTTCACCTCAACATGAGGAGAACTTGTACACTGTGAGGGTGGCAGATGGGGTCCTGGGATGAAGCTAGCAAAGTGTGGCCAGCAGGGCTGGGGGAGGTTCTGCTGCCCCTCTTCTCTGCCCTGCGGAGACCACAGCTGCAATGCTGTGTCCAGTTCGGGGCTCCCCAGAGACAGAGACCTGCTGGAGAGAGTCCAACAGAGAGTCACGAGGATGATTATAGGGACTTGAGCATCTCCCCTGTGGAGAGAGACTGAGAGTCCTGGGGGTGGTTAGTGTGGAAAAGAGAAGGCTGAGAGGGATCTGATCAATGTCTATCAATAGCTGAGGGGTGGGGGTCAAGGGGAGGGGGCTAAGCTCTTCTCAGTGGTGCACAGTAATGAGCCAAGGAAAAATGGATAGGAACTTGAACAGAGAAGGTTTCAGCTCAACATGAGGAGAAACTTCTTTAGTGTGAGGGTGCTGGAGGTCTGGAGCAGGCTGCCCAGAAAGGTTTGCGGAGTGTCCTTCTCTGGAGCCTTTCCAAACCCACCTGAAAGCATTCCTGTGCAGACTGCCCTGGGTGACCCTGCATTTGGCAGGGGGGTTGGCCTGGATGATCTCTGGGGGGTCCCTTCCAACCTCCACCATTCTGTGATTCCCTGAGTCTAAGCTCTGTGAAGTGGCATGCTTGGAGAGAGTTGCATCCATGGAGACTTGATAGGGGTGCTTGGTGCCATGGGTTAGTTGATTAGGTGGTGTTGGATGATAGGTTGGACACGATGATCTTGAAGGTCTCTTTTCTCTTCTCTTCTCTTCTCTTCTCTTCTCTTCTCTTCTCTTCTCTTCTCTTCTCTTCTCTTCTCTTCTCTTCTCTTCTCTTCTCTTCCTCTTCTCTTCTCTTCTCTTCTCTTCTCTTCTCTTCTCTCTTCTCTTCTCTTCTCTTCTCCCCTCCTCTCCCCTCCCCTCCCCTCCCCTCCTCTCCTCTCCTCTCCTCTCCTCTCCTCTCCTCTCCTCTCCTCTCCTCTCCTCTCCTCTCCTCTCTGAACCTCTCCTCTCCTCTCCTCTCTGAACCTCTCCTCTCCTCTCCTCTCTGAACCTCTCCTCTCCTCTCTGAACCTCTCCTCTCCTCTCCTCTCTGAACCTCTCCTCTCTGAACCTCTCTCCTCTCTGAACCTCTCCTCTCCTCTCTGAACCTCTCCTCTCCTCTCTGAACCTCTCCTCTCCTCTCCTCTCTGAACCTCTCCTCTCCTCTCTGAACCTCTTCTCTCCTCTCTGAACCTCTTCCTCTCCTCTCCTCTTCTTTTCTATTCTATTCTATTCTATTCTATTCTATTCTATTCTATTCTATTCTATTCTATTCTATTCTATTCTATTCTATTCTATTCTATTCTATTCTATGCAATGCTATGCAATGCTATGCTATGCTATGCTATGCTTATGCTATGCTATGCTATGCTATGCAACCCATCACAGTGACAGGGCCCACTTGGTTTGCAGAATGCAATCAGCCCTATTCCATCTGCACATCTTGGCCCAAGCCTATCCTCCAGCCATGCTTTGCATATGTAAGTGCCCATCACACACAGCCTTGCCCTGGCCCTGGCTCCTCTTCCAGGCCCTATTCATCCCTTTGAAGCTGTGCCTGCTGTGAGCCAGATTCTGGCTGCCGTGAGCACGGAGCCACCAGGCCCAGAAGGCGAGGGGGAGCTTTTCTCTCTCTCTCCAGCTCTGCATTTGCAATGATTAGTAACAACTCTGAGTCAGCTGAGGCTAGAGATGACTTCTGAATACTTAAAAAATGATCTGATTAAGAAAAAACCCCACAATATAAAATACATTTGGAGCAATCAGCTGTCCCCAGTCACTCCACTGAACCGTTGCAGGAGAGAATACAGTCATTAGTTGGTTTGATTCACCACTTGATGTCTTTTCCCCCTCTCTTTGCCACCCTAATCAGAAATCTTTCTGTCCCCTGTCCACCCTTCTCCCCAGGCATCTAAAATAGAACAGATTAATATTTCTTTTTGTCTTCCTTATCTATCTGTTTAATTTCCCCAAGCTTTAAGCTGCTGCTATATATTCTTCAACAGCCAGCTCCACAGACAGCCATGGCAGCTGTTCTCCAGCTCAGAGCAGGGTGCTCCAATGACATACAAGGGAAGAAGGAGCCAGGCTTGTAATCACCCAGTAGATTTGTGTTCAATCAACAAAACTTTCCAAGCTGGAAGCAAGCCAGGAGAGCCAAGCTCATCATCTGCCTTCTGCAAAAATATACCCTGTGTCCTCTGATAACCATAGATGATTAGAAATAGCATTTTGCCTCTCCTACTACAAGGGTCAGCAGTGATGCAGACTGCTGCAAAATGAACTGCAAGCAGGCTCTGAGGTTTCCTCCTTCTCTGAAACAACAAGGCTAGCCCAGCTGGGTTTTTTGCTTGAGACCAGCAGGGTAAGGAAGGTGATTCTCCCCCGTCTGCTCTGTTCTCTTCGAACAGAGCAGGTTGCAAGAGACCTTCAAGATCATGGCGTCCAACCTATCATCCAACACCAGCTAATCAACTAACCCATGGCACCAAGCACCCTATCAAGTCTCCTCCTGAACACCTCCAGGATGGTGACTCCACCACCTCCCTGGGCAGCACATTCCAATGGGCAATCACTCTCTGTGTGTAGAACTTTCTCCTCACCTCCAGTCCAAACTTCCCCTGGTGCAGCTTGAGACTGTGTCCTCTTGTTCTGGTGCTGGCTGCCTGGGAGAAGAGACCAGGCACCTGCCTGTCTACAACCTCCCTTAAGGTAGTTGTAGATAGCAATAAGATCACCCCTGAGTCTCCTTCTCTTCAGGCTAAGCAGCCCCAGCTCCCTCAGTCTCTCCTCACAGGGCTTGTGTTCCAAACCCCTTAGACCCCACCTGGAATACTGTGTCCAGTTCTGGTGCCCTAAACACAAGAGGGAAATGGAGCTGCTGGAGGGTGCCCAGAGGAGCCTACAAAGATGATTAGGCAGATGGAGCTTTGCCTCTATGGGGACAGGCTGACAGGGTTGCGGCAGTTCAGGCTGGAGAAGAGAAGGCTCCAGGGAGACCTCAGAGCAGCCTTCCCGTACCTGAAGGGAGCTGCAGGAAAGTCAGGGAGGCACTTTTTGCAAGGGGCAATAGCTGTGAGTGGGAAGAGGGGCAGATTTAGACTGGAAACTAGGGAGAAATTCTTTAGAGTGAGGATGGCGAGACACTGGCACCGGTTGCCCAGGCTATGGCTGCCTCCTTCCTGGAGTTGTTTCAAGGCCAGGCTGGATGAGGCCTTAAGCGACCTAGGCGAGTGGGAAGGGTCCCTGCCCATGGCAGTAGTGTGGGAACTTGGTGATCTTTGAGGTTCCTTCAATCCAAACCATTCTATGAACCTATGAATGACTCTGATAAGACCAAAAACCCCATGAGAGAAGCCTGGCTCTGAGGTCCAGAGCTGCTCTGAGAATAGCAGATAAGAAGGAACACTTCTTAATCTCCTTTTTTTTAATGCCAGCCTTATGACTGAGGCTTGTTAGAAGCTGGTGTTGGCTTTAAACATTTATAGGCAAGCTAAGCCTAAACCTTCACATTCAGAATTCATAAATAAACAACAGCTACATTTAGAGAGTCTAATCATTTATTTGGGGGGGGAGGAGGGGGGGAATAGTTCAGTATTCAGTATTCAAACTTCTCTGACGGACATAAACTGGCAAACACAGAAATTCTGACCATGGTTTGTAGTGGTTTTGGCATCTCCCTGTGTCAACTGCAACCTCACCACAAATCTCCATATTCCACATGTGTTTCTTAAAGCCTCCTGAGGAATTAGGTGGGAAGTATAGAATCATGGAATTGTCAGGGTTGGAAGGGACCTCAAGGATCAGGCAGTCCCAACCCCCTGCCATGGACAGGGACAACCTCACACTGCAGCAGGTTGCTCACAGCCACATCCAGCCTGGCTGCAAACACCTCCAGGCAGGAGGCTTCCACCACCTCCCTGGGCAACCTGGGCCAGGCTCTCACCACCCTCATGGGGAACAACTTCTTCCTCACACCCAATCTGACTCTACCCATTTCTAGTTTTGCTCCATTCCCCACAGTCCTATCCCTCCCTGACACCCTCAAAAGTCCCTCCCCAGCTTTCTTGGAGCACCCTTCACATACTGCAAGGCCACAAGTAGATCTCCTCAGAACCTTCTCTTCTCCAGACTGCACAACCCCAACTCTCTCAGTCTGTCCTCAGAGCAGCCCAGCCCTCTGCTCATCCTCGTGGCCCTTCTCTGGACACCTTCCAGCACCTCCAGATATTGGTTCTCCTCTTGCCTGTCTTACTCCTTTTCATCTCATGTTCACAGTCTCCTTTTTCTAGTCCATTTTTTCAGAATATAAACTAGATGGATGTGGCCTTTCCTGAGGTGGTGTGTGAAGTTCTGGGCCCCACATTATAGGAAGGATGTGAAAGGATGTACCCAGAGGGCAACAAAGCTGGTGACAGGGGTGAAGGCATGTCCTCTGAGGAGCGTCTCAGGACTTTGGGCTTGTCCCATTTGGAGGAAAGAAGGCTGAATGGTAACTTCTCTGCTCATTTCCTCCTGAGGAAGGGAGATAGGAAGGGAGGTGCTTAGCTCTTCTCCCTGGGATTCAGTGATCTGACACTGTGGGAATGCTGCACAGCTATGACAAGGGAGGTTCTAACTGGACATCAGAAGATACTCCTCAGCTAAGGTGGTAATGCACTGGAGTAGGCTTCTTAGAGAGGTGGTTGCCCCAGGAGTTGGTGTTTAAAGGACACTTGGGCAATGGCCTTAACTTTTGCTCAGCCCTTGAAGCAGTTAGACTAGATGATCCCAGCTGAAATAGTTTCCCTTCCCTTCCCTTCCCTTCCCTTCCCTTCCCTTCCCTTCCCTTCCCTTCCCTTCCCTTCCCTTCCCTTCCCTTCCCTTCCCTTCCCTTCCCTTCCCTTCCCTTCCCTTCCCTTCCCTTCCCTTCCCTTCCCTTCCCTTCCCTTCCCTTCCCTTCCCTTCCCTTCCCTTCCCTTCCCTTCCCTTCCCTTCCCTTCCCTTCCCTTCCCTGTTTGAGTGTGGGAGGAGCAGTCATGCTGCCTGTAGCCAGTTCTCCCATAAGCCTCATACCAGTCCAGAGAGAGTCTTTACTGCACAGAACCTTTTCATGCTGCATGTGCAGTGTGTTTGGTCTCCCTGCTCAGAGGGCATAAGCTTACTCTGTTTCTCTCTCTGCAAATATTGGGGCAAGTCTCATTAATCCCTTTTACAATGAACAAAGCAAATGCTGAGGAGCTCTGAACTGAGCCTTTCCATTACCCAAAAGTTGCTTCCTATAGTCCCTGAAGTTGTGAGGCTTACAGATTCTTCTTCTGCAGGGCATTCCCTCTGCTGGAAGCAACAGAAACAGCCTGCTGGGTTCCTTTTTCTCCTATGCTTTGAGGTACAGATCATCTTTCCCCAGCCTACCTCAGATCTCTCCAGGGTACCACAATCTTTGCCTGACTGCCCCAGCACTCACACTTTGTGGAGAGTAGGTCTGCCACTAATTGAGAGGAAGGAAGGAAAGCAAAATGACTTCCTTCCACTTTACACTTCTCAGAGGAGGATGTCAGGAATGAGACAGGGAGAAGCAAGCAGTAAAGCAGAGCAGGGCTGGTTTGGATCACACAAGGTGACAGGAAACTAAGCATCAGACTCATCTGATGGATGGTTCAAGGCTAACCCATTTTGGCATCAAACACCAAACAATTCTTTTGCATTTAATCTGGTGTTACATGCCTCTTGAATGATGAAACCAACATTAGCTGGAGGTTTTTGACCAGTAAACAGTGGAGAGCAGTGAAGGGGAAAAGGACCTCCCTGGAGGTGTTCAAGAGGGGATTGGATGTGGCACTTGGTGCCATGGTCTAGTCATGAGGTCTGTGGTGACAGGTTGGACTTGATGATCCTTGAGGTCTCTTCCAACCTTGGTGATTCTGTGGTACTGTGATAGAATGGTCTGGGTTGGAAAGGACCTCCAAAGGTGTGATGAGTTACACCCATCCTGAAAGTCGGGGGGGAGGGCTTGTGAGAGCCTTGCTTTCCCTGGAGGTGGTTTTCACCCTGGAAAACCGATTTAGTGTGTTCCACTCCCCCTCCCTGTCCAGCAAGCCTCCAAAAAGGAAGACACTGCATCCATTTGCCGTCTTTGGTTTCTGCCTCACCAGGACTAAAGGAATAAGAGAGTCACTGCTGGCTGCCTGCTTCTCTGCCACGTGGTCAGGCCTGGTCCTCCTCCCTGCTGCACCCATGCTTCTTCAAAGGACTGTTTGGTTTGTGTATTTTCCCTATCCATCCTTGTTTCTTGCCCTTGTGAACCTTTCCTGTTATTGTGTTATCCCCTGTTCAAGAGGGGGTTGGATGTGACACTTGGTGCCATGGTTTAGTCACGAGGTCTGTGGAGACAGGTTGGACTCCATGATCCTCGAGGTCTCTTCCAACCTTAGTGATACTGTGATACTGTGATACTGTGATACTGTGACCTGGGGGTCCTGGTGGATGGGAGGTTGACCATGAGCCAGCAATGTGCTCTGGTGACCAAGAAGTCCAGGGGCATCCTGGGGTGGAGTAGAAGGGCTGTGGTGATAGGTTGAAAGAGGTTCTCCTCCCTCTCTACTCTGCCCTGGGGAGGCCGCATCTGGAATCTTGTGTCCAGTTCTAGGCCCATCAGTTCAAGAAGGACCTCAGGGAACTGCTTGGAAGAGTCCATCACAGAGCCAGAGAGATGTTGCAGGCAGTGGAACATCTTTCCTTAGGAGGAGAGCCTGAGGGAGCTGAGGGCTCTGTAGCTTGGAGAGGAGGAGCCCCCAAGGGGACCTTAAATATCATCTAGTTCCTTCCTCCCCCTGCCATGAGTAGGGTCACCTTCTACTAGACCAGGTTTACTAGCACCTCCCCATACACAGCACCCTGGCCCTGGTGATAATCTCACTGCCATATCTTTCTGACATCCTTCTCAACATTCCTGTTGTACATTTTAATAAAAGCAAGCACTCAAAATTACCACATGAGCAATCTTGACCCTACAAGTGAAAGGAGGTGAGGAAATGTGGTAGTGATAGGGTAGGAGGAAATGGCCTCAAGATGCAACAGGCGAGATTTCAGTTGGACATTAGAAGAAACTTTGTGACTGAAAGGGTTCTCAAGCACTGCAAGAGGCTCCCCAGAGGTAGCTGAATCCCTAGCCCTGGAGGTATTTCAAAGAGGCAAGAATAGAATAGAATAGAATAGAATAGAATAGAATAGAATAGAATAGAATAGAATAGAATAGAATAGAATAGAATAGAATAGAATAGAATAGAATAGAATAGAATAGAATAGAAAGGAAAAGACCTTCAAGATCATCAAGTCCAACCTATCACCCAGCAGCATCTAATCAACTAAACCATGGCACCAAGTGCCTCATCCAGGCTCCTCCTAAACACCTCCAGGGATGGTGACTCCACCACCTCCCTGGGCAGCACATTCCAATGGCCAATCTCTCTTGCTGGGAAGAATTTTTCCTGACATCAAACCCAAACCTCCCCTGGCACAGCTTGAGACTGTGTCCTCTTGTTCTGGTGCTGATTGCCTGGGAGAAGAGACCAACCCCCACCTGGCTACAACCTCCCTTCAGGGAGTTGGAGAGAGCAAGAAGGTCTCCCCTGAGCCTCCTCTTCTCCAGGCTAAGCAACCCCAGCTCCCTCAGCCTCTCCTCACAGGGCTGTGCTCCAGACCCCTCCCCAGACTTGTTGCTCTTCTCTGGACATATCCAAGTATCTCAATGACCTTGTTAAATTGAGGAGCCCAGATCTGCACACAGGACTCAAGGAGTGCTAAAAGAGAGATGAACAGCCTGCTGCTTTGGAATCACACACAGCTTGAGGGCATTTCAAGCACATCTTCCATGTTCCAGCTCTCCAAGGATCTCTGCAGGACACAGCTGGTGAGAGGGAAGGCACAACCAATCAATGCAGAAACTGGAGGGAGTGCTGAGCTTCACAGAGCTGCATCCCACTAAGATACAGCACCATCCTCAGACCAGCCTGGTGGGAATGATGTAAAGCTTTGGTTGCCTCCTAGCTCTGAAGGTGACCTCATTGTGGCCTTCCAGGATCTGAAGGGGGCTCCAAGAAGGCTGGGGAGGGACTGCTCAGGATCTCAGGGAGTGATAGGACTAGGGGGAATGGAATGAAGCTGCAGGTGGGGAGATTCAGACTGGAGGTGAGGAGGAAGTTCTTCCCCATGAGAGTGGTGAAGCCCTGGAATGGGTTGTCCAGGGAGGTGGTTGGGGCTCTGTCCCTGGAGGTGTTTAACGCCAGGCTGGATGAGGCTGTGGCCAGGCTGATCTTGTGAGGGGTGTCCCTGCCCATGGCAGGGGGGGTTGGAACTAAATGATCCTTGTAGTCCCATCCAACCCTGACTGATACTATGGTACTATGATATAATTTTTTGTCAGTATTAAGGAATTGACTTGAGGCTGAGGGAGCTGGGGTTGCTTAGCCTGGAGAAGAGGAGGCTCAGGGCAGACCTAATTGCTGTCAATAACTACCTGAAGGGAGGTTGTAGCCAGGTGGTGTTTGGTCTCTTCTCCCAGGCAACCAGCACCAGAACAAGAGGACAGTCTCAAGCTGTGCCAGGGGAAGTCTAGGCTCGAGGTGAAGAGAAAGTTGTTCACAGAGGAGTTGTTAGCCATTGGAATGTGCTGCTCAGGAGAGGGGATTGGATGTGGCACTTGGAGCCATGGTTTAGTTAGTGTGGGTGTTGGGTGATAGGTTGTATTTGATGATCTCTGAGGTCCTTTCCAACCTTACTGATTCTATGATTCTATGACTTCTGTGTGCAAAGACAAACAGTAGCATCCTCCTTACATGGCTTGCACTGATTTATTTTAAATGTGGTGAGACCTACCTGAAGGGAGGTTGTAGCCAGGTGGGGTTTGGTCTCTTCTCCCAGGCAGCCCGCACCAGAACAAGAGGACACAGTCTCAAGCTGTGCCAGGGGAGGTTTAGGCTGGAAGTGAGGAAGAAGCTCTTCCCAGAAAGAGAGATTGGCCACTGAAATGTGCTGCCCAGGGAGTCACCATCCCTGGAGATGTTTGAGAAAGTCTTGGATGTGGCACTTGGAGCCATGATTTAGTTGTCAGGAGGTGTTAGGTACAAGTAAAATGTTGGATTTGATGATCTCTGAGGTCTTTTCCAACCTGATTTATCCCCTGATTCCATGATTCTCTGAGTTTCAGCTGAAGTGTTTTGGTATTCCAGGGGTTGCAATGCATTAGGAAATACTAATCCACTAAGTGTCTTGAAGGGAGAAAATGATATCAAAACAGTGCCAGCCCAAATACTATTTATGGAGGAATGGGTGAGAAACAAACTGTTAGCTGCATGGGCTACAGCTGGGTGTATTCTTCTGGTTGAGAATATAGGGAAGGCAAATGCACACAGAGAGTCTTTTAATTTCCTCTCTAGTTTTCTCTCTTATGGCCATTTCTCACTCTCTGTTGCCTAAGAACCACTTCTTTGCCCTGTAGCCAGATACAAAATGAGTGTGAGTGCTTCACCTTTTCTGGATTCTGCTGCTTAGCTGCCATCAGCAGTGATAGGTCTGTGAATAATGCCCACAATCAAACGTGCACAGGGCTGTGATGAGCTCTGCTCTACTTTTCTAGTCAGGAAAACAATGGCACACATTCACTAAAGCAGAAATAACAGCTGGCTGTCAAGCATATGGAGCTACTTTGTTTAGCCTTTGGAAGCCAAATCGATCCTTTGTGATGTGTATGAAGTGCACAGGCTCACAGGATGTTAGGGGTTGGAAGGGACCTCTGGAGATCTTCCAGTCCACCCCCCTGCCAGAGCAGGAGCAGAGAATCCAGCACAGGTCACACAGGAACACATCCAGACAGGGCTGCAAAGGCTCCACAGGAGGAGACTCCACAACCTCTCTGGGCAGCCTGCTCCAGGCCTCTGGGACCCTCACAGTCAAGAAGTTCCTCATGTTGAGGTGGAACCTCCTGTGCTGCAGTTTACATCCATTGCTCCTTGTCCTATCTCAGGGTGCAACTAAGCAGAGCCTGTCCCCTCCCTCTTGACTCCCAGCCTTCAGCTATTGATAGATATTGATCAGGTTCCTCTCAGTCTCCTCTTCCAGACTGAATAGCCCCAGGGCTCTCAGCCTCTTGAGGAGAGGCAGTGCTGCAGTCCCTTCAGCATCCTTGGACCCCTCCCTTGGACTCTCTCCAGGGACTCTCCAGGACTCTTGTCCCACTCATCCTTGAGGTGGTATGAAGATAGCCTGGTTATGACCAAATGTGTCCAGAGAAGGGTAGTGAGCCTGGGGATGGGTCTGGAACACAGCCCTGTGAAGAGAGGCTGAGGGAGCTGGGATTGGGCAGCCAGAAGTGGAGGGTCAAGGGAGACTTTATTGCTGTCTACAACTACCTGATGGGAGGTTGTAGCCAGGAGGCCGTTGGTCTCTTCTCCCAGGCAAGTAGCCCCAGAACAAGAGGACACAGCCTCAAGCTGCACCAGGGGAGGTTTAGGTTGTTTGTGAGAAAGAAATTCATCCCAGCCAGAGAGATTGGCCATTGGAATGTGCTGCCCAGGGGGGTGGTGGAGTGATTGTCCCTGGAGATCGTCAATAAAAGCCTGGATGAGGCACTTAGTGCCATGGTTTAGTTGATTGTCTAGGGCTGGGTGATAGGTTGGACTCGATGACCTCTGAGGTCCTTTCCAACCTGGTTAATTCTGTGATTCTTTGCTAGTACAGACTATGTATTGGGAAAGAAAAGGTGGTGCTATACAAAACAAGAAGGCTTCTACAACCATGGCAGAGAGCTGCAATTAGGGATGTGCAAGGAACCAGCACTGCCATTTCCCAACGACTAAAAGCTTTGCTTCAAAACCTCCATTCTTATATTTGGCATCCTTTTTTTTCTCCCTTGAAAGCAAAAAATCATTCCTGCAAGGCAGGCAGAACACTGACAACTCATTTTGCACTGCTCTGCCAACCAAATTGTGTTGCTGCTTTGAGGATAAAGTCACCTTTCCTTTCCTCTCCCCACACCTGCCCTGTGCACCCAGCGTGTTCCTCCTCTCCCCTCTGTACCAAGGAGACCCTGTGTGCATCCCTCTGCTGAAGTGCTGCAGGACCTTAGAGATTTGCAACACTTGCAGCAGAAGGAAAGGGTTTGACCTTCTCCAGCACATCTAAATCTGGCTAATAGCTCCTGAAGAGTAGGACCTTGGCACGACCAGGAGGCACTGGAGGTGAGATTTCTTGGTGACACTTGTGTGCCTCAAAGCATACAGCGTTCCCCCATGTGCTTTGTGCAGCACGGTGTGTCAGCATCAGGAAATGAGCTGTGCTCCAGGTAACCATGGCAACCCTTACGAGAGGTGCTCTGCAGATAGTGCATGTGTGCTACACTGTGCCAGGCCGAAAGCAAAAAGGTAGTGCCCTAAATTTCCTGCTGGCCCAAGAGGCTTCAGGTAAGGAGATCTCAACCCAGGGAGCGATATGCTGAGAGAGTCATAGAATTGTTGGGGTTGGAAGACATAGAAATTGATGTTAAAGGAAGGAAACAGAAATGAGGTAGAAAAACCTATGAGGTTTCTGTCCCCTTGGGCTAGATGTGTGGTGCAGCAGACAGGCTGGAGGGAAGGGAGGCCATCCAGAGGGACCTGGACAGGCTGGAGAGGTGGGCACAAGCCAACCTCAGGAGGTTCAACAAGACCAAGGGCAGGGTCCTGCAGCTGGGTGGAGGCAATCCCAGGCACAACTCCAGGCTGGGCAGTGAGTGGCTGGAAAGCAGCCCTGAGGAGAGAGACTTGGGGGTGCTGGTGGACAAAAAGCTCAACATGAGCTCTCAGTGTGCACTTGCAGCCCACAAAGCCAATCAGATCCTGGGCTGCAGCAGGAGAAGTGTGGCCAGCAGGGCAAGGGAGGTGATTCTCCCCCTCTGCTCAGCTCTGCTGAGACCCCACCTGGAGTCCTGCCTCCAGTTCTGGAGCCCCTAATGCAAGGGGGATGTGGAGGTGCTGGAAGGTGTCCAGAGAAGGGCCAGGAGGATGAGCAGAGGGCTGGAGCACCTCTCCTGTGAGGACAGACTGAAGGAGTTGGGGCTGTTCAGTCTGCACAAGAGAAGGCTCTGAGGTGACCTCATTGTGGCCTTCCAGGATCTGAAGGGGGCTCCAAGAAGGCTGGGAGGGGACTGCTCAGGATCTCAGGGAGTGCTAGGACTAGGGGGAATGGAATGAAGCTGGAGGTGGGGAGATTGAGGCTGGAGGTGAGGAGGAGGTTCTTCCCCATGAGAGTGGTGAAGCCCTGCAATGGGTTGTCCAGGGAGGTGGTTGGGGCCCCATCCCTGGAGGTGTTTAAGGCCAGGCTGGATGAGGCTGTGGCCAGGCTGATCTAGTGTGGGGTGTCCCTGCCCATGGCAGGGGGGTTGGAGCTAGATGATCCTTGTGGTCCCTTCCAACCCTGACTGATACTGTGATTAGGATAGTCAGAGGAGGCTTAATTCAGATCTAGTTGGGGATGTTCACTGCAGGGAGTTTGAACAAGATGACCTTCAGGTGTCCCTCCCAACCTGATGCATTCTGTGACTGAAACCTGAAGATTTCTTGCAGGTGCCAAGGAGATGATTTGCTTGATTCCACCTCTTCAAGTTTGTTTTGTCTTCCTTACCTTTCCCTTTGAAGCAGCTGCTGATGCCCACTGCTGGATCTCCATCCCTTACTACATTCATTAGATTGCTTCTTTTTCCCCCCTTTTTTATTCTTTAGAGTCCCATGAGAACTACTCAGAATTTAACACCTGAGAGTCACTTTTACTGCAGACAGCAGTGAGCTTTCCATGCTCTGACTCTGTTCTCAGGGCATTGCTGCTTTCTTATTCTGGGTGATGGAAGGAGAGGAAGGAGGCAAGACATCTGCAGCTTGGAGTTATCCATTCCTGAGTCCTTTCCTTCTCATACCAGTGAGAGATGAAGCCCAGGCAGGTTCTGCCCTCTTGGTGCCTATTTTGTACATAATGATCTGCATTATGTGATAATCAGCACTTCCCTCCCTTAGAATCATAGAATCATAGAACTGTCAGGGTTGGAAGGGACCTCAAAGAGCATCCAGTTCCAACCATGGGCAGGGACACCTCACACTACAGCAGGCTGCTCACAGCCACATCCAACGAGACCTTCAAAACCTCCAGGGATGAAGCTGCCACCACCTCCCTGGGCAACCTGTGCCAGGCTCTCACCACCCTCATGGGGAACAACTTCTTCCTCACATCTATCCTGAATCTCCCCATTTCTAGTTTTGCTCCATCCCCCCCAGTCCTATCACTCCCTGACACCCTCAAAAGTCCCTCCCCTGCTTTCCTGTAGCCCCCTTCAGTTACTGGAAGGCCACAATAAGATCTCCTGCCAGTTCTTGTCCTCCTGAAGACCACTAGAGAAACCACCTTCCCTCTCCTTTTCAGTTTTGCTTGAGGACCTTGGATAAATTTGATAGAAGCAGCTGCAACTCACTGACTGTGCTGAGTTTCAGTCATCATCCACGGGCATCAAGCCAGTCTCTGCTTTAAGAAGAGCTCTGTGTTTCATTTTCCTTGCTCACTGAGCCAGGTTGGTTGTTTTAGAATAGGATATGAGCAAAAGTGCAAGGTGAGCAATCCAGGAGTTCGATCTCAAGAATATCCAGTGGCAAACCACAACATAGCTCAGTGGAAGGAAAAGGCCAAATGCAAAATGGCTGCAATGTGAAAGGCATAAGAAATAGAATCAAAGAATCACAGAGTTGTCTCAGTCAGAAGAGACCTCTGGAACCATCCGGTCCAACCTTCAGCCTAACACCTCCATGGGCATTAAACCATGCCCAGGATTGCCACAGCCACAGGTTTCCTGAACACCTCCAGGGATGGGGACTCCACCAGCTCCCTGGGCAGCCTGTGCCAATCCCTGACCACTCCTGCAGGAGACAATTTTTCCCTACTCTCCAACCTAACCCTCCCCTGGCACTACTTCAGGCCATTTCCTCTTGTTCCATCACCTGGCACTAGGGAGAAGACACCAACCCCCACTTCACTCCAACATCCTTTTAAACCATTTTAGAGATCAATGAGATCTCCTCTCATCCTCCTCTTCTCCAGACTAAAGCAAACCAACCATATTGCTGCAAAGGGTACATAAAGCCTTGAAGGAGCAGAGGAAGAACTTAGGACCCAGCTCTGGCTCTGTGGTTTTTTTGCTGACCAGAACTTAGGAGAATTTCACAGAATTTCAGGGGCTGGAAGAGACTTCTAAAGCTCATCCAGTCCAACCCCCATGCCAGAGCAGGGTCACCCAGAGCAGGTCACACAGGAACACATCCAGGCAGGTCTTGAATGTCTCTGGAGAGGGAGACTCCACAACCCCCTTGGGCCACCTGCTCCAGGGCTCTGTCACCCTCACAGGGAAACAAATTTTGCTCATAGAATCACAGTATCAGTCAGGGTTGGAAGGGACCACAAGGATCATCTAGTTCCAACCCCCCCCTGCCATGGGCAGGGACACCCCACACTAGATCAGGCTGGCCACAGCCTCAGCCAGCCTGGGCTTAAGCAGCTCCAGGGACAGGGCCTCGACCACCTCCCTGGACAACCCATTCCAGGGCTTCACCACTCTCATGGGGAAGAACTTCCTCCTCACCTCCAGCCTCAATCTCCCCACCTCCAGCTTCATTCCATTTCCCCTACTCCTATCACTCCCTGAGATCCTGAGCAGTCCCTCCCCAGCCTTCCTGGAACCCCCTTCAGATCCTGGAAGGCCACAATGAGGTCACCTGGGAGCCTTCTCTTCTCCAGACTGAACAGCCCCAACTCCTTCAGTCTGTCCTCACAGGAGAGCAGCTCCAGCCCTCTGCTCATCCTCCTGGCCCTTCTCTGGACACCTTCCAGCACCTCCAGATCCCTCTTGTCACAGGGATGTCTTTAAAATGTCTTTAAGGCTGTGAATTCAGCAGGAACAGCACAAACTCCCTTTGAGGCAGCAATGTGAAATATTGAAGGCAGCAGTGCTTAAGGGCTGTTGAGCAGTCTGCATGCAGGAGAGTCACTTAGGCAATTCAAAAATGACACTGAGGTGTAAGCAGACTCCTGCCCAACGAGACAATATGGGAAAATATTTGCTTACAGCACACCACTGTGACTGACAGCACCAGGAGAGTGGAATGGAATTGTGTGGTTAATGCCTTAGGAAAAGAAAAAAAGAAGAAGAAAGAGATTTTAAGCTGCGCTTTGCAAAGTGACTGTAATAAAGCTGCTAAGAGCACTGCTTTCCCTGGGAAGTAAATGGATGGGGAGGGGGGGGAAAGAAAGCAAAAGAGTCATTGTAATAAAAAAGCCAAACTACCAAAATGCTGAAACATTTCACACACTGCTCCAGAATGATTTGGATTTGGAAGGGACTATAAAGACCATAGAGTTCCAACCCCCCCCTGCTGTGGAACTGGACACCTCCCATTAGACCTGGTTGCTCAAGGCCATGTCCACCCAGGACAAGAACACCTCCAGGGATGGGCATTCAGCCTCCTCCTTGGGCAACTTGTTTTAGTATTTGAGAAACCTTTCAGCCAAGCGTTTTCTTCTGATGTCCAACCTAAACCTTCCCTGGGTGGGGAAGCGGAGAGGAATTCAGAGTGTTGCAGCATCTTCCCTGTGAGGACAGGCTGAGAAAGTTGGGGCTGTTCAGGCTGGAGAGGAGAAGGCTCCAGGGAGAACTTAGAGTGGATTTCCAGTACCTGAAAGGGGTTATACGAGGCCTGGGGAGAGACTTTTGAGAAGGGCTTGTAGTGATAGGCCAAGGAGGAATGGCTTTGAGCTGGAAGAGGGGAGATTGATCCCTGGAGGTGTTCAAGAGGGGATTGGATGTGGCACTGGTGCCATGGTTTAGTGATGAGTTCTGTGGTGACAGGTTGGGCTTGATGATCTCTGAGGTCTCTTCCAACCTTGGTGATTCTGTGATTCTGTGTGATTGGAGATTAGGAAGAAATTGAAACTAGATGATCCTTGTGGTCCCTTCCAACCCTGACTGATACTATCCTACTATGATTTATGAGTTACTTGCTTTGCATTTGCTTTGCTTTTGACATCATCAGGCCTGTGTCTTCTGCCATTGCACTGACCAGCACTCCTGTTCCAGTGTTTGAGAAGCCTTTCAGCCTAGAATTTTCTTCTGATGTCCAACCTAAACCTTCCCTGCTTGGGGAAGGGTGTGAGGAATCTCCCCTGTGAGGACAGGCTGAGAAAGTTGGGGCTGTTCAGACTGGAGAGGAGAAGGCTCCAGGGGGACCTTAGAGTGGATTTCCAGTACCTGAAAGGGGCTATAAGAGGGCTGGGGAGGGACTTTTGAGAAGGGCTTGTAGTGATAGGCCAAGGAGGAATGGCTTTGAGCTGGAAGAGGGGAGATTGAGACTGGAGATTAGGAAGAAATTCTCTCCAGTGAGGGTGATGAGAGACTGGCACAGGTTGCCCAGGGAGGTTGTGGATGTCCACCTCCTTTAACCAGGTTGGATGATGCCTTGAATAACCTGCTTGAATGGAAGGTGTCCCTGCCCATGGTAGGGGGGTTGGAACTAGATGATCTTTGAGGTCCTTTCCAACTCAAATCATTCCCTGAGCTCTATCATACTGTGATTCCCTGATTCTAGGAATTGTCCCTGCTTCAGGAGAATCATAGAATCACCAAGGCTGGAAGAAACCTGAAAGATCATCAAGTCCAAGCTGTCACCACAGGCCTCATGACTAGACCATGGCACCAAGTGCCATGTCCACTCCCCTCCTGAACACCTCCAGGGATGGGGACTCCATCACCTCCCTGGGCAGCACATTCCAATGGCTAACAACTCTCTCTCAGTGAAGAACTTTCTCCTCACCTCCAGCCTAAACTTCCCTTGGCACAGCCTGAGACTGTGTCCTCTTGTTCTGGTGCTGGTTGCCTGGGAGAAGAGACCAACCCCCACCTAGCTACAACCTCCCTTCAGGGAGTTGTAGAGAGCAAGAAGGTCTCCCCTGATCCTGCACCCCCTGAGAAGGGTCAAAGTGAGATGGGATGAGGAACTGAAACACAAGGGGAGGCAGGAAGGCAGTTCAGCAGTGCCTCTGTGCCTCTCCCTGGATGTCTGCTGCATTAGCTACTGTGAGCAGAACACACACAAATTGGAGAAGCCACCCAAGCTATAATAGTAATAATAATTGCAGTAGTAATAATAGCCTGGTTTATTTACCCTCTGTGCAGACCTTCACTCCTGGCAGGCCAAGGCAGCACAGGAGTGAGGGTTTGGAATATGCTTCCCAGGCTACAAAGCAGGAACCAGCTGAAGATGCTAACAGAGTGAGTGTGGAAATAGTGGTGGAACCTTAGGGGAATCAAAGTAATGGAAAAAATAATATTACAGGACTTGCTCATTGTTTAGGGGAGGGTGGGGGGGGACTAGGGGGAAGGGAGGGGGAAACCAATCACATAGTGATTTGAAAAGACTATTACTGCTGAGGCTGCAGGGAAATGAAGGCTTCTATAGCATTTCATTACAAAACATGGGGTTAGTATTAAATATCCCATCTAGCTGTGAGATAGCTGTCAGCCAAAAAGCTGTTTATTGAGGAAAGAAAGCAAAATAAAGCAACTCACAGCCATCCTTGCTTGTGAGGAATGTGTCATAGTGTCATACTATCATAGAATCAGTCAGGATTGGAAGGGACCACAAGGGTCATCTAGTTTCAAGCCCCCTGCCATGGGCAGGGACAACCCCCACACTACATCAGCCTGGCCACAGCCTCATCCAGCCTGGGTTTAAACACCTCCAGGGATGGTTAGCTTGAACAAGAGGAGGCTGAGGGGAGACCTCCTGGCTGTCTACAGCTGCCTGAAAGGACTTTGTGGAGAGGTTGGTGCTGGTCTCTTCTCACAGGTAATTAGTGACAGAACAAGAGGGAATGGCCTCAAGCTGCAGCAGGGTAGGGTTAGAGTGAGACATTTTTCCATAGCAAGGGTGGTCAGGGATTGGAATGTGCTGCCCAGGGAGGTGGTGGAGTCCCCAAGCCTGGATGATTTTTAAGGTGGTTTGGATGTGGTGTCTGGGGATATGCTTTAAGGTGAGCCTTGTAGAGTAGGGTTCTGGGTTGGACTTGGTGATCCTGAGGCTCTTAGTATCATAGTATCAGTCAGGGCTGGAAAGGACCACAAGGATCCTTCAATGAGTTAATTCACTAGCAGAAAGTTCATCTATCCAGGATCATCTAGTTCCAACCCCCCCTGCCATGGGCAGGGACAACCCCACACTAGATCAGCCTGGCCAGAGCCTCAGCCAGCCTGGCCTTAAACACCTCCAGGGACAGAGCCCCAACCACCCTCCCTGGACAACCCATTCCAGGGCTTCACCACTCTCATGGGGAAGAACTTCCTCCTCCCCTCCAGCCCTCAATCTCCCCACCTCCAGCTTCATTCCATTCCCCCTAGTCCTAGCACTCCCTGAGATCCTGAGCAGTCCCTCCCCAGCCTTTCTGGAGCCCCCTTCAGATCCTGGAAGGCCACAATGAGGTCACCTGGGAGCCTTCTCTCCTCCAGACTGAACAGCCCCCAACTCCTCCAGTCTGTCCTCACAGGAGAGGTGCTCCAGCCCTCTGCTCATCCTCCTGGCCCTTCTCTGGACACCTTCCAGCACCTCCAGATCCCTCTTGCAATAGGGGCTCCAGAACTGGAGGCAGTACTGCACTTGGGGTGCCCAACATGGATGCCAGCAGGGGTGAAAGCAGAAGCAGGGAGGTCACCCCAGCACTGGGCTGTGCATTGCAGAGTGAGCAATGGGCCTGGGCTGGGTGCAGGCTGGAGGCTGTGGGTCAGAAATGCTCACTTCATCACTGCTCTTTAGCAGCCAAGCACCCTGCAACTGCCCACCAACTGCCCACGAACTGCCCAGGAAGTCAATTCACCTCATGGGTTTGTGGTTCATGGCTCCAGCTCTGGGGCCCTCAAAACAGGAAGGACACAGACCTGATCGAGCAGGGCTGGAGGAGGGCAATGAAAATGCTCAGGGGGTTGGAGCAGCTCTGCTACAAGGACAAGCTGAGGGAGCTGGGGGTGTTCAGCCTGAAGAAGGGAAGGGCTCCAGGGAGACCTAATAGCAGCCTGCCAGTACCTGAAGGGGCTACAAGAAGGCTGCAGAGAGACTGTTTGCAAAGGCCTTGCAGGGACAGGGACCAGGGGCAATGGCTTCAAACTAGAGCAGAGCAGATTAAGACAGGATGTGAGGAACAAGTTCTGCACCATGAGGGTAGTGGAACACTGGAAGACGTTGTCCAGGGAAGTGGTTGAGGCTCCATCCCTGGAGCTATTCAAGGTGAGGCAGGACAGGGCTCTGGGCAACCTGCTCCAGTGGAGGATAGAATACAGTCATAGAATCATAGAACCAACAAGTTTGGAGAAGACCTCAAAGATCATCAAGTCCAACCTGTCACCAAGACCTCATGACTACTAAACCATGGCACCAAGCACCACATCCAATTCCCTTTTGAACACCTCCAGGGACAGCTACTCCACCAGCTCCCTGGATGTCCCTGCTGACTGCAGAGGAGGTTGGTCTGGATGACCTTAGGAGGTCCCTTCCAACCCAGATCATTCAATGGTTCTATGATTTGACCCAATCAGTTCCTTGGTCCTGTTGGTCACAAGGTTGCTGATCCAGGCCAGGGGTGCTGGTGGCCTTGGCCACCTGGGCACAAGCTGCCAGCCAGCACCCTGAAGTCTTCCTTTGCAGGGCACTTTCCAGCCACTCTGCCCCAAGCCTGGAACACTCATGAGGTTGTTGTGACC
>NW_027142370.1:15904559-16084661 GCF_026170545.1 Melanerpes formicivorus | reverse complement strand
ATATCTGCATTGTTTAAATGTCTGTGATGCTCCTGCAAAACCAGAAAACCCCTTCCCTTTCCTGCAGTGCCTGTTGCTCAAGGGAAACACAGCAAATACCAAGTGCATTCTGATTTTGGTAGCACAAGGGAAGACTTTGTAGCCAACATGGCATCCTGGCCTGCATCAGGAACAGTGTGGCCAGCAGGAGCAGGGAAGTCATTGTGACCTGTGTTCAGCACTGGTTAGGCCACACCTCGAGTCCTGTGTCCAGTTCTGGGCTCCTCAGAAGGACATTGATACACTTGAAGGTGTCCAGAGATGGGCAACGAGGCTGGGGAGGGGTCTGGAGCACAGCCCTGTGAGGAGAGGCTGAGGGAGCTGGGGTTGCTTAGCCTGCAGAAGAGGAGGCTCAGGGGAGACCTTCTTGCTCTCTCCAACTCCCTGAAGGGAGACTGTAGCTGGGTGGGGGTTGGTCTCTTCTCCCTGGTAACCAGCACCAGAACAAGAGGACACAGTCTCAAGCTGTGCCAGGAGAGGTTCAGGCTGGAGGTGAGGAGAAAGTTCTTCCCAGAAAGAGGAATCGGCCATTGGGATGTGCTGCCCAGGGAGGTGGTGGAGTCACCATCCCTGGAGGTGTTCAAGAAATGTGTGGACATAGCACTTGGGGACATGGTGTAATGGCCATGGTGGTGTTGGGTTGATGGTTGGACTTGATGATATTGAAGGTGTCTTCCACCTGAAACAATTCAATGATTAGCATATATGCATGGATGATAGGTTGAATCAATGATCTCAGAGGTCTCTCACAACCTGGTCTGGTCCAGGTGTCCAACAAAGGCTTGGCTGTGGCACTTGGAGCCATGGTTTGGTTGTCAGGAGGTGTTAGGTATTAGGTTATAGTTTGGACTTGATGATCTGTGAGGTCTTTTCCACCCTTATTGACTCTATGATTCTGTTATTTATTCTTGCTGCAGCAGGGTGAGAGCACAGCCCACTCTCCACAGGCCACTTGGTCCTTGGGCCCTGTGCTGAGGCTGTTATCAAAGGTGCCAGTTAGCATCAGCTGTGGTACAGAGACCTGCTGATGAGACTCTGGATGGAGGCCAGCAGCCATTTCAAACAGGTCACTGGGCAACCATCTGTTGTCAGTGATCTGCAGTCTCTCCTGACACATGCTGGACCTCATCCAGCCCTGGTGAGTAGAAGTCTCCTTTTTTCTTCTACCTTTTTCCACTCCTGGAAAGATTTTTTCAAGCAGGTTTTACATCCCCTTTTCACACCACTGTCCTTAGCCTGCTGTCAGGAGCTAAAAGATGCAGTGACATTCACCATCTCTGACATTCCAAGCCAGCAGGGAGCAAGAGGCAGAGAAAAATATGTCTGAAGTGTTCAGGACACGATCAAACCTCACTGCTGCTGTAGCAGGGGAGGCCAGGCTGTGACAGCCCTGCATATGGGCCCTCCATCAACCACACAGACTCTCCATTAAGACTTGGAGATTCTCATCCAGATAACTTTAAATCATGGCAATTTATTTCCAGGCTGGTGACAACATTTCTCTGCAACCACTGTGAGGAATCTGCTCTTTGGCACACCGAGGCACACTGAGACATTTCTTTTACTTCTTGAGCCTGTGAGCCATCAGGAAAGCCCAGAACAATTCTTTTCTTTAGAGACCCTCTGCTGTCCTTAATCATAGAATCACAGAAGGGTTTGGGTTGGAAGTCTCTGTCCAGCCTGGCCTTGAACACCTCCAGGGAGAGGGCAGCCACAGCCTCCCTGGGCAGCCTGTGCCAGTGTCTCACCAGCCTCACTGGAAAGAATTTCTTCCTAATCTCCAGTCTCAATCTCCCCTCTCCCAGCTCAAAGCCATTGTCCCTCATCCTGGCACTCCCAGCCCTTGTCAAAAGTCCCTCCCCAGATTTCATGTAGCCCCCTTCAGGTACTGCAAGGCCATTTCAAGATCTCCCTGGAGCCTTCTCTTCTCCAGTTTCAACAGCCCGAACTCCTTCAGCCTGTCCCCACAGGGGAGCTTCTCCAGCCCTCTGATCATCTTCATGGTCTCCTTTGGACCCACTTCAACAGGTCCAGGTCCTTCTAGTGTTGAGGGCTCTAGAGCTGGATGTAGTACTCCTGGTGAGGTCTTACCAGAGCAAAGCAAAGGGTCAGAATCCCCTCCCTGTGCTGCTGCTCTCCCTGCTCTGGCTGCAGCTCAGCACACAGCTGCCTGCTGGGCTGCCAGGGATCATTGCTGGCTCCTGGGTGCCACTGATTGGACGTGGCATTTGGTGCCATGATCTAGTCATGAGTGAGGTCTGTGGTGACAGGATGGACTCAATGATCTTTGAGGGCTCTTCCAACCTTGGTGATACTGTGATATTGTGATACTGTGACTGACACCCCCAAGGCCTTCTCCTCAGGGCTGCTCTGGAGCCACTTCTGGCTTTGTGCTTGGGATTGCCCTGACCCAGGTGTAAGGCCTTGCACTTGGCCTTGTTGACCTTCATGAGGTTGGCTTGGGCTCACCTCTCAAGCCTATCCAAGTCCCTCTGTATAATTTCTCATCACAAATAACATGCAGACAGCTGCAGATGGAGCTTTATGGCTGGGATAGAAGGCAGCACAGCACACAGCCTAGGCAAAAGGTGATAATAAAGGATCAAAATGGGCATGAGAAAAGACTCCCATAAAAATAATAACAGCAGTGTTTTCCTCTCCCTCTTTGAGGGTCTCTCTTATTTAAGTACATAGGTAGATACACAGAGAAGCTCAAATTGCCTCCTGTTAGAGGATGAAGAATAAAGCAATGCAAATGGCAGTGAAAGGTATCTAGAGCAGTTCTGAATGCATCATGCTTGTTATGAGGGAGCAGCACAAAGCAGAGCCAGGAGCTCATTCCAAGGTGCTCACATCTCATCTTTACTGGGAATTTCTGCAACTGCAGATGACACCAGAGTCAGCAGGAAGGATGTCACTTCCCTCCAGGAAGACCTGAACTGGATGAAAGAGTGGACTGGGAAGAACTTCATGAAGTTCAAAGGGGAACATGTAGGGGCTTGCATCAGGGGATGCAGAACCCAGGAGGGCAGCTCTGACTGGGATCCACATGGCTGGAGAGCAGCCCTATGGAAGGAGACCTGGGGGTCTTCACAGTATCACCAAGGTTGGAAGAGACCTCAAAGATCATTGAGTCCAACCTGTCACCACAGAACTCATGACTAAACCATGGCACCAAGTGCCACATCCAATCCCCTCTGGAACACCTCCAGGGATGGGGACTCCACCACCTCCCTGGGCAGCACATTCCAGTGGCTAATGACTGTCTCAGTGAAGAACTTTCTCCTCACCTCAGCCTAAACTTCCCCTGGCACAGCTTGAGACTGTGTCCTCTTGTTCTGGTGCTGGTTGCCTGGGAGAAGAGACCAACCCCCACCTGGCTACAACCTCCCTTCAGGGAGTTGCAGAGAGCAATGAGGTCTCCCCTGAGCCTCCTCTTCTCCAGGCTAAGCAACCCCAGCTCCCTCAGCCTCTCCTCACAGGGCTGTGCTCCAGACCCCTCCCCAGCTTTGTTGCCCTTTTCTGGACACCTTCCAGCATCTCAACATCTTTCCTAACCTGAGGAGCCCAGAACTGGACGCAGGACTCAAGGTGTGGGCCTAACCAAAGCAGAGTACAGGGGCACAATGACTTCCCTGCTCCTGCTGGCCACACTGTTCCTGATGCAGGCCAGGATGCCATTGACCTCCTTGGCCCCCTGGGCACACTGCTGGTTCATGTTCAGCCAGCTGAGGGGAGACCATATTGCCATGGAAAAGCACATAAAGTGTGACTGCCAGGAGGATGGAGACTCTCATTACACAAGGAGTCCCATGGAAAAGCCCAGGGGATGATGTGGACAAGGTACTTCTGGGGACATTCCCATTGGACTCCAGAAGGAAATGTTTCCCCATGAGCATGGTCAGACACTGGAATCAGCTCCCAAGGGCAGCAGTGGAGTCCCCTGCATTGGGCAGTTTTAAGACTCAGCTTGCCAGGGTGCTGGGCCAGCTCGTTCAGCTGCACTGTTACCCAGAAAGGTTGGAGCAGACGATCCTTGGAGTCCCTTCCAACCAGGCATTCTGTGAGTCTGTGACCTGGTGGCCTGTGGCCTGATCCCTAGTGGTGTGCCCCAGGGATCAGTGCTGGGCCCCATGCTCTTTAACATCTTTATTAATGATCTGGATGAGGGCATTGAGTCCATCAGCAGTAAATTTGCTGACAAAGGAGGTTGACTTGCTGGAAGGTGTCCAGAGAAGGGCAATGCACTTGGTGAGGGGCTTGGAACACAAGCCCTGTGAGGAGAGGCTGAGGGAGCTGGGGTTGCTTAGCCTGCAGAAGAGGAGGCTCAGGGGAGACCTTCTTGATCTCTCCAACTCCCTGTAGGGAGGTTGTAGCCAGGTGGGGGTTGGTCTCTTCTCCCAGGCAAGCAGCACCAGAACAAGAGGACACAGTCTCAGGCTGCACCAGGGGAGTTTTAGGCTGGAGGTTAGGAGGAGGTTTTACATAGAGAGAGTGATTGCCCATTGGAATGTGCTGCCCAGGGAGGTGGTGGAGTCACCATCACTGGAGGTGTTCAGGAGGAGACTTGACAGGGTGCTTGGTGCCATGGGTTAGTTGATTAGGTGGTGTTGGATGATAGGTTGGACTCGATGATCTTGAAGGTCTCTTCCAGCCTGGTCTATTCTATTCTATTCTATTCTATTCTATTCTATTCTATTCTATTCTATTCTATTCTATTCTATTCTATTCTATTCTATTCTATTCTATTCTATTCTATTCTATTCTAGCAGGAGGTGACTGACTCAGGAGGCCCTTTGCAGCGTTCTGGTAGTTACAGTGAGAGCTCTTGGGCGCATTGCAGGGATGCTTGAAGTGTTTGGCCATCTGGAAAGACACTGCCAGAGCCAGCTGCAGAGCTCCAGGAGCAGAGATATAGGCATTAACCTCTGTGCACAAAGGGTATCTCTCACCAGAGCCTGTGAAGTCAGCAGAGGTTTGAGAGTCAAAGGATTTTGGAGCACTGTTCAGATCAGTAAATTCTCAGGCTCTTAACTTCTTAGCCCCTCTGCAAAGCCCTTGAAGAGCACATTTCCAAACTTTTAATCTCAAAATGATATCTTCCAAACTTTTAAATACCTTCTTTTTATTTAGCCCTTTCCTGCAATTTTCTCCTCAATTTATCTTGCATCCCTTCCCTTCTCTATGTCCTTTTCCTTATGAATATCCTCTCACTCTATTTAATCTGGTTTGGATTTAGTTACTTTTCATTTCAGAGGGAAGAAAAAATAAGATCTTTTAATGGTAAACATCCACTGCAGGAAAAGCTATTCAAATATCATTTCTTGTCCCTCATATCTTCTTATACTGTGTACATTACTTATGGGCTGGCTGCTCTGTGACATCAAAGATCAGCAGAGGTGACTGCAGTTTGAGCAGGCAGCATCAGTGCCAAAGGATGTCCAGGTGCTCCTTTCCACCAGCCACTGTAGATAGATCACTGATGAGGTGGTGCTGGAGCAGGGCCAGAGAAGGGCAAGGAAGCTGGGGAAGGGTGTGGAGAACAGGGCTGAGGGAACTGGGGATGTGCAGCCTGGAGAAGAGGAGGCTCAGGGTCACAGGATCAGAGAGTCACAGAATTGTCAGGGGTGGAAGGGACCTCAAGGCTCAGCCAGTCCCAACCCCCTGCCATGGGCAGGGACACCTCACACTACAGCAGCTTGCTCACAGCCACATCCAGCCTGGCTGTAAAAACCTCCAGGCTTCCACCACCTCCCTGGGCAACCTGTGCCAGTCTCTCACCACCCTCATGGGGAACAACTTCTTCCTAACATCCAAGCTGAATCTACCCTTTTCTAGTTTTGTTCCATTCCCTTATTGCTCTCTACAACTACCTGAAGGGAGGTTATAGACAGGCAGGGGTTGGTCTCTTCTCCCAGGCAACCAGCACCAGAACAAGAGGACACAGTCTCAGGCTTCACCAGGGGAGGTTTAGGCTGGAGGTTAGGAGGAAGTTCTTCCCAGAGAGAGAGTTGTTGGCCATTGGGATGTGCTGCTCATGGAGGTGGTGGAGTCACCATCACTGGAGGCGTTCAGGAGGAGACTTGATGGGGTGCTTGGCTGCATGGATTAGTTGATTAGGTGGTGTTGGATTGGTTGAAAGGTTGGACGCGATGATCTTGAAGGTCTCTTCCAACCTGGTCTATTCTATTCTATTCTATTCTATTCTATTCTATTCTATTCTATTCTATTCTCAAGCACACCCAGCTCCTTGCCTGTTTCCACTTCACTGACTCTTCATCTATTTTCAGCCCTGAAACATTCCCTTTCCTCCCCCTCCCAATTTCTCCTCCTCAGAGTTTTATGATTTGAGATTCAAGCTTTGTATCTCTTAATAGGAAAAAAAAGAAGGGTTTATGTGAGAAAGTCATTCATGCAAACAACAAACATTGTGGTGACACTTCCCTGAGGCCAGGAGAGTGTAGATGCACTCATTTATTAAAATCCACTGGTTTGTTTATTAACATTTTGAAGAGGCAATGCTCAAGACAATGTTTTTTTTCCCTCTTTTGTGAACTCAGAATTGTTTTCTCCACAGCAGCAGAGCTGTGTGCTAAACAGCTCTCCAGACTCAATTCATTTGGAAGGAAGAAAACCAGAAGCAACCACCACCACCCCCCAAAAAAGAAAAAGGGATGTGTTTTGATGTGGAGTAAAGCATTTGCATTGTAGGCATCAAAATGCATGGCTGCAACACCCTGCCCTCCAGTTAGCTGGACAGATCAATGCCACTGCAGCAGCACTCAGGGCTGATGTGGTGCAGGCAGCCACCTCCCAGCTGTTCAAAGGTAAGAATAGAATAGAATAGAGTAGAGTAGAATGGAATAGAATAGAATAGAATAGAATAGAATAGAATAGACCAGACCAGGTTGGAAGAGACCTTCAAGATCATCACGTCCAACCTATCATCCAACACGAGCATTCCCTTCTTCAGGAGGGGATTTGTGTTGGCCTTTAGTATGGAAACAAGACTGATAGGAATCAAGGGGAAAACCTCAACCTACTGCCAGTGTCTTCTGAAAGACAAAAGATGTTGCCCATGCCCTGCTACGAAGGGCAGCAAAGCTGGGGAGGGTCTGGAGCACAGCCCTGTGAGGACAGGAGCTGGGTTGCTTAGCCTGGAGAAGAGGAGGCTCAGGGGAGACCTTCTTGCTCTCTCCAACTCCCTGAAGGGAGGTTGTAGCCAGGTGGGGGTTGGTCTCTTCTCCCAGGCAGGCAAGCAGCACCAGAACAAGAGGACACAGTCTCAAGCTGTGCTAGGGGACGTTTAGTCTGGAAGTGAGGAGAAAGTTCTTCCCAGCAAGAGAGATTGGCCATTGGAATGTGCTGCCCAGGGAGGTGGTGGAGTCACCATCACTGTTTAAGAAGAGTCTGGATTAGGCACTTGGTGCCATGGTTTAGTTGATTAGATGGTGCTGGGTGATAGGTTGGACTTGATGATCTTGAATGGCTTTTCCAACCTGGTTAATTTTGTCCTGTCCTATCCTATCCTATCCTATCCTATCCTATCCTATCCTATCCTATCCTATCCTATCCTATCCTATCAACCCTGGAATTGGTTTTCCAGGGAGGTGGTTGGGGCACTGTCCCTGGAGGTGTTTAAGCCCAGGCTGGACGAGGCTCTGGGCAGCCTGATTTAGTGTGGGGTGTCCCTGCCCATGGCAGGGGGTTGGAACTAGCTGATCCTTGTGGTCCCCTTCCAACCCTGAGTGATCCTATCCTATCCTATCCTATCCTATCCTATCCTATCCTATCCTATCCTATCCTATCTTGAAGGTCAATTCCAACCCAATCCATTCTGTAAGTCTATGATGATGTCATTCAAAGAGAGCATAGAACATTGCTTTCTAGATTACAAAACACACAATGGCATTCACAGGAGACTTTGAGAAATGGAGAGGATGACAAATATTATTTCTCTAAACATTTTTGATTGGCCAAATCATAATATTTGAAATATTTTAGGCACTGGAAAAAAAAATAATAAGGTTTTGCTGAAGTGTTTGAATGGGAAATGTAAACCCAAGAATTCATTTCAAGTCAATAGTTAATCTTTTCCTCCACCTGAGCCTTGCTCTGAGAACATTAATGGAGCAAAACTAGAAGTGGGGAGGTTGAGATTGGATGTGAGGAAGAAGTTGTTCCCCATGAGGGTGGTGAGAGCCTGGCACAGGTTGCCCGGGGATGTGGTGGAAGCCTCCTGCCTGGAGGTGTTTGCAGCCAGGCTGGATGTGGCTGTGAGCAACCTGCTGTGGTGTGAGGTGTCCCTGCCCATGGCAGGGGGTTGGCACTGGCTGATCCTTGAGGTCCCTTCCAACCCTGACAGCTCTGTGATTATAATTCCAGGCTTCCCACAATTCACACCATGACTTGCTCTCCCTGTGGTGGTTCAGGCTGGGTGCCTCCCTGCTGCTGCCACATGAGACACACCTCCGGTGTCCTGAGGGTGCAGCCCAGTGGGTGCACACAGGAAGCTGTGTATTTCATCCCATAATGTCCTGCTCCCTACAAAACCACCTGCAAAGTCCTGCACTTCCTCTTTCTTCCCTCACCGCTTGTTATGGAGATGGTCCCTGTCTGGTAATGGGGAAGCCATCTCACAGCCTCTTGGGCCTGGCTAGGCCCAAGGCAGGGGGCAAGGGCAGTCTCAGATCTGACCAGCTGAGATCAGCCTAACAGTGGAAGAGGGGTTGAAAGAGCAAGCCCTGGGGGTTTTGGGTGTACCCTCAGGTGGGGAGAGGGAAGGGTTGGGATGCTTCTGGGTATGCTTTGGGATCTCTCTTTTGTCACTGTGCCTCGTGGCTCTCTGTAAAATATTCACTGCTTTTCCATTTAAACTTTCCACCACTTCTGCCGTCCCTTTGTCTGAGTCTTTTTTTCCTGCCCGTGGTGGGAGGGAAGGGAGGATTGGACTTTCAACCCTCCACACTCCCCTGCTGTGAAGCCCTGCCCCTGATGAACTGCTCTTCACAGTATCACAGTATCACAGAATCACCAAGGTTGGAAGAGACCTCGAGGATCATCGAGTCCAACCTGTCTCCACAGACCTCATGACTAGACCATGGCACCAAGTGCTACATCCAATCCCCTCTTGAACGCCTCCAGGGATGGTGACTCCACCACCTCCCTGGGCAGCACATTCCAATGACGAATGACTCGCTCGGTGAAGAACTTTCTCCTCACCTTGAGTCTAAACCTCCCCTGGCGCAGCTTGAGGCTGTGTCCTCTTGTTGTGGTACTGGTTGCCTGGGAGAAGAGACCAACCCCTTCCTGGCTACAACCACCTTTCAGGTAGTTGTAGAGGGCAATGAGGTCTCCCCTGAGCCTCCTCCTCTCCAGGCCAAACAATCCCAGCTCCCTCAGCCTCCCTGCACAGGGCTTGTGCTCAAGGCCTCCCACCAGCCTTGTTGCCCTTGATACCTTGCACGACATTGTTAGATCCTGGCACAGAGCCAAACAATTTGTAACTTAATTTTTTTATCTTTGAAAAGAAGAAGTTCTAAGATGAAACCAGCTGTCAAAGTAGCAGAACTACATAATGAATCAACTCCATTTTCCCTTCGACTTTACTACATAGAGTAAATCCTGCAGTATTCTTCCACCCTTACCTCCCGTACCTGCTCCAGGCCACCTGATATTAGATGCAAGCTCTCCTAGCACTTTGCTTTTGTACCACCAGCAAAGATGTTAAACTGGGATGTTCTGAAAATGTCTGAGTTATCCTTAATCATAGAATCATAGAATCAATAAGGTTGGGAAAGACCTCAAAGATCATCAAGTCCAACCTGTCACCCAACACCTCATGACTACTAAACCATGGCACCAAGTGCCACATCCGATCCCCTCTTGAACACCTCCAGGGATGGGGACTCCACCACCTCCCTGGGCAGCACATCCCAATGACTAACAACTCTCTCTGGGAAGAACTTTATTCTTCCTTTTATTTTTCTTTTTCCTCAAGAAAAATCATCCTCCAGAAGTGGTTTACTGTCACTGGTTTTGAGTGACTTGAAAGTTGGCCTTGCTTTGGTCCACTTTTCAACATCCAAGACATCCAAGGCAACAAAGTTGGTGAGGGGCTTGGAACACAGCCCTATGAGGAGAGAAAGAGGGAGCTGGGGTTGCTTAACCTGGAGAAAAGACTCAGGGGTGACCTTCTTGCTGTCTACAACTACCTTAAGGGAGGTTGTAGACAGGCAGAGGTTGGTCTCTTCTCCCAGCCAGCCAGCACCAGAACAAGAGGACACAGTCTCAGGCTTCACCAGGGGAGGTTTAGGCTGGAGATTAGGAGGAAGTTCTACACAGAGAGAGTGATTGCCCATTGGAATGGGCTGCCCAGGGAGGTGGTGGAGTCACCATCACTGGAGGTGTTCAGGAGGAGACTTGATGGGGTGCTTGGTGCCATGGGTTAGTTGATTAGGTGGTGTTGGATGATAGTTGGACACGATGATCTTGAAGGTCTCTTCCAGCCTGGTCTGGTCTATTCTGTTCTATTCTATTCTATTCTATTCTATTCTATTCTATTCTATTCTATTCTATTCTATTCTATTCTAAAGACACAACAGCTCTGCTGTGTTCCCTGTAGAGTTGCTGCACCTAATGGAAAGCTGTGACAGAACAGGTAGAGAAGAAAGGAAAATCCAGTGAAAGGTGGTAGAAAACCTCTACAAAAAGACATCTTTGGAGTGGTTTGATGTTCTTCCGGATGCCATCCTGCACTGCCTGGGAAATGGAAGACAAAACTGACTCACAGGGAAGGACACTGAGGGAGCTGGGGGTGTTTAGCCTGGAGAAGAGGAGGCTCAAGGGAGACCTTATTGCCCTCCACAGCTACCTGAAAGGAGGTTTTAGCCAGGTGGCGGGTTGGTCTCTTCTCCCAGGCAGGCAACCCAGCACCAGAACAAGAGGACACAGTCTCAAGCTGTGCCAGGGGAAGTTTAAGCTGGAGGTGAGGGAGAAAATTCCTCCAGAAAGAGTAATTGACCATGGAAGTGTGCTGCCCAGGGAGGTGGTGGAGTCCCTGTCCCTTGAGGTGTTAACAAAAGGCTTGGATGTGGCACTTGGCGCCATGGTTTAGTTGTCAGGAGGTGTTAGGTGTTAAGTAGTGAGTTGGACTTGATGATCTCTGAGGTCTTTTCTAAGCTGGCTGATTCTATGTTTCTGTGGGAAGCTCTGGAGGAAATACTGAGGATACATGTCCACAAAAAATGTTCTTTGGCCTTCTCCTTGGAAAATAACTATTTCAGCTTCATGTCAAAGAGCACTCATTTCTTCAATGTGGCCTTGTGGCCACAGAGCACTTGGAGCCATGGTTTAGTTGTCAGGAGGTGTTAGGTATCAGGTAGTAGGTTGGAGTTTGATGATCTCTGAGGTCTTTTCCAACTGGTTGATTCTATGACACTGTATGCAGATCATTCCCCTGCTTTATTACAGGCCTAGAATTGTTTCTAGGGAATTGATGGAGACACAGAGGAATGTCAGCATAGCCATGGAGAGTGCTCACTTAGAAATCTGTATGTGCACTGTGGTGCTTGGAATTCAGCAGCACCAGGGCTGCTTTGACTGACTGCATTTACCAGATAAACCTGTGTGTAAAGTGCAGGCTCACACATCTCTACCTCAGGCAGTCACTGCATTCCCTTAGTGCAAACCTCTGAGAGAAGCAGACACTTCATCTCAGCTAAAAGACTCAGTCAGAGAAGATCTCATGAATCACTCTGTATTATTGACTTTTTTCTCTCTGAGGACTATAAAGGCAATAAACAGCTGGAGATAGCTCCACAGGACCAGATTAATTCCTCTCCCTTTTCCCCAGTTACACAAAATCACAGAATCAACCAGGTGGGAAGAGCCCTCCAAGATCAAGTCCAACCTATCACCCAACACCATCTAGTTAACTAAACCATGGCACTGAGTGCCTTCTCCAGGCTCTTCTGAAACACCTCTAGGGATGCTGACCTCACCACCTCCCTGGGCAGCACATGCCAAAGCCAATCTCTCTGTGGAGAACTTCTTTCTGAGATCAAGCCTAAACCTCCCCTGGCACAGCTTGAGACTGTGTCCTCTTGCTCTGGTGCTGGTTGCCTGGGAGAAGAGACCAACCCCCACCTGGCTACAACCTCCCTTCAGGGAGTTGGAGACAGCAAGAAGGTCTCCCCTGAGCCTCCTCTTCTCCAGGCTAAGCAACCCCAACTCCCTCAGCCTCTCCTCACAGGGCTGATGCTCCAGACCCCTCCCCAGCTTTGTTGCCCTTCTCTGGACACCTTCCAGCAACTCAACATCTTTGCTAAACTGAGGAGCCCAGAACTGGACACAGGACTCAAGATGTGGCCTAACCAGTGCTGAGCACAGGGCACAATGACTTCCCTGCTCCTGCTGGCCACACTGTTCTGATGCAGGCCAGGATGCCATTGGCCTTCTTGGGCACCATTTACATCTTTTCCCATGAGAAAACCAACACTGGCTCTTAACTTAATCCCCTAGTTAGTACCCAACTCTTTGCATTGCAAACTGGTGTAGGACACCCCAAGGCCAGCCTTCTTTGTCCCACTTGCAGTTGTGGTTAGTGGCTGTGCTGGTGAGTAAAGAGACCATCAATCTTCTGCTCCACTACAAGGATGTGATCAATGCCATCTTGAATCACCAAATGTTATCCAGAGATTCCACTTGAAAAGTCCTTTCTTGGCAATCAGGCTGAGGTGGCATCAGCACAGAAAGGGAAGCTGGTGGGAGAGACAAATACCAGTGTCTGGTCTGTAGCTCCAGAGGTTGCTCTGTGGAAACAGTTAAGGTCAAGGCTATATACATGAAATAAGCAATGCCATTTGTTAACCATCTATTCTTCCTCACTTCATTTATCTGGCTACAGTCAGCAAACTGAGGGATGGGAGCAGTTATCCTGTGTCTGCAACCTGACAAAGAGCTTTTCAATTACCTTAATCCATATAATTGCAGTCCTTAGGCAATGAAGGTGAGGCTGCAGAAGCCATCAATGCCCTCTTCAGATGATATTCTTACACTTCTATCAGTGTATTTTGCACAGCTCAATATTCATCTGCACCTTCCCCAAGTACAGGGTCACTACCATACAAGCCACAGCAATGCTAGTTCCAAACAAGTCACTGTTTTCTGAATGAAAAACAGTTCTGCCACTGGATTAATTGATGCTGGACTAGATCCTAAATCTGCAGTGGCTCTGGCTAAAGAAACTCTGTCAGTCTCAGGGAGCTTTGAAGAAAGTTCAGAAGCCTGAAGTAGCAAATTAGTCTTTAACATCACCTGAACCTTAGAGTCTGCTGCAGTGGGGACTGACCTCATGAAGTTCAGTAAGGACAAGGGCAGGGTCCTGCACCTGGGGAGGAATAACAGCAGGCACCAGGACAGGTTAGGAGCTGCCCTGCTGGAAAGCAGCTCCATGGAGAAAGGCCTTGCAGTGCTGGTGGGCAGCAAGTTCTGCATGGGACAGCAAGGAGACCTTGTGGCCAAGAGAGCCAATGGGATCCTGGGGTGCAGCAAGAACAGTGTGGCCAGCAGGGCTGGGGGAGGTTCTGCTGCCCCTCTGCTCTGCTCTGCTGAGACCACAGCTGCAATGCTGTGTCCAGTTTGGGGCTCCCCAGCTCAAGAGAGACAGAGAGCTGCTGGAGAGAGTGCAGGGGAGAGCCACAAGGAGGATTTGGGGACTTGAGCATCTCCCCTGTGAAGAGAGACTGAGAGCCCTGGGGCTGATCAGTGTGGAGAGGAGAAGGCTGAGAGGGATCTGATCAATGTCTATCAATAGCTGAGGGGTGGGGGTCAAGGGGAGGGGGCTAAGCTCTTCTCAGTGGTGCACAGTAATAAGCCAAGGAAGAATGGATAGGAACTTGAACAGAGAAGGCTTCAGCTCAACATGAGGAGAAACTTCTTTGGTGTGAGGGTGCTGGAGGCCTGGAGCAGGCTGCCCAGAGAGGTTGTGGAGCCTTCTTCTCTGGAGACTTTCCAACGCCACCTGGATGCATTCAGTGCAGACTACCCTGGGTGATGCTGCTTTTGGCAGGGGGCTTGGACTGGATGATCTCTGGGAGTCCCTTCCAGCCTCTAACATTCTGTGATTCTGTGATTTTCAAACAATTGTCACCCTAAAACTGCAGCTTTAGACTAACTCAAAGCAATCTTCCAATCTGAAGCTGAATTTGCTAAATGATTTAAGCTGCACAGAGCTTAAACTTTGATCAAGTTCACCACACTGGGAAAGCAAATATTTGCAACACTGCTAGAAGAAAACTGGACTGGAAGGAAGGAAAAATGTGCCTAGAATCTCTTCCCCCCCAAACTCCCACCACAGGACAGTGTTTTTAATGCACATCTCCCAAATGAAGATCACAGTTTATGCTAATCCACCTTAGCAAGCTCTCATAACATCCACACTAAGTATTTCAGCACTAACTGGGACCAAGAGAGGACAATTAGGATGTCTCTGGGGTCCTCTCATAACCAGGGACCAAGAGAGGACAATTAGGATGTCTCTGGAGTCCTCTCATAACCAGGGACCAAGAGGGGAGACTGAGTCTGGGAAGTTGGTTTGGTTTTCTTTGCTTTTTAGGGTTTATTTTCCCTGGCTGGCAGCATGGAGAAAATTCAGATAGCTGCAGAACTGCTTCTTGGCTTAGTGAGAAGCAAAATATATAGTAGATAAGACCATAAAAGAGACCATTTTTGCTCATGGACATCTCTAAACAGAAAATGTTGGCCTCATTTTCTGCTCTGATGCAGGTGTTTTCTACCATTTATTGACAGAGACAGGATATAAAGGGGAGATTGGAACTTGAACCTGCTAGGGAATGATGGTTTATGACTATATTCAGAGAACAAATGGTGTCCCCTGAGCTGTCTCAAGGTCTTGATGGAGTGGCATGTGTGCACGTGCACAGGAGCACACAGATCAGCCTGCTGCATACAGATGTGAAATGATTCTCATGTTCATAGAATCACAGAATTGTCATGGTTGGAAGGAAGCTCAAGGGTCAGCCAGTTCCAACTCCCCTGCCATGGGCAGGGACACCTCACACTACAGCAGGTTGCTCACAGCCACATCCAGCCTGGCTGCAAACACCTCCAGGCAGGAGGCTTCCACCACCTCCCTGGGCAGCCTGTGCCAGGCTCTCACCACCCTCATGGGGAACAACTTCTTCCTCACAGCCAATCTCAATCTCCCCATTTCTAGTTTTGCTCCATCCCCCCCAGTCCTATCCCTCCCTGACACCCTCAGATGTCCCTCCCCACCTTTCTTGTAGCCCCCTTCAGATACTGGAAGGTCACAATGAGGTCTCCTCAGAGCCTTCTCTTCTCCAGACTGAACAACCCCAACTCTCTCAGTCTGTCCTCACAGCAGAGCAGCTCCAGCCCTCTGCTCCTCCTCGTGGCCCTTCTCTGGACATGCTCCAGCAGCTCCAGATCTTTCTTAGAATCAGCAATGTTGACAAAAACCTCAAAGATCATCAAGTCCAACCTGTCACCCAACACCTCATGACTACTAAACCATGGCTCCAAGTGCCACATCCAATCCCTTTTTCAACACCTTCAGGAATGGTGACTCCACCACCTCCCTGGGCAACACATTCCAATGGCTAACAACTCTCTCTTGGAAGAATTTTCTCCTCACCTCCAGACTAAACCTCCCCTGATGCAGCTTGAGACTGTGTCCTCTTGTTCTGGTGCTAGGTGCCTGGGAGAAGAGACCAACCCCCACCTGGATACAACCTCCCTTCAGAGAGCAATGAGGTCTCCCCTGAGCCTCCTCTTCTCCAGGCTAAGCAACCCCAGCTCCCTCAGCCTCTCCTCACAGGGCTGTGCTCCAGACCCCTCCGCAGCCTTGTTGCCCTTCTCTGGACATGTTTAAGAGTCTCAATGTCCTTCTTAAACTGAGGAGCCCAGGAGTGGACATAGTGCTCAGGCTGGGGTCTCAAGTGTGACTGACCTGAGAGTCCTCAGCTGAGGAAAGCAGCCTGGAGCAGAAGATGAGAGAAGCTGGGTAGGAGAAGCTGGCTGGATAACTCTGCTTTTCTTTTTACCCTTGCTTGGGAAGCTGAGGTGGCCTCTAGTTTTTGGTTATTTATTGATTTATAATTCTCTGTGCATTCAAAACCCTTTAAAATGACTTAAAAGTGACTAAAACCAAGAATATTCTAACTTCTGGCACTGGTAGATCTTAGCACTCTTCTTCCTGGCTTGGTTTCCACAGGGATCTGATAAAGGGCTGACAGATTCTTCCAAATGCTTTGAAAGTGTGTTGGTTTTTTTCTCCCCAGGCTTTGGGGATTACAGGTGTTCCTGGTTTAGGGATTTCCATTGCACCTGGAAAGTCCTAGTGGAACTCTGGCTGAAATGCAGACAGAACTCACTGTCTCCTGGAGAGATATTTAGCAGCAGAAAAAGGACTTTGGCCACCGAGCCTATAGCTATCAGCCTTCACTTTTGGGTCTTAGAAGCCTGAAGCAGGCTCTGCTCAGTTGCACCCTGGGATAGGTCAAGGGGCAATGGATGTAAACCTCAGCACAGGATCCTGAGGGGCATTCAGGGGAGTGTGTCCAGCAGATCCAGGGAGGTTCAACTCCCCCTCTGCTCTGCCCTGCTGAGACTTCACCGAGAATATTGCATCCAGCTCTGGGCTCCCCAGCTCAGGAGGGACAGGGATCTGCTGGAGAGAGTCCAAGGGAGGGCTGCAAGGATGCTGAAGGGACTGCAGCACTGCCTGGGGAGGAGAGGCTGAGAGCCCTGGGGCTGTTTAGTCTGCAGAGGAGAAGGCTGAGAGGGATCTGATCAATGTCTATCAATAGCTGAGGGCTGGAGGTCAATGGGGAGGGGAGAGGGCCAGGCTCTGCTCAGTTGCACCCTGGGATAGGACAAAGGGCAATGGATATAAACTGCAGCACAGGAGGTTCCACCTCACCATGAGGAGGAACTTCTTGCCTGTGAGGGTCCCAGAGGCCTGGAGCAGGCTGTCCAGAGAGGTTGTGGAGTCTCCTTCTGTGGAGCCTTTGCAGCCCTGTCTGGATGTGTTCCTGTGTGACCTGTGCTGGGTTCTCTGCTCCTGCTCTGGCAGAGGGGTTGGACTGGAAGATCTCCAGAGGTCCCTTCCAACCTCTAACATCCTGTGAGCCTGTGAAACCTCGTACCTAAAGCTACAGCAGACTCTTCTTCAGCCTCTCTCTGTGAGCAAGCAACCACAAGAGGGAGATCATCACCCAGGGTAGGGGCGGTTGTGCCGCCGGCTTGGCAAGGGGGACAGCATCAGCTTCAGAGCAGGGATGCATTGACAGCCTTCAAGGCTCCCTCAAGATGGCAACGCTCTGCACAAGGAAGCTGCTTAGCAAACAGCAGCTCGTCTGATTCTTGGAACACTTGAGCCAAGGCTTTGGAGGAGCAGCGTTAACTGTTTGACTGAATCAAGGCAGCCAGAAGCTCTACCAGCAGAAATTCTGCCTCTCCAGTCTGTGCCCTTGCTTTCCTTTCTGCTCCCTATTTTCAGCTGTGCTTCCTTGCCACACCATTTGATGGCACACAAGACACACACAAAAGACACTGCAGAGCTGCCCAGGGCTTTGACCACAGTAATTCAGAAAGACAAGGGAGTGTTTGCAAATGCAGAGTGCCCTGCACCTTCACAGGGATTGGGACCTGGGGGGAAATTCTGCCTGCTAAAACTCTCTCATTTCCTTCTGACACAAAGTGTGAGAAGCCAAGGGTGATGTAGAGAGGTGCTGGCATGGATTGAAAAGATGCAAGAGCATGCAAAGGGCTTGCTGGTGTCCAGGTTAGCAGCAATTTCACACATCTCTGTAGCAAATCATCAAACAGTCTAAATGATTCACTGCCAGCCTTGCAGAAAGGAATCTTCAGAATCATAGAATCACAGAATCAAACAGGTTGAAAAAGACCTCAGAGAACATCAAGTCTGACCTATGACCTGATACCTAACACCTCCTGACAAACAAACCATGGCTCCAAGTGCCACATCCAAGCACTTCTTGAACATCTCAAGGGATGGTGACTCCACCACCTCCCTGGGCAGCACATTCCAGTGGCCAATCTCTCTTTCTGGGGAGAACTTTCTCCTCACCTCCAGCCTGAACTTCCCCTGGTGCAGCTTGAGACTGTGTCCTCTTGTCCTTGTGCTGGCCATCTGGGAGAAGAGACCAACCCCCACCTGGCTACCACCTCCCGTCAGGAAGTTGTAGACAGCAAGAAGGTCTCTCCTGAGCCTCCTCTTCTCCAGGCTAAGCAACCCCAGCTCCCTCAGCCTCTCCTCACAGGGGCTGTGCTCCAGACCCCTCCCCAGCCTTGTTGCCCTTCTCTGGACACCTTCAAGTCTCTCAATGTCCTTCTTAAACTGAGGAGCCCAGAACTGGGACACAGGACTCAAGGTGTGGCCTAACCAGTGCTGAGTACAGGGCACAATGACCTCCCTGCTCCTGCTGGCCACCCTGTTCCTGATGCAGGCCAGGATGCCATTGGCCTTCTGGGCATACTGCTGGCTCATGTTCAGCTGCTGTCAATCATCACCCCCAGGTCCCTCTCTGCCTGGCTGCTCTCAGCCACTCTGACCCCAGCCTGTAGCACTGCCTGGGGTTGTTGTGGCCAAAGTGCAGCACCTGGCACTTGGAGTTGCTGAATGCCATGCTGTTGGACTCTGCCCATCTGTCCTGCCTGGCAAGGTCATAGGCAGCAATAAGGTCTCCCCTGAGCCTCCTCTTCTCCAGGCTAAGCAACCCCAGCTCCCTCAGCCTCTCCTCACAGGGCTGTGCTCAAGGCCTCTCCCCAGCCTCATTGCCCTTCTCTGGACACTTTCAAGTCTCTCAATGTCCTTCTTAAACTGAGAACCCCAGAGCTGGACACAGTACCAGAACTGCTGGATTCTATGGTCCTGCTCTGGCAGGGGGGTTGGACTCAGTGATCTCTGGATGCGCTTCTCAGCCAACGACTCCAACCCTGCCTGTGCTTCAAGTGTATTTAAAGCACAGAGAGATGAGGAAAAGCTTTGCCATTTGTTGTAGGTTTATTGCTGCAGCATGCCTAAGTAATTCTGCAGGGAAGTATTGGGTTGGAGGGTGTTTTCTTCCCAGGGATTCATTAAAAACTCCTTGTTAAAATGTTCCACATGCCTGACACGCTGTAGCAGCTAAATACAGTTTGCTCTCACATTAAAAGCTTTACACCCTGGGAGACAGCTTCAGCTTGACAAAACATAGGGCCAAAGAACAAAGAGAGAGGTCCAAGGAAGGCTAGAAGTGAGAAGTTAACACACATAATTAATTAATCTCTGCAATCTGCTTATTGTATCTGCTCAAACACGCTGGAGCTGATGTAGGAGGTGAAGATTTTAAAGGAAAAGGGGGAGAGGCATTTATTGCCTCCTGTGCTAGCAAAGCAGAAAGTCCTCAGCTAGCACCCTAGGTGAGGACAAGCTAGATGAAGGGAATGACTCATGGGTTTGATGGGTGGAAGACTACATGGATACAGAACTGGCTTGATGGCTGCACCCAAAGAGTGGCTGTCTGGCTCCATGTCCCAGTGGAGGCCAGGGACAAGCAGAGTCCCTCAGGGATCAGTCCTGGCACCAGGCTTCTTCAACATCTTTGTGGGTGCCATGGACAGTGGCATTGAGTGCACCCTCAGCAGGTTTGCTGATGACACCAAGCTGTGTGGTGCAGCAGACAGCTGGAGGGAAGGGAGGCCATCCAGAGGGACCTGGACAGGCTGGAGAGGTGGGCACAGGCCAACCTCAGGAGGTTCAACAAGACCAAGGGCAGGGTCCTGCAGCTGGGTGGAGGCAATCCCAGGCACAACTCCAGGCTGGGCAGGGACTGGCTGGAAAGCAGCCCTGAGGAGAGAGCCTTGGGGGTGCTGGTGGACAAAAAGCTCACCAGGAGCTCTCAGTGTGCACTTGCAGCCCAGAAAGCCAATCAGATCCTGGGCTGCATCAGGAGAAGTGTGGCCAGCAGGGCAAGGGAGGTGATTCTCCCCCTCTGCTCAGCTCTGCTGAGACCCCACCTGCAGTACTGCCTCCAGTTCTGGAGCCCCTATTACAAGAGGGATGTGGAGGTGCTGGAAGGTGTCCAGAGAAGGGCCAGGAGGATGAGCAGAGGGCTGGAGCACCTCTCCTATGAGGACAGACTGAAGGAGTTGGGGCTGTTCAGTCTGGAGAAGAGAAAGCTCCCAGGTGACCTCATTGTGGCCTTCCAGGATCTGAAGGGGGCTACAGGAAGGCTGGGGAGGGACTGCTCAGGATCTCAGGGAGTGCTAGGACTAGGGGGAATGGAATGAAGCTGGAGGTGGGGAGATTGAGGCTGGAGGTGAGGAGGAAGTTCTTCCCCATGAGAGTGGTGAAGCCCTGGAATGGGTTGTCCAGGGAGGTGGTTGGGGCCCTGTCCCTGGAGGTGCTTAAGGCCAGGCTGGATGAGGCTGTGGCCAGGCTGATGTAGTGTGGGGTGTCCCTGCCCCTGGCAGGGGGGTTGGAACTAGATGATCCTTGTGGTCCCTTCCAACCCTGACTGGTACTATGATACTATGATTCTATGATACTACGATACTATGATCCTATGAAGAACAGAGCAGCTGAGTTACAGCACACACTGCTGGGCTGGGCTGAGCCACTGCTGAGAATGGACAACCAGAAAAGAGGCTTTTGGCTGGGACAGTGGTGAAGGGACTGGAACATCTGTTTGATGTTGAGGAGAGGCTGAGAGACCTGGGAAAGTTTAGACTGGAGATTAAAAGACTCAGAGAGGCTTCCCAGAGAGGTTGTGGAGTCTCCTTCTGTGGAGTCTTTGCAGCCCTGTCTGGATGTGTTCCTGTGTGACCTGTGCTGGATTCTCTGCTCCTGCTCTGGCAGGGGCTTGGACTGGAAGATCTCCAGAGGTCCCTTCCAACCCCTGACATCCTGTGAGCCTGGGATCTTACTAATGTTTATAACACAGGAAGCTCTGCCTCAACATGAGGAGAAACTTTTTTGCTGTGAACAGGACAGGAGGTGGTCGGACAGTGCTCCTCACACATCCAGCCTCCAGTTCTCCTTGATCTGCAGGGTCAGACTCTTGGAGTAAAGGAGCCCTGGAGCAGGCTGCCCAGAGAGGTTGTAGAGTCTCCTTCTCTGGAGACTTTCCACCCCACCTGGATGCATTCCTCTGCAACATGCCCTAGGTGACCCTGCTCTGAGAGGGGGGGTTGCAATTAGGGATCTCAGAAGTCCCTTCCAACCCAAACCATTCTATGATAAACCCCAAACCTGAGGCAGAAATAGTATCATAGAATCAACCAAGTTGGAAAAGTCCTTAAAGACCATCAAGTCCAACCTATCACCCAACACCTCATAACTACTAAACCATGTCTCTAATCTCCTCTTGAACACCTCCAGGGATAGTGACTCCACCACCTCCCTGGGCAGCACATTCCAGTGGCTAACAACTCTCTCTGGGAAGAACTTTCTCCTCACCTCCAGCCTAAACCTCCCCTGGCACAGCTTGAGACTGTGTCCTCTTGTTCTGGTGCTGGGTGCCTGGGAGAAGAGACCAACCCCCACCTGGCATGAGGGACCTACGTCATGTACCCAGCACCAGAGATGTTACAAAGATGGTGTCAAGTAGTGATAGGACTGAGGGGAATGGAGCAAAAGTGGGCAGCAAAAGATTGGGTAGATTGAGATTGGCTGTGAGGAAGAAGTTGTTGCCCATGAGGGTGGTGAGAGCCTGGCACAGGTTGCCCAGGGAGGTGGTGGAAGCCTCCTGCCTGGAGGTGTTTGCAGCCAGGCTGGATGTGGCTGTGAGCAACCTGCTGTAGTGTGAGGTGTCCCTGGCCATGGCAGGGGGCTTGGAACTGGCTGAGCCTTGAGGTTCCTTCCAACCCTGGCAGTTTTGTGACTCTATGAAACCCTGCCCTATTGATCTGCTCAGGCAGTGTCTGATTTCCATGAGACTGTCAAATCCTTTTCTCTCTGGAGGGACACTCTCTGGTTGTGTGTGGTAACCGTAGTGCTGCTTGGAACCAGCCCTGGCTGAAGGATCCAATGCTGTACACACAGCACAAATGCAAAGCAAGAGGTTGGTTCCTACACCTAAGACTCCACATCCCCCTTAATACTCCTCTGAAGCAGCTGCACTTTACTTTGGTTAGATGCCACAGGAGAGGTCAGCTGCCTCTTCTTTTCTTTTCATGTCCTGAAGGGAAATATCATCTCTTAAAGGGCAATTCAGACATCACTAGCAAGCAGTCCTCAGCTTTGTCTGGCCATTTGTCTCTGCTCATCCTCATGGCCCTTCTCTGGACACCTTCCAGCACCTCCAGATCCTTCCTGTGCTCCAGAACTGGACACAGTGCTGCAGGTGTGGTCTCAGCAGAGCAGAGCAGAGGGGGAGGATCACCTCCCTCAACGTCAGATGACTTCTTACACAACAAGGCAAAATTAAGCAGGAGCATTGGTGTGCTTGAGGCTGGGAAGGCTCTACAGAGAGGTCTGGACATCACAGCATCACAGTACATTAGGGGTTGGAAAGGACCTGCAGAGATAGTCAGGTCCAAGCTCCCTGCCAGAGCAGGATCACCCAGGGTAGTCTGCACAGGAATGCACCCAGGTGGGTTTGGAAAGGCTCCAGAGAGGGAGACTCCACAACCTCTCTGGGCAGCCTGCTCCAGGGCTCCTCTTCTCCAGGGATCTGACCCTGCAGAACAAGGAGTAGAGAAGAGAAGGTTTGGGAAGGGAAGGTTAGGGAAGGTTTGGGAAGGGAAGGTTTGGGAAGGGAATGGAAGGTTTGGGAAGGTTTGGGAAGGTTTGGGAAGGTTTGGGAAGGTTTGGGAAGGTTTGGGAAGGTTTGGGAAGGGAAGGGAAGGGAAGGGAAGGGAAGGTTTGGGAAGGGAAGGGAAGGTTTGGGAAGGGAAGGTTTGGGAAGGGAAGGTTTGGGAAGGGAAGGTTTGGGAAGGGAAGGGAAGGTTTGGGAAGGGAAGGGAAGGGAAGGGAAGGGAAGGGAAGGGAAGGGAAGGGAAGGGAAGGGAAGGGAAGGGAAGGGAAGGGAAGGTTTGGGAAGGGAAGGGAAGGTTTGGGAAGGTTTGGGAAGGGAAGGGAAGGGAAGGGAAGGGAAGGGAAGGGAAGGGAAGGGAAGGGAAGGGAAGGGAAGGGAAGGGAAGGGAAGGGAAGGGAAGGGAAGGGAAGGTTTGGGAAGGGAAGGGAAGGGAAGGGAAGGGAAGGTTTGGGAAGGTAAGGGAAGGTAAGGGAAGGTTTGGGAAGGGAAGGGAAGGGAAGGTTTGGGAAGGGAAGGGAAGGGAAGGTTTGGGAAGGGAAGGGAAGGGAAGGGAAGGTTTGGGAAGGGAAGGGAAGGTTTGGGAAGGGAAGGTTTGGGAAGGGAAGGGAAGGGAAGGGAAGGGAAGGGAAGGGAAGGGAAGGGAAGGGAAGGGAAGGGAAGGGAAGGGAAGGGAAGGGAAGGGAAGGGAAGGGAAGGGAAGGGAAGGGAAGGGAAGGGAAGGGAAGGGAAGGGAAGGGAAGGGAAGGGAAGGGAAGGGAAGGGAAGGGAAGGGAAGGGAAGGGAAGGGAAGGGAAAGGGAGAAGGCTGGATGTGTGAGGAGCTCTGCCAGCCCTCCTCCTGTCCCAGCAGTGCTTTTCAGTGTGTATTAGCTCTGTTGCACTGTGAAATGTTCCCTTTTAAAGCAAAAAAGAAATAACATTTTGTTTTCTTGGTTTGAGGACACCCTGCAGCAAGCCCTGCTGTGAAACCATCTGCAGCTACCAGCTGAAATTTCCAGTTTCATGTAGGCAATGAGCATGAGAGTGCTACCTGAAACAGGCAGGCTAAAGGTGATGGCTTAAAATTGAAAGTGGAGGGATTCAGACTAGAGATGAAGAAATCTTTTACACTGAGGGTGGGAGACCCTGGCCCAGGTTACCCAGAGTGGTGGTGTTCCATTCCTGGTACCATTCCAGGTCAGGCTGATTGGGACCAAGCAGCCTACTCTAACTCTAAGCAGATGTCCCTGCTGACTGCAGAGGGGTTGGACCTGCTGAGCTCTAGAGGTCCCTTCCCTCCCACACCATTTGCAAACCTGGACAAAGCCATCCTGCTGTGAGCAGCAGCAGAGGAGCTGTCTCACTGCAGCCATAACAATTCAGAGCTGCTATGACCAAGCCAGGAGAAGAGGGACATTTAGGTCACCCTTCTGCCGTTGCTATGCTTCCCTTGAAGCCTGGTGTATTTTCCACCTTGATTCAGCCTCGCTTTTACTCTCTGGCAGGGTGGGACTCATTCTGCTGGCTTTCTCAGCACCACTGCAGCAGCTTCCTTGGAAAGCCACAGCATAGGTCAAGCAGAGCTTTTCCTGCCAGGCTGACATGACCTCCAAACACAGAAATGCCAGAGTTTGATTGCACTTGACTCGTGCCCTTTCTTTTCTTTCCTCCAAGGATTAAATGTTGAAGCTGCTTCTAGGAATAAGGATTTAAGCCTTGATCTCAAGGAAAAGTGCCCACAGACTTCAACAGATGCTGGATTAAGTCATCATCTTCTACCCATTGTTTGTGTTGCCTGACAGATAAAGCTGATGTCAAATAGGCTGGAGAGGCAAAGCTTGTAGGGAAGAGCAGATCAGAGTCTCTTTAGCACTGAAACAAGAAGATGTTGGAGAAGAGCAGAGAAAAGATGGGGGGGGATTAACATTTCCTTTTCTACCAAGACGGATGCTACAGAGGTTCACTAGAAGGTGAGACTTGGGCTGTGTGCTTGCTTGTCATAACTCCACTGAACCACGAGGAACAAACCATAGGGGGGGAGGAGAGAAAGTGAGGGGGAGAAGTCTAAGGAGTTGGAAGGAAGTGGAGCAGAGAAGTCATTGTGCCCTGTACTCAGCACTGCTTAGGCCACACCTTGAGTCCTGTGTCCAGTTCTGGGCTCCTCAGGTCAGGAAAGATGTTGAGATGCTGGAAGGTGTCCAGAGAAGGGCAACAAAGCTGGGGAGGGGTCTGGAGCACAGCCCTGTGAGGAGAGGCTGAGGGAGCTGGGGTTGCTTAGCCTGGAGAAGAGGAGACTCAGGGGAGACCTCATTGCTCTCTCCAACTCCCTGAAGGGAGGTTGTAGCCAGGTGGGGGTTGGTCTCTTCTCCCAGGTGGCCATCACCAGAACAAGAGGACACAGTCTCAAGCTGCACCAGGGGAGGTTTAGGCTGGAGGTGAGGAGAAAGTTCTTCCCAGAAAGAGATTGGCCATTGGAATGTGCTGCCCAGGGAGGTGGTGGAGTCACCATCCCTGGAGATGTTCAAAAAGGCTTGGACGTGGCACTTGGTGCCATGGTTTAGCTGTCAGGAGGTGTCAGGGATTAGGTCATAAGTTGAGCTGATGATCTCTGAGGTCTTTTCCGACCTGGTTGATTCTCTGGTTCTATGAACAATGTCTATCACAGGGACAGCTGCTGTGGTTTGCAGTTCTGGTGGGTTGAATTTTCCCCCCTCCAACATTAACTTTGCCAGACTTTTTGCTACTTTTCTGCTGAAGATCTGTGAAAAAACACTAAAGGCATAGCCTAAAACTACCACAGCAGCCACAGGGGCAGGTAGGTGAGGAGACAGCTCCCAGTGCTCACCTCGCAGGTTCCTTGTCTCTGACATGAAGAGAAGGCTCTGAGAAGACCTACTTGTGGCCTTCCAGGATCTGCAAGGAGCTACAGGAAAGCTGGGGAGGGACTTTTAAGGGTGTGAGGGGTGATAGGACTGGGGGGGATGGAACAAAACTAGAAATGGGTAGAGTCAGATTGGCTGTGAGGAAGAAGTTGTTCCCCATGAGGGTGGTGAGAGCCTGGCACAGGTTGCCCAGGGAGGTGGTGGAAGCCTCCTGCCTGGAGGTGTTTGCAGCCAGGCTGGCTGTGGCTGTGAGCAACCTGCTGTGGTGTGAGGTGTCCCTGCCCATGGCAGGGGGCTTGGAACTGGCTGATCCTTTAGGTCCCTTCCAGCCCTGACAATTCTGTGATTCTGTGTCCCTGCTGACTGCAGGGAGTTCAGCCTGGTCACCCCTGGAGGTCCCTTCCAACCTGAACCATTCTATGGTTCTATGATTCCTTAGTGTACAACCTTGGGAATAAAATTGATCTGAGCCTGAAGTGTGGCTGCTAGCATCAGCCAAATGCAAGGCAGCAGCAGAGAGTGGACCTCTGAGGAAGGGAGAGCCCTCTTGAATACAACTGCCCAGGGAGCACTGAGTGTCACCCTTGAGAGGGGCTGGCTGCACAAAAGCAACCTGCTGCAGTGTGAGATGTCCCTGCGCACGGCAGGGAGCTTGGAAGTGGCTGATGCTTGGGGTCCCTTCCAACCCTAACAATTCTATGATTCTATGATGGATGGCCAGGCCATTCAGCAAGGGCAGAAGAAATGTCCAGGGCTCAGATGGGAATCAAGCTGTGAGCCTGCTGTGCTGTAAGCCTTTGGTTCTTTAAAAGGCACCCAGGGGCAAAGAATGATTTATCCAGGTGGGGTGTGCCTCTGCAGCAGGATTTCTTCATCTGGCTTGAGCTGTGCTGCTAACCTTTCAGAGCAGCAGGAAAGGAAAGGCTATGCCTGAAGCAGGCAGTCTCTGAGGACTGGCTCCTAAACACCTCTGTGCTTGACAATATATTTACAACCGGCTGGAAGCTGACAAAAGCCAAAGGGCCATCAGGAGCAAGGCATTAGTTGCTGCTTTGACCTTTCCTGCTCATGCTGTCTTCCTCAGGCAAATTGTAGGCTTTGAGGTTCAAAGACTTTTGTCCTCGTGGCATTTGGCTTGTTATAATGCCTGAGGAGACAGATAATGGTCAATCTGTGTGACAGAAGGAAGGATGAGAGAGAGGAAAGAGAAATGGCATGAGGCTCTGGGTTTTAAGGAGCACTCCCTGAGCCTCTTCACTTTCAGGTGGTTCACAAACTTCTACTAAAAACCTGTGATGGTAGGAAACCAAAAATGCTGCCTCTGCCTTCCGGTCTTGTGTCCTTTATTTCTGTGTCATGGGAGAAAGCTCTTCCTCCACTTACCAAGTCCATAAAGCCAGAGCAAGGAAGCTATGCCAAATTATTGTGAGTGCAAGGGAAGAGAAGACAGGATTGATTTGCATTTATAACTGAAATGGAAGTGAAGACATAAAGAAAATCCCACAGAGCACTGCAAAAATGGTTGAGGAAGATTGGGATGATCAGAGTCATGCAGACAACCATTACAGCCCAACCAGTCTCTAACTCTACCAGGGCTGGGGCTAAACCATGGCCCTCAGCACCACATCTCTGCCTCTTTGAAACACCTCCAGGGATGGGGATTCAGCCACCTCCCTGGACAGCCTGTGCCAGGCTTTGATAACCCTTCCAGTCAAGAAGTTTCTTGTAATGTCCAGCCTAAAGCTCCCCTGGAGCAGCTTGAGGCCATTTCCTTTCATTCCATCACTTGTTAGGAAGAAGACCTCAGCCCCCACCTGACGTCAGCCTCCTTTCATGGAGTCCTAGAGACTCAGAAGGTCTCACCTCAACTTTCTTTTCTCCAGACTAAACAGTCCCAGGTTTTCACAGTATCACAGGATCACAGCATCACCAAGGTTGGAAGAGACCTCAAAGATCATCAAGTCCAACCTGTCACCACAGACCTCATGACTAAACCATGGCACCAAGTGCCACATCCAATCCCCTCTTGAACACCTCCAGGGATGGGGACTCCACCACCTCCCTGGGCAGCACATTCTAATGATGAATGACTCTCTTGGTGAAGGTTCCTCAGCTGCTTCTCACCAGCCCTGTTCTCCAGACCATTCCCTAGCCTTGGACCTGCTCCAGCTCCTCAATGTCTTTTTTGTAGTGAGGGCCCCAAAGCTGAAGTGAGTGTTCCAGGTGGGACCTCACCAGTGCTGAGCAGAGAGTGGCAATCACTACCTTTGTCCTCCTTGTTACATTATTATTGATGAATTATATATATGGAGAGAGAATACCTACAGAGTGAGAGAGAATATATACTGTTCAAGAAGTTTCCAGAGGCACAGAAAGATCCTGAAGTTCTTTTTTATTGCTGGTTAAGAGATAGACAAAACCTGATAGACTAGAATCAGTAAGGTTGGAAGACACCTCGAGGATCATGGAGTCCAACATACCACCCAACACCTCCTGTCTATTAAACCATGGCTCCAAGTGTCACATCCAAGCCCTTCTTCAACACCTCCAGGGATGGTGACTCCACCACCTCCCTGGGCAGCACATTCCAATGGCTAACAACTCTCTCTGGGAAGAACTTTCTCCTCACCCGCAGCCTAAACCTCCCCCGGCACAGCTTGAGACTGTGTCCTCTTGTTCTGGTGCTGGTTGCCTGGCAGAAGAGACCAACCCCCACCTGGCTACAACCTCCCTTCAGGCAGTTGTAGAGAGCAAGAAGGTCTCCCCTGACCCTCCTCTTTTCCAGGCCAAACAACCCCAGCTCCCTCAGCCTCTCCTCACAGGGCTGTGCTCCAGACCCCTCCCCAGCTTTGTTGCCCTTCTCTGGACACCTTCCAGTGTCTCAATATCCTTCTTAAACTGAGGAGCCCAGACCTGGACACAGGACTCAAGGTGTGGCCTAACCAGTGCTGAGCACAGGGCAAAAGGACTTCCCTGCTCCTGCTGGCCACACATCTGATGCAGGCCAGGATGCCATTGGCCTTCTTGGCTACCTGGGCACACTGCTGGTTCATGTTCAGCTGCTGTCACCCAGTACCCCCAGGTCCCTCTCTGCCTGCCTGCTCTCAGCCACTCTGACCCCAGCCTGTAGCACTGCCTGGGGTTGTCGTGGCCAAAGTGCAGCACCTGGCACTTGATGTTTACCCTTCCACTCCCAGCTCTCCTTCCTGCTGTTGTTTCTTCACTGCAGCAGGCACAAGAATCTTTATGTCTAGACAGTGAGCAAGGTCTGCAGGATGTCTGCTGAGCTCCCATGTTGTCTTGCTGAGCAAAGTCAAGCAAGTCACAATTATCAACCGGTTATAAATAGGTGCTGTCATACCTGCCCTGCAGGGGCAAGGTCCACATCAAGTGGCATTAGAAAAGCCCATCAGGATCCCTGGCAGAAGGCTCTACCTTTTGTGCCAAATGTTGGTGGGAGCAGGAACAGAAGGGAGCCTGAACTGCTGTGTGTGAAGCTGCAGGAAGCTGATAATACAGCAAAGCAAAGTTCAGCAGAGTTCAGAGCTGGAGTGTTGGACCAACTCTCCTCTCTGTGCAACAAGACAACTGCAAAATGTGCTTGCTAGCTTCCACTCCATTTTTTCCCTCCCCTCTCTCATCCTTTTCTTCACCTCTTAGATCACCTGCTCACCTTCTTTTCCCCTGGTTGTGCTCTGCAAACATCTCCCCCTTCAGGCTCATACTTAATGCTATTTCATTTCATACTTAATGCTGGTTTGGAGGTGTTCAGGAGGAGACTTGATAGGGTGCTTGGTGCCATGGGTTAGTTGATTAGGTGGTGTTGGATGATAGGTTGGATGAGATGATCTCGAATGTCTCTTCCAACCTGGTTTGATCTATTCCATTCCATTCCATTCCATTCTATTCTATTCTATTCTATTCTATTCTATTCTATTCTATTCTATTCTATTCTATTCTATTCTATTCTATTCTATTCTATTCTATTCCATTCCATTCCATTCCATTCCATTCCATTCCATTCCATTCCATTCATAGATGGTTGATAAAATTCAGAAACACCTAGGATCACAGGATCACAGCTCACAGGATGTTAGGGGTTGGAAGGGACCTCTGGAGATCTTCAAAGTCCAACTTCCCTGCCAAAGCAGGAGCATAGAATCCAGCACAGGTCACACAGGGACACATCCAGACAGGGCTGGAAAGGCTCCAGAGAAGGAGACTCCACAATCTCTCTGGGCAGCCTGCTCCAGGGCTCTGGGACCCTCACAGTGAAGAAGTTCCTCCTCATACTGAGGTGGAACCTCCTGTGTTGCAGCTTACATCTATTGCCCCTTGTCCTATCCCAGGGTTCAACTCAGGATCTGTTGAATGAGCTGTCCCCTGAGACTCAGCCTCATGTGTCAGTGGAAGACTGAAAAGGTGAACAGGGAACCACTGTCCATATTTTTTCCCCCTCTAGGCTGAGGGAGACTCCTGTAGAGAGCTGAGAAATTGGCTGGCTGAAAATGAGGGCAGAGCAACAACATGACATTTTGGTCAGCCTGAGGAATTTCTTGTCACAGAATGTTGGTGATGTGAAAAACTCACTTGGACTTAAGAAACTAATGGGCCCCTCAGTGCAAGAAAGATCTGGCTGTGACAGCTCTTCTGAGTCACAAAAGCCACAACATGCAGTGCTTGGAACTTGGGAACATGCTCTGGCAAAGAGGCACAGAGTCACAGAATGTCAGAGGCTGGAAGGCTGGAAGGGACCACAGAGATCATCCAGTCCAAGCCCCCTGCCAGAGCAGCACCACCTAGAGCAGGTCACACAGGAACACATCCAGGCAGGTCTTGAATATCTCCAGAGAGGGAGACTCCACAACCCCCCTGGGCAGCCTGCTCCAGGCCTCTGTCACCCTCACTGGGAAAATATTCTTCCTCCTGTTCCCATGGTACTTCCTCTGCCTCAGCTTCCACCACTGCCCCTTGTGCTGGCATTGGGCATCCCCCAGCAGAGCCTGGCTCCAGCCTCTGGGCACTCCCCCTGCACAGCTTTAGCACCAGCAAGGAGCTCACCTCTCAGGCTCCTCCTCTCCAAGCTCCAGAGCCCTCAGCTCCCTCAGGCTCTCCTCATGAGGAAGATCTTCCACTGCCTGCAGCATTTTTGCGGCTCTGTGTTGGACTCTCTCAAGCAGTTCCCTGAGGTCCTTAATGAACTAAGGGGCCCAGAACTGGACACAAGATTCCAGATGTGGCTCAGCAGGGCAGAGGGGGAGGAGAACCTCCCTCGACCTCGGCTCAGGGGAGACCTCATTGCTCTCTACAACTTCCTGAAGGGAGGTTGTAGCCAGGTGGGGGTTGGTCTCTTCTCCAAGGCAACCAGCACCAGAACAAGAGGACACAGTCTCAAGCTGTGCCAGGGGAAGTTTAGGCTGGAGGTGAGGAGAAAGTTCTTCCCTGAGAGAGTTGTTAGCCATTGGAATGTGCTGCCCAGGGAGGTGGTGGAGTCCCCATCCCTGGAGGTGTTCAAGAGGGGATTGGATGTGGCACTTGGTGCCATGGTCTAGTCATGAGGTCTGTGGTGACAGGTTGGACTTGATGATCTTTGAGGTCTCTTCCAACCTTAGTGATTCTGTGATACTGTGATACTGTGACCTACTAACCCCAGCCCTTCTCATCCATCCCAGGATGCCATTGGCCTTCTGAGCACATCACTACACTATTCTGCTATTCTTGTCCTTTTTCAAGCATCCACTAAGGGCCGTGGTCAAAGAGGAGATCATGAGCTCAGTGCAGAGGGGATCTAACCTAATAAAGCTGTTCCTAGGGGGAAAATCTCACTGCTTTTAATAGAGCAGGTGATTTTCAAGGAGGAAAGAAAGCCTCTTGTAGTCGGTAGTGATGTCTCATAGCTATCTGGGCTGCATCCTGGCCTGCAGCAAGAGAAGCACAGCCAGCAGGGCCAGGGAGGAGATTCTGCCCCTCTGCTCCACTCTGCTGAGACCACAGCTGGAGCTCTGGGGCCAGTTCTGGAGCCTCTGTGCCAGGAAGGATCTGGAGGGGCTGGAAGGTGTCCAGAGAAGGACCACAAGAATGAGCAGAGGGCTGGAGCTGCTCTGCTGTGAGGACAGACTGAGAGAGTTGGGATTGTACAGTCAGGAGAAGAGAAGACTCTGAGGAGACCTTCCAGTGGCCTTCCAGGATCTGCAGGGGGCTCCAAGAAAGCTGGGAAGGGACTTTTGAGGGTGTCAGGGAGGGATAGGACTGGGGGGGATGGAGCAAAACTAGAAGTGGGGAGATCAAGATTGGATGTGAGGAAGAAGTTGTTCCCCATGAGGGTGGTGAGAGCCTGGCACAGGTTGCCCAGGGAGGTGGTGGAAGCCTCCTGCCTGGAGGTGTTTGCAGCCAGGCTGGATGTGGCTGTGAGCAACCTGCTGGAGTGTGAGGTGTCCCTGCCCATGGCAGGGGGGCTGGAACTGGCTGATCCTTGAGGTCCCTTCCAGCCCTGACAGTTCTGTGATTCTATGATCTGTTGGCATTTCCCAGGCTGAAGGGGAAGGTTTTACACCTGCTCTGCAGATCTCTGCTCTTGTTCTTTGCTTGCAAATAGAATGGAAACCCCTTTGGTCTGGGGGGGCTGTTGTTGGGGTTTTTGTTTAATAAAGATAATTTTCTAAGTGTTCTTCATCTCTTTCAACTCCTCTTCAGCTATTTTAAGTTGGTTATTCTTTTGGCCACTCTACACAAACTTTTCTACCAGTATAGAGCTCTGAGCTATCTTAATAGAGAGGTTTGTTTGGTTTTCTCTTGGGCTTGGGCTAATTTCAGCTTGATTTACCAGCCATGTGGCAACCCTCAATAGGTGTTTCTCAGTGTGACAAAGGCTCAGTCAGAGAACCATAAAATCATAAACTGGTTTGAATTGGAAGGGACCTTAAAAACCTTCTAGTTTCAAGCCCCTGCCAGGAGCAGGGACACCTCCTACTAGATCAGGTTACTCCAGGCCACATCCAGCCTGGCTTGGAGCACTTCCAGGCTTAGAAGCTCCACAGCTTCTCTGTGCAATCTGTTCCATTGCCTCACCACCCTCATGGGGAAGAATTTCTTCCTGAGGTCTCATCTAAATCCAGTTTCTTGCAGTTTGAAGGCATCACCCCTCTGTGCCTTTGCAGTAAGTCCCTTTCCAGCTTTCCTGCAGCCCCCTTCAGGTACTGGAAGGCTGCTTTAAGGTCTCCCTGGAGCCTTCTCTCCTGCAGGCTGAATGATCCCAGCTTTGCCAGCCTGTCTTCTCAGGAGAAGTGCTCCAGCCCTCTGATCCTCCTCAGAGGAGGGCTGTGAAGATGTCCCTCTTATGATCATCTTAAGATAATTCCTTATCAAAGTAATAACTAAGCCCAAACCCATCCCTAGCTGTAGCACTGTGGAAAAGCAGCCCTCCAAGGGAGTCTGCTTGGACTGCCAAGGCTGATGCTTGTGTTCTGTGGGTGAGAGTCTCCCTTCATCAAGTGGGAAGCCTGCTCCACCATAGAGTCATGGAATCACAGAACCACAGAATGGTCTGGGTTGGAAGGGACCTCCAAAGCTCATCCAGTCCAACCCCCTCTGCAGCCAGCAGGGACATCCTCCACAAGATCAGGTTGCCCAGAGCCCTGTCCAGCCTCACCTTGAAGATCTCCAGGGATGGGGCCACAACCACCTCCCTGGGCAACCTCCTCCACTGTTCCACCACCCTCATAGTAAAGAACTTGTTCCTCACATCCAATCTAAATCTGCTCTGCTCTAGTTTGAAGCCATTCCCCCTGGTCCTATCCCTGCAGGCCTTTGCAAACAGTCTCTCTGCAGCCTTCTTGCAGCCCCTGCAGGTACTGGCAGGCTGCTATTAGGTTTTCCTGGAGCCTTCTCTTCTCCAGGTTGAACACTCCCAGCTCCCTCACAGCAGAGGTGCTCCAACCCCCTGATCATTTTCATGGCCCCCCTCTGGACCCTCTCCGTCCTTTGGCTGCTCTCTTTTCTTTCTGCTGTGCCACAGCAGCACTGCTCTGGCCTCTCTGCTTGATTTAAAATAGTGGTGCTCTGCAAAACCACAGAAGTGGCTATCCCTGAGGGCAAGTGAGTCCATTTGGATTTATTCCTGTGGCTTCAGTGAGACACAGTGAGACACAGAGCTCCTGATTTCCTGAATGAAATAAGGGAAAACAGCTCCAATTTGGCAATCAGGAGGGACCCTGGAGGTTTAACCTGTGGCTGGGCAAAGGGACCTGATCTGTGTAGAGAAACAAACCATAAACCACAAATGATTGTCATCAACTTGGAAAAGAGGAAGGGAACGCACCAGGTAATCTTGGGTTTGAGTTCTGTGTGTTCAACCATCTCTAATATGTCCTAGTTTGCTGACAAAGGACAATGATCAAGGGGTTGGAGCACCTCTGCTGAGGGAGCTGGGGGTGTTCAGCCTGGAGAAGAGAAGGCTTCAGGGAGACCTTAGAGCAGCCTGCCAGTACCTGAAGGGGTCCTCTAAGAAGGATGGAGAGAGACTGTTTGCAAAGTCCTGCAGGGACAGGACCAGGGGCAAAGGCTTAAAACTAGAGCAGAGCAGATTGAGATTGGATGTGAGGAACAAGTTCTGCCCCAGGAGGCTGCTGGAACACTGGGACAGGTTGCCCAGGGAGGTGGTTGAGGCTCCATCCCTGGAGCTCCTCAAGGTGAGGCTAGACAGGGCTCTGGGCAACCTGCTCCAGTGGAGGATGTCCCTGCTGAGTGCAGAGGGGTTGGACTGGATGACTTCTGGAGGTGCCTTCCAGTCTGGACCATTCTATGATTCACAGTCAAGAACAATTCACTTAACTTGAAGGAGATGTTGTACAGGGTGTAGGGGCATGGTGGTAAACACAGGGTGTAGGGGCACGGTGGTAAACACAGGGCTAGCAGCATGCTGCTCCACATGCAAAAAGCAGGCCTGGCTCAGGGTGGCCTCCTACCTCTACTTTTCACAAGAGTAGTTTGAAAAAGTAACATGAAAGAGATGTTAAACCCCAGGGCTTAGACAAGATGACCTCTGAAGGTGGCTCCCTAGTTTCTCACATATCTTACCCCTGTCACTGACTCCTTGGCCAGCAGTGAATCCACCCAGGAGCCAGGCATTGGCTCTGTTGAACATAGGCAAAGCTTCTAGCAGTTTCTTCTAGAAGTCAGCCCAGAATCCCTGCAGCCCAGTACTAAAACCCTGCCAAGCTGATCCAATCCAAGGCAGTAAATGTGTCCAAAGAAGAGCAACAAAGCTGGGGAGGGGTCTGGAGCACAGCCCTGGGAGGAGAGGCTGAGGGAGCTGGGGATGCTTAGCCTGGAGAAGAGGAGGCTCAGGGGAGACCTTCTTGCTCTCTCCAACTCCCTGAAGGGAGGTTGTAGCCAGGTGGGGGTTGGTCTCTTCTCCTAGGCAAGCAGCACCAGAACAAGAGGACACAGTCTCAAGCTGTGCCAGGGGAGGTTTAGGCTGGAGGTGAAGAGAAACTTCTTCACAGAGGAATTGGCCATTGGGATGTGCTGCCCAGGGAGGTGGTGGAGTCCCCATCCCTGGAGGTGTTCAAGAGGGGATTGGATGTGGCACTTGAAGCCATGTTTTAGTTGTCAGGAGGTGTTAGGCATTAATAGTTTGGACTTGATGATCTCTGAGGTCTTCTCCAACCTGGTTGGTTCTATGATTCTATGAAATACACTGTGGCTGTTGGGCTGGCAGCTTTGTTGCCCTTCTCTGAACTCATTCCAGCAAGTCAACCTCCTTCCTAAACTGAGGAGCCCAGAACTGGACACAGGACTCAAGGTGTGGTCTAACCAGTGCAGTGTACAGGGACACAATGACTTCCCTGCTCCTGCTGGGCATGCTCTTCCTGATGCAGGCCAGGATGAAATTGGCCCTCTTGGCTGCCTGGGCACACTGCAGGCTCATGTTCAGCCTACCATCAACCAGCACCCCCAGGTCCCTCTCTGCCTGGCAGCTCTCAGCCACTCTGACCCCAGCCTGCAGCACTGCATGGGGTTGTTGTGGCCAATGTGCAGAACCTGGCACTTGGATGTGTTCAATCTCCTGCCCTTGGACTCTGCCCATCTGCCCAGCCTGTCGAGGTCCCTCTGCAGAGCCTCTCTACCCTCCAGCAGATCAACTCCTGCCCCCAGCTTGGTGTCATCTGCAAATTTCCTGCTGATGGACTCAATGCCCTCATCCAGATCATCAATAAAGATGTTAAAGAGCATGAACCTCTCAGTGTTTCCAAGGCTAGGAGCAGAGAGCCCATTAGCAATGCTCAGAGTGGCCTCCTGCACCACGTGCTGTCTGGAGAGTTCCATCCTTATCTAAACCCTTTGCCAAGTGACAAGGGTACCTTGACATTTCCTGGAAGGATTTGGCCACACTCTAGATAATGCCTGCTGCATTCTTTTCCCTTTTAATTGCAATTTAATTGAATACTGTGCTGATAAAGCACCCAATTGATTACTGCCTTCTTGCTTGTGTGCCTTGGCTACACGTGCTCTGAGAGTCTCTGCCTTGATAAGTAGTTTTCCTGGCCAACAGAGCCCATGGGGTATGACACATAACTCTGTTTTGATCTCTTGGAATGGCCTCTCCAGAAGCCTCTGCACCATTCACAGTCTGCTTTTGTTTGCTGTGTGGTTTTATTTCTGTGCAGCAGGGGAGACTTAGATTGGACACTAGGGAAAACTTCTTTCCTGCAAGGGAGGTCAGGGATTGGCACAGGCTGCCCAGGGAGGTGGTGGAGTCACCATCCCTGGAGGTGTTCAGAACATGTGTAGACATGGCACTTGGGGCCATGGTTTAGTGGGCATGGGGGTGTTGGGTTGATGGCTGGACTTGATATTGGAGGTCTTTTCCTGCTGAAACAATTCTGTGATTCTTCTTCTATTCAAATATCTTAAGTTGAGAAAGAATTTAGCAGAAAGGGACCTGGGGGTACTGGGTGACAGCAGCTGAACATGAGCCAGCAGTGTGCCCAGGGGGCCAAGAAGGCCAATGGCATCCTGGCCTGCATCAGGAACAGTGTGGCCAGCAGGAGCAGGGAGGTCACTGTGCCCTGTGCTCAGCACTGCTTAGGCCACACCTTGAGTCCTGTGTCCAGTTCTGGGCTCCTCAGTTTAAGAAGGACATTGAGAGACTTGAATGTGTCCAGAGAAGGGCAATAAAGCTGGGGAGGGGTGTGGAGCACAGCCCTGTGAGGAGAGGCTGAGGGAGCTGGGGTTGCTTAGCCTGGAGAAGAGGAGGCTCAGGGGAGACCTCATTGCCCTCTACAACTACCTGAAGGGAGGTTGTAGCCAGGTGGGGGTTGGCCTCTTCTCCCAGGCACTCAGCACCAGAACAAGAGGACACAGTCTCAAGCTGTGCCAGGGGAGGTTTAGGCTGGAGGGGAGGAGAAAGTTCTTCACTGAGAGAGTTGTTAGCCATTGGGATGTGCTGCCCAGGGAGGTGGTGGAGTCCCCATCCCTGGAGGTGTTTAGGAGGAGAATTTGATAGGGTGCTTGGTGCCATGGGTTAGTTGATTAGATGGTGCTGGGTGACAGATTGGACTTGATGATCTCAAAGGTCTCTTCCAACTTGGTTAATTGTATTGTATTGTATTGTATTGTATTCTATTCTATTCTATTCTATTCTATTCTATTCTATTCTATATTCTATGGCCACCTTGTCGTGGATGCAGTGAGACCTACAGGATCCTACCTCTATTTTCTTCCTGATATAATCAATCTCTAACTTATTACCTAATGAGTGAAAGAAAAGGCAATTAAGAAAAGCCTGTTGGGATGATGGCTGAGTCACACATTCGAGTCAAGCAGAGTTCCACCTGCTGAGCAGCACAATGTAGAGGTAGAAATCCAAGCCTTTTGTCTCAGCATAAACCATAAACCACTACATAAATTTAGATCTTATCCTTATTTTCTTCCTAGGGGGTTTCTCCTCTTCTAATGACATGTCTCTCCTGCCCTAGTAGAGTGAGCTCTGTTTCATCACACTTCAATTTCTCCCCTGAAGAATAGAGGAGGCTCAAGAGGAGGCTCAGGGGTGACCTCATTGCTCTCTCCAACTCCCTGAAGGGAGGTTGTAGCCAGGTGGGAGTTGGTCTCTTCTCCCAGGCACCTAGCACCAGAACAAGAGGACACAGTCTCAAGCTGTGCCAGGGGAAGTTTAGGCTGGAGGTGAGGAGAAAGTTCTTCCCAGAGAGAGCAATTGCCCATTGGAATGTGCTGCCCAGGGAGGTGGTGGAGTCCCCATCCCTGGAGGTGTTCAAGAGGGGATTGGATGTGGTGCTTGGTGCCATGGTTTAGTAGTCATGAGGTCTGTGGTGACAGGTTGGACTCAATGATCCTCCAGGTCTCTTCCAACCTTGGGGATACTGTGATACTGTGAATCTTAGAGTCAAGGAGTGGTATGTTGGTTGGAAGGAACTTCCAAAGCTCATCCAGTCCAACCCCCATGCAGTGAGGACATCCTCCACCTCATCAGGTTGCTCAGAGCCCTGTCCAGCCTCACCTTGAATCTCTCCAGGGATGGGGCCTCAGCTGGCTCCCTGGGCAACCTGTTCCAATGTTCCAGCAGCTTCCTGGTGCCAAACTTGTTTCTAACATCCAATTTACATCCGCTCTTCTTTAATTTCAAACTATTATCCTATGTCCTCTCACTGCAGGCCTTTGGAAACAGTCCCTCTGCAGCCTTCTTGTAGCATATTTCAGGTACTTGAAGGCTGCTATTAGGTCTCACAGCCTTCTCTTCTCCAGGCTCCTTGTAGGAGAGCTGCTCCAGCCCCCTGATCATTTTTGTGACCTCCTCTGGTCCCACCCCATCTGGTCCATGTCCTTCCTGGGTTGAGGGCTCCAGAGCTGGACATAGCACTCCATATGAGGTCTCCCCAGAGCAGAGCAGAGGAGCAGGATTCCCTCTCTCCATCTCTGGCCACACTGTTTTGGATGCAGCCCAGGCTGCCCTTGACCTTCTGTGGTGCCAGTGCCCATTGCTGACTCCTGTCCAGTTTTCCCCTTCCCCCCCCCAGCACCCCGAAGTCCTTCTCTGCAGGGCTGCTCTCATCATCATCATGCCCCACCCTGGACTGATATCTGGGATATGTTAAAGATGTTCAGTAAAATAACCATGCAAGAAAGGTAACAACCTCAGAAAAGAGCACAGGTAATCAGCCAGCCCCTAATTAATCTGTGAGTCTGTCTGGGCAGCTTTGCTGACTGTAGGTAGCCCTTCCCTGAGTGATCCCAGTTGAAGGTAATTTGGCACTGTCCATTTAGACATTAGGGAGGTAATGGAAGTACTGCACTCAAAGCTTGATCAGATAGTGGAACAATTTGCTTAATGAGATAATTATGGCCTCACTATGACCTTCCTGGGAAGCTGAGCTGTGTTTACAATTAAATGCATAGAATCATAGAATCAATAAGGTTGGAAAAGATCTCAGAGATCATCAAGTCCAAGCTGTCACCCAGCACCTCCTGACAACTAAACCATGGCACCAAGTGCCACATCCAAGCCCCTCTTGAACACCTCCAGGGATGGGGACTCCACCACCTCCCTGGGCAGCACATTCCAATGGCCAATTACTCTTTCTGGGAAGAACTTTCTCCTCACCTCCAGCCTGAACTTGCCTTGGAACTGTTCGAGACTGTGTCTTCTTGTTCTGGTGCTGGTTGCCTGGGAGAAGAACCCAACCCCCACCTGGCTACAACCTCCCTTCAGGGAGTTGGAGAGAGCAATGAGGTCTTCCCTGAGCCTCCTCTTCTCCAGGCTAAGCAACCCCAGCTCCCTCAGCCTCTCCTCACAGGGCTGTGCTCCAGACCCCTCCCCAGCTTTGTTGCCCTTCTCTGGACACCTTCAAGTTTCTCAATGTCCTTCTTAAACTGAGGAGCCCAGAACTGGACACAGGACTCAAGGTGTGGCCTAACCAAAGCAGAGTACAGGGCACAATGACTTCCCTGCTCCTGCTGGCCACACTCTTCCTGATGCAGGCCAGGATGCCATTGGCCTTCTTGGCCCCCTGGGCACACTGCTGGCTCATGTTCAGCTGCTGTCAATCATCACCCCCAGGTCCCTTTCTGCCTGGCTGCTCTCAGCCACTCTGACCCCAGCCTGTAGCACTGCATGGGGTTGTTGTGGCCAAAGTGCAGCCCCTGGGACTTGGACTTGTTGAATGCCATCCTGTTGGACTCTGCCCATCTGTCCAGCCTGTTAGGTCCCTCTGCAGAGCCCTTCTGTCCTCTAACTGACCAACATCTGCTCCCAGCTTGGTGTCATCTGCAAATTTGCTGATGACTGACTCCATCCCCTCATTCAGATCATCGATGAAGATGTTAAAGAGGATGGGGCCCAGCACTGATCCCTGGGGCACACCACTGGTGCCTGGCTGCCAGCTGGCTGTGGCACCATTCACCACCACTCTCTGGGCTCAGCCTCCAGCCAGTTCCTAACCCATGCACAGACCAAGTGTGCAGATGACACCAATCTGTGTGGTCTGGGTGACACACTGAAAGCAAGGCTCTGAAGAGTCCCTAAAGCAGCCTTCCAGTGCCTGAAGGGGGATGAAGGTCCCTCTGTTGGGCTCTCTCCAGCAGATCCCTGTCCCTCTGGAACTGGGCAGCCCAGAGCTGGATGCAATATTCCAGATGAAAGTCAAAGAAGCTACATTCTCTCTAACAGCTCATTTTTATTCTTTTCACCATTAATTAAGGGGTTAAAGAAAGAAAGTAATTTAACCTCCCCTTCCACCTTCCCAGGACTAGAACATTTCCTCACAAAACATCTTCAGGAGCTGTGTGTGACTGGAGGAGGAAGGCCACGAAGATGAGCAGAGGGCTGCAGCCCCTCCTCTGTGGGGACTGGCTGAGGGAGTTGTGCTGTTCAGCCTGGAGAAGAGAAGGCTCCAGGGGAGACCTTAGAGCAGCCTTCCAGTACCTGAAAGGGACCTACAAGAAAGCTGGGGAGGGACTTTTTACAAGGGCTTGTAGTGATAGGGTGAAAAGCAATGGATTTGAGCTGGAAGAGGGGAGACTCAGACTGGAGATGGGGAAGCAATTCTTTCCAGGGAGGGTGGGGAGACACTGGCACAGGTTGCCAGGGACGCTGTGGCTATCCCCTCCCTGGAGGTTGGATGAGGCCTTGAGCAAGCTGGGCTGGTGGGAGGTGTCCCTGCCCATGGCTGGGAGGTTTGAAACTGGATGATCTTTAAGGGCTCTTCAACCTAAAGCCTTCCATCATTTTCTGTGTTCTAGGATCCTTCTGGGATGCTCCACAACAGAACCTGACAGAGCCCCAGCAAGATCAAGGGATTAGCATCAGAGAGGAGCTGAGGATCTGCTCTACTCTCTTTGTTCAGTGAGGGTGGGGAGACACTGGCACAGGCTGCCCAGGGAGGCTGTGGATGTACCTTCCCTGGAGGTGTTCAAGGCCAGGCTGGATGAAGCCTTGAGCAAGCTGGGCGGGTGGGAGGTGTCCCTGCCCATGGCTGGGGGGGTTGAAACTGGATGATCTTTAAGGTCCCTTCCAATCCAAACCATACTATGATTTTCTTGGCCTGTCCTGACGAGCACAATGAACTGAAGCAGAGCTCAGCAGTTCCAGCAGTGCAGTGCCCATGTGCTGCCACCCAGGCTTATGTGCACCTGGTTGTGTGTGCCCAGGCATGGGCTGCTCTGCACCAGCACATGCTCATCAGATGCCTTGTTTCTGGAAGCAGTAATCTTCATCCCCATACTGCCTACATTTCATTACACCCCTCTCTGTGTGCAGCAGGGAATAATTTGACTTAGTAGTTGCCATGAAACAAATTCTCACTTCTTTTCAGCTAGATCCAGGTTCCAGTGTGGCTCCTTGCCATCAACAGCTCATCTGGCTGCCTTGGCTCATTCATGAGAGGCACAGAATACACCATGGAAGTATTCCTATATTCAGCACATAGCTGAGGCACTCCAAAGCATAGCTCAGTGGAGTCCAGGTCCCTGATTAGTATCTGGATGTATGAACTGCTGTACTTCTGTAACTTCTTGATTATTTCACCCAGTCCTTGGATGAGGAAGGAGGTTAAGTTTGAATTTACTTTCATTTTAGTGGCTGGACTCTGCCATTTACAGGTCTGCCCCAACCCAAGGGATTCTGTGATTCTCCCCAGGGAGGTGATCACCCTCCTGTCCTCAGCACTGGTGTGGCCACACCTTGAGTAATAGGTTCACTTCTGGGCCCCTTAGCTACATAGAATAGAATAGAATAGAATAGAATAGAATAGAATAGAATAGAATAGAATAGAATAGAATAGAATAGACCAGGTTGGAAGAGACCTTCAAGATCATTGTGTCCAACCTATCAACCAATCCAACACCACCTAATCAACTAACCCATGGCACCAAGCACCCCATCAAGTCTCCTCCTGAACACCTCCAGTGATGGTGACTCCACCACCTCCCTGGGCAGCACATTCCAATGGGCAATCACTCTCTCTGTGTAGAACTTCTTCCTAACCTCCAGCCTAAACCTCCCCTGGTGCAGCCTGAGACTGTGTCCTCTCGTTCTGGTGCTGGCTGCCTGGGAGAAGAGACCAACCCCCACCTGGCTACAACCTCCCTGCAGGGAGTTGGAGAGAGCAAGAAGGTCTCCCCTGAGCCTCATCTTCTCCAGGCTTAGCAACCCCAGCTCCCTCAGCCTCTCCTCACAGGGCTGTGCTCCAGACCTCTCCCCAGCTTTATTGCCCTTCTCTGGACACCTTCCAGCAAGTCAACCTCCTTCCTAAACTGAGGGGCCCAGAACTGGGCTGCAGGACTCAAGGTGTGGCCTAACCAGTGCTGAGCACAGGGGCAGAATGACCTCCCTGCTCCTGCTGGCCACACTGTTCCTGATGCAGGCCAGGATTCCATTGGCCCTCTTGGCTGCCTGGGCACACTGCAGGCTCATGTTCAGCCTTCCATCGACCAGCACCCCCAGGTCCCTCTCTGCCTGGCTGTTCTCAGCCACTCTGACCCCAGACTGTAGCACTGCCTGGGGTTGTTGTTGCCAATGTGCAGAACCCGGCACTTGGATGTGTTCAATCTCCTGCCCTTGGACTCTGCCCAGCTGCCCAGCCTGTCCAGGTCCCTCTGCAGAGCCTCTCTACCCTCCAGCAGATCAACTCCTGCCCCCCGCTTGGTGTCATCTGCAAATTTCCTGCTGATGGACTCAATGCCCTCATCCAGATCATCAATGAAGATATTAAAGAGCACAGGGCCCAGCACTGATCCCTGGGGCACACCACTGGTGCCTGGCTGCCAGCTGGCTGTGGCACCATTCACCACCACTCTCTGGGCTCAGCCTTCAGCCAGTTCCTAACCCAATGCAGTGTGCTCCCATCCAAGCCATGATCTGACAGTTTAGACAGAAGTTTGCTATGGGGGACAATGTCAAAGGCCTTGCTGGGGTCCAGGTAGACCACATCCACAGCCTCCCCACATTCACCAGTTGGGTCACCTGATCATAGAAGGAGATCAGGTTGGTCAGGCAGGACCTTGCTCCATGTGAGATGCTTGAGTGTGTCCTGAGAAGGTCATCACAGTTGGTGAAGGGTCTGGAGAATGGTCTGATGAGGAAGAGCTGAAAGAACTGGAGTTGTTCAGTCTGGACAGGAGGAGACGTGGGGGAGACCTCACTGCTCTCTACAGCACCCTGAAAGGAGGTTAGAGTGAGTTGGGGGTTAGTGCCTTCTCCCTGGTAACAAGTGATAGGACAAGAGGAAATGGCCTCAGGTTGCAGCAGGGGAGGTTCAGATTGGATATTAGAAGAAACTTTTTGGCTGAAAGTGTTCTCAAAGACTGGAACAGGCTGCCTGAGGAGATGGACTAGAAGGGTTGGACTAGATGGGGTTGGACTAGATGACCTTTGGAGGTCCCTTCCAGCCCAGCCCACTCTGTGATTCTATGTGATTAAATCCCCCTCCCTGGAGATGTTTCAGAGAGGCTGAGCTCATAGTATCATAGTATCATAGTATCAGTCAGGGTTGGAAGGGACCACAAGGATCATGTGATGTGGTGCTGAGGGACGTGGCTTAGCACCAGCCTCAGCAGAGGGTGGTTGGATGCAATGATCTTAGAGGTCTTTTCCAACCAAAGTGTCTCTGAATCCTCTCTGTTCCATACTGACTGCTCCAAAGGAGACAGGGGGACGGACACTGATGAATGAAGAAAGTCACCTGGGTCTGTGCACTGTAGACAAACAAGCTACACAATCTGTCACCTGATGGGTTGCCCTCCCCAGCCACTGCCACTGCCTCCTGGTAGAAGCTCTTTGCAAGTGGGTTTCCACAAAGGCTCTGAGAAGTTAAATCCAAAGGAGTCTTATTAATGCAGAGCAGTTTTGCTTTAATATCAAGTGCCAGCCATCAAGTGAGACACTGCCTACAGCTGCCTTGGTGATACAGTCGTTTGTTACCACCTCATGAGCCCAGGCTGGCTGGGCTTTGCTTCCTTTCACTTAACAGCTTGTGCACACACTGCTTGCTGAAGACTCTCTGTGCAACCCCACGAGGCAGGCTCCGTGGCACAGATGCTATGTGCAGCACAGTCTGAGGACTCATCACAGAATCACAGAAACATTCAGGTTGGACAAGAGTGACTGGGTTGGGCAGGAACTGGCTGGGAAGCAGCCCTGAGGAGAGAGACTTGGGGGTGCTGGGGGTGGAGAAGCTCAACAGGAGCTCTCAGTGTGCATTTGCAGTCCACAAAGCCAAACAGATCCTGGGCTGCATCAGAAGTGTGGCCAGCAGGGCAAGGGAGGTGATTCTCCCCCTCTGCTCAGCTCTGCTGAGACCCCACCTGGAGTACTGCCTCCAGTTCTGGAGCCCCTATTCCAAGAGGGCTCTGGAGGTGCTGGAAGGTGTCCAGAGCAGGGCCAGGAGGATGATCAGAGGGCTGGAGCACCTCTCCTATGAGGACAGACTGAAGGAGTTGGGGCTGTTCAGTCTGGAGAAGAGAAGGCTCCGAGATGACCTCATTGTGGCCTTCCAGGACCTGAAGGGGGCTACAAGAAGGCTGGGGAGGGACTGCTCAGGATCTCAGGGAGTGACAGGACCCCAAGGGTAATGGAATGAAGCTGGAGGTGGGGAGATTGAGGCTGGAGGTGAGGAGGAAGTTCTTCCCCATGAGAGTGGTGAAGCCCTGGAATGGGTTGTCCAGGGAGGTGGTTGAGGCCCTGTCCCTGGAGGTGTTTAAGGCCAGGCTGGATGAGGCTGTGGCCAGGCTGATCTAGTGTGGGGTGTCCCTGCCCATGGCAGGGTTTGGAATTGGATGATCCTTGTGGTCCCTTCCAACCCTGACTGATACTATGACACTAAGAGCCTCAGGATCACCAAGTCCAACCCAGAACCCTACTCTACAAGGCTCACCCTAAATCATATCCCCAGGCACCACATCCAAACCACCTTGAAACACATCCAGGCTCGGGGACTCCACCACCTCCCTGGGCAGCACATTCCAATCCCTGACCACTCTTGCTGTGGAAAAATGTCTCACTCTAACCCTACCCTGCTGCAGCTTGAGGCCATTCCCTCTTGTTGTGTCACTAATGACATGTGAGAAGAGACCAGCACCAACCTCTCCACAAAGTCCTTTCAGGCAGCTGTAGACAGCCAGGAGGTCTCCCCTCAGCCTCCTCTTGTTCAAGCTAACCATCCCCAGATCCTTCAGTTGCTCTTCATCAGATTTAGTCTCCAGGCCCTTCCCAGCTTCCTTGCCCTCCTCTGTTCAGTGCATAGATGCCCTTGCATGTTGCCTATGGAGATCTAGAAGCAAGAAGCCATGAACAGTAGAAGAACAGGATCCACCTCATGGAGAGGCTGGGAATATAAAGGTAAAAGGGTGGTGAGACTGTGGAGTAGGTTGCCCAGGGAAGTTGTGGATGTCTTCTCCCTGGGGGTGTTGAAGGCTGGGCTGGATGAGTTGAGAGGCATCCCTGCCCATGGAGGGAGGTTGGAGTAGACAATGTCTAAGGTGCCTTCCAACCTAAGCCATTCTATGATACCGTGATGTGTGCCAATGCAGACCTTGGACATGGAAATTGTGCAATGCCATGGTCTGATCAAGCTTGCCTGTGACACCTGAGAAGACACTGGAAGCTGGAGGAGAGCATGGAAGAGGACCTCCCACAGATAGTTCCATGCCACTGTAGAGCAGCCAGTCACAGCCTCAGCCTGTAGTCACTTCATGATGCATCAGTCCATGTGTGATTGAGAGCTCCAGCTTCCCTTTATCCCCTCCATTCTGCACACAGAACTGTACTTTCATGCTGCCTTCAAGGCCTACCCAGCTCTAAGTTCTGAGCCCCAGCATTTTACTCCTTTTAATGGACACCTGTGAAATCTTCCTGGGTCAAAATTCTCAGCCCCTCTTTGCATGCTGAGGGAGCTGCTGGGCTGCAGCAGAAGGTTCAGGATGGCAGGTGACAACTGGGTGACACTGCAGGCTGCCACAGGCACCTCAGTGGTAGGAAGTTACAAGCCCTGTGAGGAGAGGCTGAGGGAGCTGGGGTTGCTTAGCCTGGAGAAGAGGAGGCTCAGGGAAGACCTCATTGCTCTCTACAGCTACCTGAAGGGAGGTTGTAGCCAGGTGGGGGTTGGTCTCTTCTCCCAGGCAACCAGCACCAGAACAAGAGGACACAGTCTCAAGCTGTGCCAGGGGAGGTTTAGGCTGGAGGTGAGGAGAAAGTTCTTCACTGAGAGAGTTGTTAACCATTGGAATGTGCTGCCCAGGGAGGTGGTGGAGTCCCCATCCCTGGAGGTGTTCAAGAGGGGATTGGATGTGGCACTTGGTGCCATGGTTTAGTCATGAGGTCTGTGGTGACAGGTTGGACTTGATGATCTTTGAGATGTCTTCCAACCTTAGTGATACTGTGATACTTTGAAGTAGAGAGGTTAGCAGCCAACAGCAAACCTGCCGGCTGTGGCAATGCCAGCGACGAGCATTGTGAGCAATCTGGCAGTGCAGGCCTAGAGCCTGACATGGTGGTAGGCCATGCTCAGCATAGGTGCAGAGCCAGCTAGCAGTGGAGCAAAACAGTGCTGTGCCTGCAGCATGTCACTAAAACAAGACACTAGTAGCTATAAACACAGAAAGTTATCTTGGGACAGCAGGACATGCAACTGCATCAACAAATCTCGCATGTCGTTAGTAGTGGGACCAGTAACCTATACCAGTGTGATGTGTGCTCACTCACAGGGAACCAATGAAGCCATGCCAACGAGGCTCTCCGAGCCCCTTTAGAATAAACCTTTATTTAGAATAAACCAAACCAGGTTGGAAGAGACCTTCAAGATCATCGTGTCCAACCCATCAACCAATCCAACCCACCCAAACAGCTAACCCATGGCACCAAGCACCCCATCAAGTCTCCTCCTGAACACCTTCAATGACGGCGACTCCACCACCTCCTTGGGCAGCACATTCCAATGGGCAATCACTCTCTCTGTATAGAACTTCTTCCTAACATCCAACCTGAACCTCCCCTGGTACAGCCTGAGACTGTGTCCTCTTGTTCTGGGGCTGGGTGCCTGGGAGAAGAGACCAACCTCTGCCTGTCTACAACCTCCCTGCAGGGAGTTGGAGAGAGTGATAAGGTCACCCCTGAGTCTCCTCTTCTCCAGGCTGAGCAATTCCAGCTCCCTCAGTCTTTCCTCACAGGGCTGTGCTCCAGACCCCTCCCCAGCTTTGTTGCCCTTCTCTGGACTCATTCCAGCAAGCCAACCTCCTTCCTAAACTGAGGAGCCCAGAACTGGACACAGGACTCGAGGTGTGGCCTAACCAGTGTACAGGGACAGAATGACCTCCCTGCTCCTGCTGGCCACACTCTTCCTGATGCAGGCCAGGATGCCATTGGCCCTCTTGGCTGCCTGGGCACACTGCAGGCTCACGTTCAGCCTTCCATTGACCAGCACCCCCAGGTCCCTCTCTGCCTGGCTGCTCTCAGCCACTCTGACCCCAGCCTGTAGCTCTGCCTGGGGTTGCTGTGGCCAATGTGCAGAACCTGGCACTTGGATGTGTTCAATCTCCTGCCCTTGCACTCTGCCCATCTGTCCAGCCTGTCGAGGTCCCTCTGCAAAGCTTCTCAACCCTCCAGCAGATCATCTCCTGCCCCCAGCTTGGTGTCATTGTAGAAGTTGCAGAAGTTGTAGAAGTTCCCTTGCTGTGCACTTTCCTTTCCTTTTTTTTCCCATCTTCTTCTCTGCTTTACACTACTGTGCTGTACTCACTATGCTCACACTATAGCCCTGCAACAGTGGAACAATAAAGGAGCAATACTCGATCATATTGGTCAGCTGGATTGACTCCGATCTCCGTCCCATTAGACAGCAGCTGAGTGTGGGCAAACACGTAATGGAGCAGAACTGCAGCTGGGACTGCTCCTCGCTTTCACCACCCAACAGCCAGAGCTGTTTCAGGCAGGAAAGATTTAGGAGCTTTGGAATTCCCAAAACACTCATCCATGGAGCCTGACTCGTTCCCCTGTCCCTGCTGCTGACACTGTTTCTCTGAGATATGCCTTCCCCCAAAACTCTTCTGATTAAGCAAACAAAGAAAGAGAAAACCCTGAGAAGCTGAAGCTGAGCTGCACTGACTTAGGCAGCAGCTCCCAGGGGAAGCTGATGTGCTCTGGTGTTCTTCCTCCTCACCCAGGCAGCTACCTGAAATGCCCCAGCCAAGGTCTCCCAAGAGCTCTGAGGCACACTGAGGAGAAACAGAAGGTCTGCAAGTGACACAGACACAGAATTTATTCTTTGTAAGTAATTCTTTCAGCCTCCCAGGAGCCTGAACTGGCTTGGCTTTTACTTTTGTTCCTTCTGCTAAACACTGGCCCTCTGCAGCCATGAATTCAGCTTTGTATGTGCAGATCCATGGCCTCCAGAGGGGTAAGAGCTGGAACACATCCTTCTCCTTGCTGTTTCTCACCATGTAGGTGGCTTCTAACTCAGCAACAGGGGCACAGCATCACCCTTGAGAGGTGCTGAGCATGGATTATGTAAGGTGCCTGGGCAGGTAGGTGACACCATTGCAGTGAGGAGTTGTCTCAGGAGCAATAGTGCCTGTCTCAGAGCTCTGAATTAAATGGTCTGAATCTGTCTGTGAACCTGTTAGGAAATGAGGGGGGTAAAAAAACCCTCCAAGCACAGACACAATGCACCTCACATCTTGCCAGCATGAAGCTGGTGCAAGCACAAGCTGGAAAAGACAAATAAAAGCCAGTAAAAATGAGTCTTGTTAGAACAGAGCAAGTACAGCTGACAAAACTTATCAGAGAATTGTCAGGGCTGGAAGGGACCTCAAGGCTCAGCCAGTTCCAGCCCCCCTGCCATGGGCAGGGACACCTCACACTACAGCAGGTTGCTCACAGCCACATCCAGCCTGGCTGCAAACACCTCCAGGCAGGAGGCTTCCACCACCTCCCTGGGCAACCTGTGCCAGGCTCTCACCACCCTCATGGGCAACAACTTCTTCCTCACAGCCAATCTCAACACACCCATTTCTAGTTTCTTCCTATTCCCCCCAGTTCTATCACTCTCTGACACCCTCAAAAGTCCATCCCCAGCTTTCTTGGAGCCCCCTGCAGATCCTGGAAGGCCACAATTAGGTCTCCTGGGAGCCTTCTCTTCTCCTGACTGCACAACCCCAACTCCCTCAGTCTGTCTTCAGAGCAGAGCAGCTCCAGCCCTCTGCTCCTCCTCTTGGCCCTTCTCTGGACACCTTCCAGCACCTCCAGACCCTTCCTGGCACAGAGGCTCCAGACCTGGCCCCAGAGCTGCAGCTGTGGTCTCAGCAGAGTGGAGCAGAGGGGCAGAATCCCCTCCCTGCTCCTGCTGGCCACACTTCTCCTGCTGCAGCCCAGGCTCTGCTTGGCTCTCTGGGCTGCAAGTGCTCCCTGCTGGCTCCTGTTGAGCTTCTCCTCCCCCAGCACCCCCAAGGTTATTTCTTCAGAGCTGCTCTCCAGCCAGTTGCTTCTTTTGTTGCTTCTCACTATGAAAATTACATTTAAACCTTCTTATTCCTGGTTGGGTCATGCTGAAAAAATAACCTGCAGTCAGAGCCAGGAGCTCACCATTAAAACTCTCTCTTCTTTTATCTATGGATATTATGCAGAGTGTTATGAATTAAATATTTATAAGTATTTAATTAGCTCAGCAATGCCTATGAAACTCATTATTCTATTAACAGGAGCATTCAGGTAGAGGGAGACTCATTCCATGAACAAGAAGAGCATGGAGGAGGGAGCAATACTTCTTTCACTGCTTCCACACTGATAAGTGATTGGTTTAATAACTTAAAATCCAGAAGCATTTCCTCCTGCAAGCACAGCAATCCCCTGCTCTTATTTTCTCACTGCTCTTTTCCTTTTGTTGTGCTGTGCAGGCATCCTCTCCAGATTGCCTTGAAATCTTTGCTGTGAGAAAGAATGGACACAGCTGGAAAAAGGAGGAGAGAATCTGCAAACAGTCTGGCAGGAAAAGAGAGAAGGAATGTGGAAGGGAGGGAGGGAGGAAGGAATTCAGGAGGAAGGAATAAGGAATTCAGGAGGAAGGAATTCAGAGGGAAGGAATTTGGAAGGAAGGAGGGAATGAAGGAATTTGGAAGGAAGCAAGGAGGAAAGGAAGTAGGGAGGGAAGGAAGGAGTTCAGAAGGAAAGAATTTGGAAGGAAGGAATTCAGAAAGAAGAAGGGAAGGAAGGAATTCAGAATGAAGGAATAAGGAATTCAGAATGAAGTATTTTGAAATGAAGGAGGTAAGCAAGGAATTTGAAAGGAAGGAAGGAGGGAAGGAAGGAATTTGGAAGGAAGGAATTCAGAAGGAAGGCAGGAAAGAACAAAATCAGAAGGAAGGGATTCAGAAGGAAGAAGGGAAGGAAGGAATTTGGAATGAGGGAATTGAAAAGGAAGGAATTTGGAAGGAAGGAAGGAAGGAATTTGGAAGGAAGGAATTTGGAAGGAAGGAAGGAAAGAAGCAAGGAAGGAATTTGGGAGGAAGGAAGGGAGGGAGGGAGGAAGGAAGGAAGGAAGGAAGGAAGGAAGGAAGGAAGGAAGGAAGGAAGGAAGGAAGGAAGGAAGGAAGGAAGGAAGGAAGGAAGGAAGGAAGGAAGGGAGGAAGGAATGAAGGGAGGGAAGGAGGGAAGGAAGGAAGGAAGGAAGGAAGGAAGGAAGGAAGGAAGGAAGGAAGGAAGGAAGGAAGGAAGGAAGGAAGGAAGGAAGGAAGGAAGGAAGGAAGGAAGGAAGGAAGGAAGGAAGGAAGGAAGGAAGGAAGGAAGGAAGGAAGGAAGGAAGGAAGGAAGGAAGGAAGGAAGGGAGGAAGGAATGAAGGGAGGGAAGGAGGGAGGGAGGAAGGAAGGAAGGAAGGAAGGAAGGAAGGAAGGAAGGAAGGAAGGAAGGAAGGAAGGAAGGAAGGAAGGAAGGAAGGAAGGAAGGAAGGAAGGAAGGAAGGAAGGAAGGAAGGAAGGAAGGAAGGAAGGAAGGAAGGAAGGAAGGAAGGAAGGAAGGAAGGAAGGAAGTTCTATTATAGTTTAGCCTGGGCATCCAATCTCCAGCATGAAGGAAACAAAGGAGCTTCCATACCTTTGCAGAGAGACAAAGCCTAGGCAGATGTTGAGTGATGCAACAGATCTGTGCAACCTGTGTGCCCAGAGATGTATTTCAGACATCCTAATGTGCCAAATTCACACCATGAGACAAACTCATGGCATGATTCCTGTGGCAGGCACAACTGCCCTGGCAGGAACACAAAGGCCTGGCAGACACCTGGTAAATCACAGAATCACAGGATGCATTAGGTTGGAAGGGGCCCAAAGGTCATCTTGGCCAACCCACCTCCAGCTGGTGAGCAAGGACGCCTCCAACTAGATCAAGTTGCTCAGAACACCATCAAGTCTGATCTTGAATGTCTCCAGGGATGGGGCCTTGTGCTGGGCTACAGCCATCCTGGGGGGAAGACTGTGAGAGCCCTGCTACCCCAGGGAACAAAAGAAACCTGATCCAGGTGAGCAGAGAGGGACTTGGCTTCCCCCTCCCAGCAGGAGGGGTGCCCTGGGTCACAGGGGGGCTGTTCCACTGCCCCTGCCTGTCCAGCAAGCCTGTAAACAGGACACTGCTGCCCTTGCTCTCTCTGCTCCTGCCTCACCTGCTCGAGAGGACCAACAGCTGCTGCCAGCCTCCTGGCTCTGCCCTGTGCTCAGGCCTGGCCTCTCCCTGCTGCATCCAGGCTTCTCTAAAGGACTGAATCCACACATCCAGGGAGATACAAGGCCATCCAGGCTTGGTTTTGTGTATTTTCCTATTTATCCTAATCCCTTGCCCTTGTAACCCCTCCCTGGCACTGCTATAGATATATTTTGTTAAAAAACTTACTTCTCTTACTTCCACACTGACTCCAGATGACTGATATTTTGTAGATCCAGCTCCATCCCCATTCCCTACCCCTTTTTTTCTCCCCCCTTCCTTATCAGGGGGGAGGAATTCTCAATTTGCTATCATCTGAGGTCTCTAACTCCAGTTAAGGCTCAAAACACTGCTGGCCTCAACTACAACTCTGGGCTACCTGTTCCAGTATTTCACCACTGTCTTTGTGCAGAACTTCCTCCTGATGTCCAACATAAACTTCCCCTGATCTAGTTTCTCACAATCACAGAATCACCAAGGTTGGAAGAGACCTCAAAGATCATCAAGTCCAACCTGTCACCACAGACCTCATGACTAGACCATGGCACCAAGTGCCACATCCAATCCCCTCTTGAACACCTCCAGGGATGGGGACTCCACCACCTCCCTGGGCAGCACATTCCAATGGCTAACAACTCTCTCAGTGAAGAACTTTCTCCTCACCTCCAGCCTAAACTTCCCCTGGCGCAGCTTGAGACTGTGTCCAGTTCTGGGCCCCTCAGTTTAGGAAGGAGGTTGACTTGCTGGAGCATGTCCAGAGAAGGGCAACAAAGTTGGTGAGGGGCTTGGAGCACAGCCCTGTGAGGAGAGGCTGAGGGAGCTGGGGCTGCTTAGCCTGGAGAAGAGGAGACTCAGGGGAGACCTTGCTGCCTACAACTCCCTGAAGGGAGGTTGTAACCAGGTGGGGGTTGGTCTCTTCTCCCAAGCAGCCAGCACCAGAACAAGAGGACACAGTCTCAAGCTGTGCCAGGGGAGGTTTAGGCTGGAGGTTAGGAGGAAGTTCTACACAGAAAGAGTAATTGGCCATTGGAATGTGCTGCCCAAGGAGGTGGTGGAGTCACCATCCCTGGAGGTGTTCAGGAGGAGACTTGATAGGGTGCTTGGTGCCATGGGTTAGTTGATTAGGTGGTGTTGGATCATAGGTTGGACACCATGATCTTGAAGGTCTCTTCCAACCTGGTCTATTCCATTCCATTCCATTCCATTCCATTCCATTCCATTCCATTCCATTCCATTCCATTCCATTCCATTCCATTCTCTTGTTCTGCTGCTGGTTGCCTGGGAGAAGAGACCAACCCCCACCTGGCTACAACCTCCCTTCAGGGAGTTGTAGACCAAACCATTGCCCCTCATTTATCTCTGCAAGCCCTTCTAAACAGGGCCTCCCCAGCCTTCAGTGAATCTATGGAACTGACCAGAGCCTCAGGCTTTGGTAGAAATAGCCTCAGAAACCAACTGGTTCTATTCCTGCTCAATTGCACAGAGTTTCATTTCATCCATGTGTAAAGCAGCTCCTTTCCCACTCAGGAGGAATAACTCAGCTGTTCACAGAATCCCATAAAATCACATCAGCTGGGAACAGCCCAGCTTCTCCTGACATTTCCCTATCCACAGCACTCTGAAAAAATGTGTCCTAATATTTGCTGTTCCCCTCTTCATACAGATCTGTGACTAACTCTATCTGAAAAGCCCAGGAGGAGCACACAGCACAGGAGTTGAATTAACCAAAGCCTGGGCTGCAGTAAGAGAAGTGTGGCCAGCAGGGCCAGGGAGGGGATTCTGCCCCTCTGCTCCACTCTGCTGAGACCACAGCTGGAGCTCTGGGGCCAGCTCTGGAGCCTCTGTGCCAGGAAGGATCTGGAGGGGCTGGAAGGTGTCCAGAGAAGGGCCAGGAGGAGGAGCAGAGGGCTGGAGCTGCTCTGCTGTGAGGACAGACTGAAGGAGTTGGGGTTGTGCAGTCTGGAGAAGAGAAGGCTCCAAGGAGACTTTCTTGTGGTCTTCCAGTATTTGAAGGGAGCTCCAAGAAAGCTGGGGAGGGACTTTTGAGGGTGTCAGGAAGTGATAGGACTTGAGGGGATGGAGCAAAACTAGAAGTGGGGAGATTGAGATTGGATGTGAGGAAGAAGTTGTTCCCCATGAGGGTGGTGAGAGCCTGGCAGAGGTTGCCCAGGGAGGTGGTGGAAGCCTCCTGCCTGGAGGTGTTTGCAGCCAGGCTGGCTGTGGCTGTGAGCAACCTGCTGTAGTGTGAGGTGTCCCTGCCCATGGCAGGGGGCTTGGGACTGGCTGAGCCTTGAGGTCCCTTCCAACCCTGACAATTCTGTGATTCAATCTGCTAAATAAAGTACAAAATCACTGCTTCTGAGAAGCAAGCCAAGAGGATGAATTTCAAAGGCAAAAGACTATTTCCACATCAAAGATTTCTCTTAACACAAACCCCTAGTTAAAATAGATCTAAGTGCAGCTACTTGTTTATAGGTCATTGTACTGCAGAGACTTTATTTGCTGCCCATCAAATGGAAGCTCTAAGTATGAAGCTTTAATTGATACTGTGCTTGAAGAGGCACAGAAATGATAAGAGACTTTAGTACATGTCATCTGCACTCTCAAGTGTATCATCCATGTTTAGTAGATGGCCTCTATTTTTCAGCTGACTTCCACAGTGGAATGCAGCTGTGGGTTTGTGTCAAATCAATCAAGATTTAATTACAGCAAATGTAAAAGCATGATGAATGAATATAGGACAAAGTGTCTGATAAAAGTCAGAGAAGCTCTCAAGATGAACAAGGAAATCTCTGGGGAGAGGGCAGGGGATGGAGTACAAACCAAAACCTCCTCGCAAAATATCCCAAGAAACTTTCTTTGCAAATTCTTTCTGATCCTGAAAGGCTTTTGCTTGTTTCCTGCTTCCCTACAATGAACATTCTACCTCTGAACAAACAAAATAGAGCAGATCCTCAGCTCCTCTCTGATGCTCATCCCTTGATCTTGCTGGGGCTCTGTCAGGTTCTGTTATGAAGCAGCCCAGAAGGATCCCAGAACATAGAAAATCATGGTTTAGGTTGAAGAGCACTTAAAGATCAACCAGCTTCAAACCTCCCAGCCATGGGCAGAGACACCTCCCACCAGCCCAGCTTGCCCAAGGCCTCATCCAACCTCCAGGGAGGGGACAGCCACAGCCTCCCTGGGCAGCCTGTGCCAGTGTCTCCCCAGCCTCACTGAACAAACAGAATAGAGCAGATCCTCAGCTCCTCTCTGGTGCTAATCCCTTGATCTTACTGGGGCTCTGTCAGGTTCTGTTGTGAAGCAGCCCAGAAGGATCCCACAACACAGAAAATCATGGAATGGTTCAGGTTGAAGAGCCCTTAAAGATCATCCAGTTTCAAACCTCCCACCAGCCCAGCTTGCCCAAGGCCTCATCCAACCTCCAGGGTAGGGACAGCCACAGCCTCCCTGGGCAGCCTGTGCCAGTGTCTCCCTACCCTCACTGAACAAAGAGAGTAGAGCAGATCCTCAGCTCCTCTCTGATGCTAATCCCTTGATCTTGCTGGGGCTCTGTCAGGTTCTGTTGTGAAGCAGCCCAGAAGGATCCCAGAACACAGAAAATCATGGAATGGTTTAGGTTGAAGAGTCCTTAAAGATCATCCAGTTTCAACCCCCCCAGCCATGGGCAGGGACACCTCCCACCAGCCCAGCTTGCTCAAGGCCTCATCCAACCTCCAGGGTAGGGACAGCCACAGCCTCCCTGGCAACCTGTGCCAGTGTCTCCCCACCCTCCCTGGAAAGAATTGCTTCCCCATCTCCAGTCTGAGTCTCCCCTCTTCCAGCTCAAATCCATTGCTTTTCACCCTATCACTACAAGCCCTTGTAAAAAGTCCCTCCCCAGCTTTCTTGTAGGTCCCTTTCAGGTACTGGAAGGCTGCTCTAAGGTCTCCCTGGAGCCTTCTCTTCTCCAGGCTGAACAGCACAACTCCCTCAGCCAGTCCCCACAGAGGAGGGGCTGCAGCCCTCTGCTCATCTTCGTGGCCTTCCTCCCCCAGTCACACACAGCTCATGAGGATGTTGTGTGAGGAAATGTTCTAGTCCTGGGAAGGTAGAAGGGGAGGTTACATTACTTTCTTTCTTTAACCCCTTATTAACAATTAATGGTGAAAAGCAGTAAAAATGAGATGTCAGAGAGAATGTAGCTTCTTTGATTTTCATCTGGAATATTGCATCCAGCTCTGGGCTCCCCAGTTCCAGAGGGACAGGGATCTGCTGGAGAGAGCCCAGTGGTGGGCCACAAGGATGCTGAAGAAACTGCGCAGCACTGCCTGGTGAGGAGAGGTTGAGAGCCCTGGGGGTGTTTAGTCTGGAGGATAGAAGACTGAGAGGGATCTGGTCAAGGTCTATCAATAGCTGAGGACTGGGGGTCAGGAAGGAAGCGACAGGGACAGGTTCTGCTCTCTTGTGCCCTGGGATAGGACAAGGAGCTATGGATGGAAACTGCAGCACAGGAGGTTCCAGCTCAACATGAGGAGGAACTTCTTGACTGTGAGGGTCCCAGAGCACTGCAGCAGGCTGCCCAGAGAGGTTGTGGAGTCTCCTTCTGTGGAGCCTTTGCAGCCCTGTCTGGATGTGTTCCTGTGTGACCTGTGCTGGACTCTATTCTGCCCTGGCAGAAGGGTTGAACTTGGAAGATATCCATTGGTCCCTTCCAACTCTTAACCTCCTCTGAGCCTGTGACCCTGTGATCTTGAAACTGGATGTGAAAGAGGCATTCTTGTGCCCAGGTCTGCCTTAGTGAAACAAGCTGCACCCAAGCACATGCTGGAGCACCAGGCCCTTGAGCATCCTGACTTCTTTAACTGCTGCCATGCTCCTGGAAGGAATTTTCATCTGGACCAAGTGATACTTTCCCATGCTTCAAACAATAGCATCAGGGAAGGACTTCTCTGAACAGAAGGAGTGGGAAAGGCCACCTTGTCTTGGTGCCTGACAGTTTAACTATGTTAACCCCTCAGCCAGTGCCTGGTTTTGTTTAGTACTATGAGCATCCTGTCCTTAAAGGCCCTGCTGCTTGGTGTGAATTTCCATGTGATTTTCAAGCTCAGCATAAAGCCTCACTTGAAGGAGGGCAAATGTGCCTTAGACACAGCTCAGGATTATGGTGCTTCAGAAGAATGAGAAAAAAAGGCTGATTTTGAAAGAAGGCAGTGGCAGCCTGCTCCTCACTGTGACTGCTGGTGGTGCTGTGGAAGGGAATTCACTTGCAGAGAGTGAGATACCTGTCCACTTCCAGCTGCTTCCCTGCAGCAGCCTGACAGCATGCTGTGTGTAGCCATGACACTCTGTCTTTCCTTTCCAGGACCAGTCTGACATCCTGAGTGCTTTCCCCTATCAGATATGCACAGATCCTTGCTGAATCCCTCACCTGGCACCTGCTGCTGTGCTGGGGCTGTCTAGGAGTTCATCTCCCCCTCAGAGATGCCAGAATGACATTACAGGAATGGCTGATGGGGAAACTTGTGGGGGTTGTCTTGTCAAAACACCCCTGCTCATAGCAGGGATAGCCAGACCTCACTGTTCAGGGCTGGGTCCTGTTGCATTGTGAGTATCTGCAGGAATTCACACAGGATCACAGGATGCTGGGGGTTGGAAGGGACCTCCAGAGATCTAGAAGTCCAACCCCTCCTCTAGCTTGCTTCATTCCCCCCAGTCCTATCACTACCTAAAAGGTCCCTCCCCAGCTGTCTTGTACCCCCCTTCAGATACTGGAAGGCCACAATTAGGTCTCCTCTCCAGACTGAACAGCCCCAACTCTCTCAGTCTGTCCTCAGAGCAAAGCAGCTCCAGCCCTCTGCTCCTCCTCGTGGCCCTGCTCTGGACACCTTCCAGCACCTCCAGATCCTTCCTGGCACAGAGGCTCCAGAACTGGCCCCAGAGCTCCAGCTGTGGTCTCAGCAGAGTGGAGCAGAGTGGCAGAATCCCCTCCCTGGCCCTGCTGGCCACACTATTCCTAATGCAGGCCAGGATGCCATTGGCCCTCTTGGCCACCTGGGCACACTGCTGGCTCATATTCAGGTGGCTGTCAATCAGCACCCCCAGGCCCTCTCTGTTTGGGAGCTCTCCAGACAGAGAGGGACCTGGGGGTGCTGATTGTGCCATTGGCCTTCTTCTTTCAGTACTTAAAGGGCCAATCAGAAAGACAGGGGCAGACTTCTGAGCAGGGCCTCTTCTGACAGGACAAGGGCTGATGGTTTGAAACTAATAAAGTGAAGATTTAGTTTAGATCCAAGGTAGGGTTTATTTTACTGGTTTTTTTTTTTTTACAGAGAGGGTGCTGAAACACTGGGAAAGGTTTCCCAAACAAATGGTAGAAGTTTTATCCCTGGAAACCTTCAAGACCATGTTGGATGGGGTTGTGAGGAACCTGCTCCGGCTGCAGATGTCCCTGCTCACTGTGAAGGGGTTGGACTGGATGACCTTTAAATATTTCTTCCAAATTAAAGCATTCTGTGACTCTATGACTCCATTCTGCTCTCCCCAGGTGCTGCTCAGATCCCTCTGAGCTCTTTCCTTCAGGCAGAACAGTCCCAGCTCTCTCTTCCCTTCTCACATAAGAGATGCTCCAGGGCCTTACTCATCTTTGCAGCTCCCCAGGAAGTGCAATGTTACTTACCACATGGCATTTTCATCTGGGCAGTGCATGGAGAGAACACAGACAGGAGGGAGGGGGGTGTCCACAGGGGAGCACAGCCATCAGCTTTGCCTCAGCATTCCCTGAAAGCATAAACTGCCTTGAGGTCCTCCAAATCCCAGGGAAAGAAACCGAGGAGCCACCCCAGTGAGAATGCTCCAGCAGCAGTAAACAGGCAGCTTTGGTTGCCAGGCTGTTATGTTCCTTAGGATGCCTTGGGCTTCTTATGGAAACTTCAGCCCTCATCTCCAAAGGAACAGGAGCCAACATCTAGCACGACACCCTTTGCACTTGAGGCTTGTATGTCTGTGTGAAGGACACACTTAGCTGCAGTGGGTGCCTGAGTGCTCCTTATAGCCAAGGGAAGGCACAAAAAGGTGACAAGGTCTGCCCAAGCCAGTCACACTGCATCAGGGCTTCACTTTACAGATCTGCAGGCTGTGAAGTTTGCAACCATGAGAAAGTGCACCCCAGGGTACAGAAAGCCTCTGCCTGGCACCGTGGTGTTGAGCTCAGTTCCTCCACATTTCCCCAGGCTTTGCAACACAAAAGCCACTCAAAAGGAAAAGTCACAGCAAGGACAGGTCCAGGCAGGAGTGATTGAAGGGAAAGCAGTGAGGACTGCAGAGGTGTTTGCCATTGTTTCTCCCACATGCCTGATGATACTTCTGGCCTTTAATGAGAAATGAGGTGTTAAAGGTCTGTCTAGGGACACAATGGGATTAATCTGAGAGTTTTGTGTGCCCAGGGGGCCAAGAAGGCAAATGGCATCCTGGCCTGCATGAGGAGCAGTGTGGCCAGCAGGAGCAGGGAAGTCATTCTGCCCTGTGCTCAGCACTGGTTAGGCCACACCTTGAGTCCTGTGTCCAGTTCTGGGCTCCTCAGGTTAAGAAGAACTTTGAGAGACTTGAAGGTGTCCAGAGAAGGGCAACAAAGCTGGGGAGGGGTGTGGAGCACAGCCCTGTGAGAAGAGGCTGAGGGAGCTGGGGTTGCTTAGCCTGGAGAAGAGGAGGCTCAGGGGAGACCTCATTGCTCCCTCATACTGCCTGAAGGGAGGTTGTAGCCAGGTGGGGGTTGGTCTCTTCTCCCAGGCACCCAGCACCAGAACAAGAGGACATAGTTTAAAACTGTGCCAGGGGAGGTTTAGGCTGGATGTTAGGAAGAAGTTCTTCCCAGCAAGAGAGATTGGCCATTGGAATGTGCTGCCCAGGGAGGTGGTGGAGTCCCCATCCCTGGAGGTGTTTAGGAAGAGCCTGGATGAGGCACTTGGTGCCATGGTTTAGTTGATCAGATGGTGTTGGGTGATAGGTTGGGCTTGATGACCTTGAAGCTCTTTTCCAACCTGGTTAATTCTATCTTATTCTATTCATTCTATGAAAAAGGAGCTCAGAAATATCCAGCCAGAACTCATTAATGTTACCTATGGGGTTTTTTTATCAATGGCATAGAATAAAGACTGAAAACATAATCAGATGGCTGGATGTGAGATTCAAAGCAACACAGAATAGCAAAACTTATTGATTTAAAGAGAGATACAGGTCTTGATAGAGTCAGCCATTCCCTCTGGCTATTTCCTTACATGTGGAAGACACATTGAACATTGAGAGAACTGAGTATTTTAGTCTGGAAAAGGGAAGACTGAGGGGGGGATCTCATCAATGTTGATTAATACTTACAGGGTGGGTTTCAGGAGGATGGGCCCAGGCTTTGTTCAGTGGTGCCCAGTGACAGGACAAGGAGTAACGGGGACAAGCTTGAACATAACTTGCTGGAATGGGTCCAGAGAAGGGCAACAAAGCTGGGGAGGGGTCTGGAGCACAGCCCTGTGAGGAGAGGCTGAGGGAGCTGGGGTTGCTTAGCCTGGAGAAGAGGAGGCTCAGGGGAGACCTTCTTGCTCTCTACATCTCCCTGAAAGGAGGTTGCAGCCAGGTGGGGGTTGGTCTCTTCTCCCAGGCAGCCAGCACCAGAACAAGAGGACACAGTCTCAAGCTGTGCCAGGAGAGGTTTAGGCTGGCGGTGAGGAAGAAGTTCTTCCCAGAGAGAGCAATTGGCCATTGGAATGTGCTGCCCAGGGAGGTGGTGGAGTCATCATCCCTGGAGGTGTTTAGGAAGAGCCTGGATGTGGCACTTGGTGCCATGGTTGAGTTGATCAGATGGTGTTGGGTGACAGGTTGGACTTGATGATCTCTGAGGTCTTTTCCAACCTGGTCAATTCTATTCTACTCCATTCTATTCTATTCTATTCTATTCTATTCTATTCTATTCTATTCTATTCTATTCTATTCTATTCTATTCTGTTCTGTTCTGTTCCGTTCCGTTCCGTTCCATTCCATTCCATTCCATTCCATTCCATTCCAATTTTCATCTAAGCACAAGGAGGAAGTTCTTTAATTGAAGGGTAGCAGAGCACTGGAACAGACTGCCCAGAGAGGTGGTGGAGCCTCCATCTCTGGAGTCACTCAAAACCTGCCTGGACATGTTCCTGTGTGACCTTCTCTAGGTGCACCTGGCTTAGGAGGGGGTTTGGACTCAGTGCTCTCAAGAGGTCCCTTCCAACCCCTACCATTCTGTGATTCTGCTTCTCCTCCCTGAAGTTCATCTGGATTGCTTTATCACTAATGGCAGGCATGGATGCAAAAGACATGGATTTCAGTGGGACTGTGTTAAAACAGCACAGCTCACCTCTGATCTGACCACAGCTGGAGACAGAAAGCAAAAGGAGCTTTCCCATATCACATTTCTGGAGTTAGATTTCTTCCCCATTCTTAACATTCCCTCTTGGTAATGGTTTTGGCTTTAAATATGGACATAAAACCTCTCACTTATGATCCTTTCAAACAGGCACTTTGATCCTTCCTGCCCTCCCTGGAAAACAGAGCTTCTTCCCTCCCTGGTTACTTGGCAACATGAGGTAGCAGCTCTAAGGACCACATCTCTCTCTCTCATTCTCCTCTGTGTAGCCACACAGGTTTCAAATACAAGGCAACACTCATGGCGAAGAAGAAAACCCTGGAGAACAAAGACACAGGCTCTGAGGTTTAAAGCTGACAGAGAAACCCCAGGAGGAATTGTACAGCCATTTATTAGAAAGCTGGAGGAACCTGCAGGTTTGTGGAGGTGGCACCACCCCCCTGATTCTCCTACCCATCCTCCTAAAAGAGGGAGCTGCAGGGATGCTGAGTGCATTGTTTCCTTCAGCATGTGTTGGATTTCTTTTCACATGCTTAGCTTATCAGCTGCAAGCAGCTGACACATCAAGGCATGACCACCAGGCAGAAGCAACAGTGAGATGTAGCCGATGGCTGAAGTGCAGGACAAGAGGGTTCTCTCTCTGGCTCTGTCAGAATTGTGCCATGACCATGGACCTGACTCCAGCTGATGCTGCTTTTGCACAGGATGGCTAGCCCAGGAAGTCACCCAGGGGCCACATCCACAGAAAGATTTGAACTGTGCAGTTGTACATTTTGGGGACCTGGCCCAGACTCCAGGTCCCTCTAAGCACCCTCTGAATGGGGTGGCATATAAAACCTGCCCATATGCATGTTAAACAGAGATCTGCTGGAGAAAAGATGCTTTCCTCAGCTTCCCAGGCACCTCAGTGTTTGTTTCAGGGGGATGCCTTGCTCATGCAAAGCCAGGAGCTCCCTCTGAGCACGAGCAGACTCCTTGTTCTATTTTGTTTGCCAGCCTTCAGCACAGCTGTGATATTGGAGGTGGTGTCACTAGCTAGCATTGATGGAACAGGAAGTTCAAGCAGCATGTTGAAGACACATTCCTTCCCTTAGCCTCAGGGAATTGCCAGGGACGTGCTGTAAATATTAGACTGGCAGCTGTGACAAGAGGGTGACAAAATCTTGGGTTTATTTTTTTCCCCTCCTCTTGGATCCAGCAGCCAGGTGTTTACATGATGTGGGAAGAACCCTGAAAGAAGTCAGAGAATCAGAGAATCAGAGAAAGTTCCAGGCTGGAAGGGCCCTCCAAAGCTCATCCAGTCCAACCCCTTTGCACTCAGCAAGGACATCCTCCACTGGATCAGGTTGCCCAGAGCCCTGTCCAGCCTCACCTTGAAGATCTCCAGGGATGGAGCCTCAACCACCTCCCTGGGGAACCTGTTCCACTGTTCCACCACCCTCATAGCAAAGAACTTGTTCCTCACATCCAATCTCAATCTGCTCTGCTCTAGTTTGAAGCCATTCCCCTTGTCCTGTCCCTGCAGGTCTTTGCAAACAGTCTCTCTCCATCATTCTTGTAGCCCCCTTCAGGTACTGGCAGGCTGCTAGTAGGTCTCTCTGGAGCCTCCTCTTTTCCAGGCTGAGCAACATCAGCTCCTTCAGCCTATCTTTGAGGCAGAGGTGCTCCAAGCAAGCCAAGTCCCTGTGCATAAGGCTATAAAGCCATGCTAATATTCTTTTTCTAACTCCATCTCTCCCTCTTACTAAAAAAATACAGTAAAAAGACAGTACAGCTTCACCACAATGCATGGATCATGTGTCCATCCCAGCCCCTGGACCTAAAGATCACAGAGTGAAAAAAATGTTTTCTCAAGAGCAGTGACATTACCTCAGAAAAACAACAAAAATAAGACCTTTGATCTGAATATTGCCACTTTCCAAGCTAGAGGAGGGGAGATTTACATTAGACATTAGGAAGAGGTTCTTCACCATAAGGAAGTTCTTCAGTTCAAGAAGGACATTGGGACACTTGAATGTGTCCAAAGAAGGGCAACAAGGCTGGGGAGAGGCCTTGAGCACAGCCCTGTGAGGAGAGGCTGAGGGAGCTGGGGTTGCTTAGCCTGGAGAAGAGGAGGCTCAGGGGAGACCTCATTGCTCTCTACAACTCCCTGAAGGGAGGTTGTAGCCAGGAGGGAGTTGGTCTCTTCTCCCAGGCAAGCAGCACCAGAACAAGAGGACACAGTCTCAAGCTGTGCCAGGGGAAGTTTAGCCTAGAGGTGAGGAGAAAGTTCTTCACTGAGAGAGTTGTTTGCCGTTGGAATGTGCTGCCCAGGGAGGTAGTGGAGTCCCCATCCCTGGAGGTGTTCAAGAGGGGATTGGATGTGGCACTTGGTGCCATGGTTTAGTCATGAGGTCTGTGGTGACAGGTTGGACTCAATGATCTTTGAGAGCTCTTCCAACTTTGGTGCTATTGTGATACTGTGATGGTGAGACACTGGAATGGGTTGCCCTGGAGGTGTTTGCAGCCAGGCTGAATGTGGCTGTGAGCAACCTGCTGTACTGTGAGGTGTCCCTGCCCATGGCAGGGGGGCTGGAAGTAGATGATCCTTGAGGTCCCTTCCAACCCTGACAGTTCTGTGATTCTGTAATTTGAATATTTCCCATTTGGCTGTTTCCCCTGGAATGGGTTGTCCAGGGAGGTGGTCGAGGCCCCATCCCTGGAGGTGTTTAAGGCCAGGCTGGATGAGGCTCTGTCCAGCCTGATCTAGTGTGGGGTGTCCCTGCCCATGGCAGGGGGGTTGGAACTAGATGATCCTTGTGGTCCCTTCCAACCCTGAATGATACTAAGATGATACTATGATGATACTATTTCCAACTACACTTTAATCAGGTTGCTTTTGGGGAGCAGCTCACAGTACTGCTTCAATCCTTCTAACAAAACTCGAGCAGATGTAAGCCACATTTGCTTTACTTAAACCTTCTTTGAGTGATGGATGTTGAGCAAAGGTCTCACCTAGGAGAACAAACTTTCATGTAGGCATTGTACCACCTGAAAGCATTACTTGAGAGGATGGGTTTTGAGCTGAAGGCATCACTCCAGAGTGATAATTAGAAGCACAAATTTAACCATATTCAGCACTGGAACATGATGTTTGACACTTTTATACATCTGGGCATGCACGTAGCTTGCTTTAAAGACAGAAATAGTCCTGTGATCTGGTTTTCCCTTCAGCATCTTTCATTTTGAAATCATGTTGTGAGACAGCCTCACAATATCAGAAAGGTATTTGAAAGGGGGAAAAAAAACCAGCCCACCCCACACTCTTAACATGAAAGGCCTCTAATTCTGCTGTGCAGTCAACAGCAGAGGTTTATGGAGTTCAGAAGTATTTTAACCTCGCAGCAGAAAGGGAGGTCTTTTATCTCCATTGTTTGTATCACAGAGAAACAGTGTTTTAACTTCAGGGAAATGCACTGCAAAGCAGTCCCTGCCCCCAAATACTACACTGTACTTTATTGAAGAGGAGAAAACAAGGGGCAAGAGAGGCAATATGCCCATAGCCTGGCTTGGGTTAGAAATGCTGTGTCCAGCAGGAGCAGGGAGGGGAGTGTCCCCTGGTACTCAGCTCTGGGGAGGCCACACCTTGAGTATTGTGTCCAGCTTGGGGCACCTCAATACAAGAGAGATATGAGTGAGATACAAGAAGTGAGAGCAAAGGAGGGCAAGGAAGCTGAGGAGGGCAAGGAAGCTGGGAAGGGCCTGGAGAATAAATCTGATGGAGAGCAGTTGAAGGAGCTGGGGATGGTTAGTGTGAAACAGATGAGGCTGAGGGGAGACCTCATCACTCTCTACAGCTACCTGAAAAGAGGTTGTGGAGAGGTTGGTGCTGGTCTCTTCTCACAGGTAATTAGTGACAGAACAGCTTCAAACTGCAACAGGGTAGATTTAGACTGGACATGAGGGATAAAAAACCAGTCACAGGAGTGGTCAGACATTAGGACAAGCTGCACAGGGAGTTTGCTGAGTCCCTAAGCCTGGATGTGTTTAAAGGTGGTTTAGGTGTGGTGCTTGGGGCTATGGTTCAGGGGTGACCCTTGCAGAGTAGGGTTCTGGGTTGGACGTGGTGATCCCAGAGGTCCTTTCCAACCTGCATGACTCTGTGAGTCTAGGATAGTAAGCTGAGACATGGGGTTTATATCTGAAGAGACAGAGAAACCCCACTCTGTCTGTGGAGAGATACCACACAGGTCAGGATCACATCACCCTAAGCCAGATGTTTAAGACAGGTCAGAAGTGCCCATTCCTCCTAAATACCCATACAGAGAGGGCTCCTCTGCTGGTCACCATCTTACAGAAAAGCAGACAGAATGATTTTTAATCCTGAAGACAATCTGAAGGCCTGTGCCTCAAAGGGCTCTCTTCCCAAAGGCTCCTGTTTCTCATGGAGAAGGCTCCAGGGAGACCTAATGGCCACCTGCCAGCCCCTGAGTGGGGCTGCCACGATCCGGTGGTGGCAATTTGGCACCAGTTAAAGCCCCTTGCGGCTGAGCTGAACTCCTGACTGATGCCCACTTGGACCCTTCATGTGACTAGCTTTACATTCTCGGGAACAGAATTAAGACTCGAAGGGAGTCAAGCGCCTAAAGGAGCTCATTCGGCAGGCTGCAGACAGGTGCCACCGGCGGCCGAGCGGTGGTGCCGCAGGCAGGGGCGGCAGCGGCGCCGGGCGGCAGCGCAGCGCTCTGTGGCCCTCGCTGCGGCACCTTCCCCGTCTCGGTCAGGCGCACGGCAGGGCAGGCAGGGCAGGACACGGAGGCAGAGCAGGGATGTAGGGCTCGGAGGCAAGCAGCGGCTCCATAGTTGAGTTGATTAGATGGTGTTCGGAGATAGGTTGTACTCAATGATCTCTGCCTGCCAGGGCACAGCAGTAGAAGCTCCTATCATTAAGCTTACCTGAGATTCCTTAACTGAAAAACCTAGGCTTTCTGGACCATCATTTGGGTATACAGAGAATAACTTGGCACACCTAAATTAATCACTGATACGTTTTCACTCATGGCATAAGGGCTGCAGATTCCTAACTTGGGTTTAGCAGCTAGGTCACTTCAAGTGCACTGGGTCAATACCCAACCTCATTTCTTCCAGCAGCAAAGAAGCAGAACCCTCAACAAGGCAACTCCCTTTCCTCTCTCCCCTTGCTACAGCTTTGGTTTGGCTGAAATCAGAACCAAGTGCAATTCTAAAATATCAAGGTGGAATTAAAAGGGAAAAAAAAATCCATAATTGAGAAGAGGGAAAGCACCAAAAACCTCTCAAATTAGTACATCATCAATTTGACTGGCACTGTAGAAACTACAGCTTTCCAAGGCCACAAAGTTCTTCCTCTTCTTTTACCTAGTGAAGGAATGTGATGGCAGGCAAAGGAGTTACCCTGATCAGCAATCACAGAATCACCAAGGTTGGAAGAGACCTCAAAGATCATTGAGTCCAACCTGTCACCCAAGACCTCATGACTAAACCATGGCACCAAGTGCCACATCCAATCCCCTCTTGGGCACCTCCAGGGATGGGGACTCCACCACCTCCCTGGGCAGCACAGTCCAATGGCTAACAACTCTCTTAGTGAAGAACTTTCTCCTCTCCTCGAACCTAAACTTCCCCTGGCACAGCTTGAGACTGTGTCCTCTTGTTCTGGTGCTGCTGGCCTGGGAGAAGAGACCAACCCCCACCTGGCTACAACCTCCCTGCAGGGAGTTGGAGAGAGCAATGAGGTCTCTCCTGAGCCTCCTCTTCTCCAGGCTAAACAACCCCAGCTCCCTCAGCCTCTCCTCACAGGGCTGTGCTCGAGGCCTCTCCCCAGCCTTGTTGCCCTTCTCTGGACACGCTCAGGTGTCTCAATGTCCTTCTTAAACTGCATCTCCCTTCCTAAATACTGCAGGCTTCAGGTGGATGCATAATGCCTATGCCAGAACAGAACAAGTGAGGCATGAATGCAGAGCATCAAGAGGCAGTTCCATTATGAAGTGGGGATAGCAGAGATTGCTCATCAAAAGAGAGCAAATAAACACACACAAATGAAATGGAAACAGAAAGGAAGAAGCAACCACACCTTACCTGGCTGCTCAGCTAGTGATTAAGGAGTAAGACTTACTATATCACAGAATTGTTTGGGTTGGAAGAGACCACCAAAGGTCAGCTCCCCCAGAGTGGGCACAAACATCCTCCACTAGATCAGGTTGTTCAGAGGCTTGTAAAGCCTGATCTTGAATATATCCAGGGATAGGGCCTGAAGTACCTGCCTGGGCAAGCTCATGAGATTCTCCTCAGCCCACTTGTCCAGCCTGTCCTGGTCTCTCAGGATGGTGTCCCATCCTTCAGACTGATCAACTGCACCTCTCAGCTTGGTATCTGTAAATCTACTGAGGGTCATCTAGTTCCAACCCCTCCACCAAGGGCAGGGACACCTTCCTCTAGACCAGCTTGCTTGAGGCCCCTTCCAGGTTAGACTTGAACACTTCCAGGGCAGCCTGTTCCAGTGTCTCACCACCTTCACTGGAAAGAAATTCTTCTTCATCTCCAGTCTAAATCTCCCCTCTTCCATCTTAAAGCCCTTGCCCCTCATCCTATCAGAAGTTAGGCCACACCTTGAGTCCTGTGTCCAGTTCTGGGTCCTCAATTTAAGAAGGACATTGAGAGACTTGAAGGTGTCCAGAGAATGGCAACAAAGCTGGGGAGGGGTCTGGAGCACAGCCCTGTGAGGAGAGGCTGAGGGAGCTGGGGTTGCTTAGCCTGGAGAAGAGGAGGCTCAGGGGAGACCTTCTTGCTGTCTACAACTACCTGAAGGGAGGTTGCAGCTAGGTGGGGGTTGGTCTCTTCTCCCAGGCGCCCGGCATCAGAACAAGAGGACATAGTTTCAAACTGTGCCAGGGGAGGTTTAGGCTGGATGTCAGGAAGAAGTTCTTCCCAGCAAGAGCGATTGGCCATTGGAATGTTCTGCCCAGGGAGGTGGTGGAGTCACCATCACTGGAGGTGTTTAGGAAGAGCCTGGATGAGGCACTTGGTGCCATGGTTTTATTGATTAGATAGTGTTGGGTGACAGGTTGGACTCAATGATCTCTGAGGTCTTTTCCACCTGGTGTTTTGTATTGTATTGTATTGTATTGTATTGTATTGTATTGTATTGTATTGTATTGTATTGTATCCTATCCTATCCTATCCTATCCTATCCTATCCTATCCTATCCTATCCTACCCTACCCTAAGAAGCCCTTTTACAAAGCCTGTCCCCTGGAATGGACTTTCTTACATTTATCTGTGCCTCTGCACTTTGTTATGTTTAACTGTGTTGCTGACACTCATTATGTCTTCCTGTAAGATATGGCACAGCTCTGTGAGCTGACATAGATCTGAAACACATGAACGAGTTCACTGTGGGATACCAAGCTACTAGGTCTTGTTGCTTTGCATGGCAACAGTTTCTAAAGCCTCACACAGTAAGACTTCAGCCTTGGGCAGCCTAAAATAAATTAGGCAGATGAGGCAGGGTTGGATTTGTCTTTTCTTCTTTTCTTTTCTTCTCTTTTCTTTTCTTTTCTCTTTTCTCTTTTCTTTTCTCTTTTCTTTTCTTTTCTTTTCTTTTCTTTTCTTTTCTTTTCTTTTCTTTTCTTTTCTTTTCTTTTCTTTTCTTTTCTTTTCTTTTCTTTTCTTTTCTTTTCTTTTCTTTTCTTTTCTTTTCTTTTCTTTTCTTTCTTTTTTCTTTTTTTTTCTTTTCTTTTCTTTTCTTCTTCTTTTCTTTTCTTTTCTTTTCTTTTCTTTTCTTTTCTTTTCTTTTCTTTTCTTTTCTTTTCTTTTCTTTTCTTTTCTTTTCTTTTCTTTTCTTTTCTTTTCTTTTCTTTTCTTTTCTTTTCTTTTCTTTTCTTTTCTTTTCTTTTCTTTTCTTTTCTTTTCTTTTCTTTTCCTTTTCTTTTCTTTCTTTTCTTTCCTTTTTCCTTTTTTCCTTTTTTTTCCTTTTTCCTCTTTCCTCTTTCCTTTGTCCCTTTCCCCCCTTTTTCCTTTCCTTTCCTTTCCTTTCCTTTTCCTTTCCTTTCCTTTCCTTTCCTTTCCTTTCCTTTCCTTTCCTTTCCTTTCCTTTCCTTTCCTTTCCTTTCCTTTCCTTTCCTTTCCTTTCCTTTTCCTTTCCTTTCCTTTCCTTTCCTTTTCCTTTCCTTTCCTTTCCTTTCCTTTCCTTTCCTTTCCTTTCCTTTCCTTTCCTTTCCTTTCCTTTTCCTTTCCTTTCCTTTCCTTTCTCCTTCCCTTCCCAAACCTTCCCTTCCCAAACCTTCCCTTCCCTTCCCAAACCTTCCCTTCCCTTCCCAAACCTTCCCTTCCCAAACCTTCCCTTCCCTTCCCAAACCTTCCCTTCCCTTCCTTCCCTTCCCTTCCCTTCCCTTCCCTTCCCTTCCCTTCCCTTCCCTTCCCTTCCCTTCCCTTCCCTTCCCTTCCCTTCCCTTCCCTTCCCTTCCCTTCCCTTCCCTTCCCTTCCCTTTCCCTTCCCTTCCCTTCCCTTTCCTTGTGTCTTTCAGTTATTCAGTTCCTTGGTCATAAATCTTAATATAGTTTAAAAAAGACAAAAGGCAATGGGCACAAACTTAACCAAAAGGAATTCCACAGCAACAGAAGGGGAACATCTTTACTGTGAGGATGGCAGAGCGCTGGAGCAGGCTGCCCAGAGGGGTGGAGGAGTTTCCATCTCTGGAGCCATTCAAAACCTGACTGCATGCCACCCTCTGCAACCTGTTCTGGCAGGGTGGTTAGACCAGATGAGCTTTACAGGTCCCTTCCAACCCAAACCAGACTGAGTTCCTATGACCATATGATGTTCCCCACCCATCCCAACAGCCACTGCACCCAGCACCAGTGACTCTGTGACATCAGCCCCGGGGTCTAGGGTACCACGGCAACGTGAGTCCTGTGGGCACAGTCGGCTGCTGCTCTGCTGGCAGCAAGAGCTTGGTTCTCGAAGCTGACCTTTGCCAACTGCAATGAAGACTTTCCTGCCCCTCCTTGTCCTGCTGGCCCTGTGCCAGCCTGTGCTCGCCCTCTGGAACTACTGTGGGTAAGCAGGGCAAGGCTCTGGGAGGGAGCCTGGGCAACCCTGATGGGCTTCACTGGAGGGTGCTTGCTTGTCCCCTGTGCCCACACCACAGCTCCTGGGCGGCAGCTGGGCTGCTGGCACAGCTCCTCTGTGGAGCTAAAGCAGAGCCAGGGGCTGACAGATGGACAGACAGACAGAGACCCCATGGGCGGCTCTGGCCCTGCTGTCCCTGCCAGGTGGGCTAGGGAGGGCAGAGGGCAGCAGCCCCCGAGCAGGACTCTCCTGAGTTTGTGGTTGCAGAAGCACCTGCGGGCTCCGGCCCATGGCCTCCTACTATGGGATGTCGCGCGTCGTGGGTGGCGTCACCCGCCCAGCCGGGGGCTTGGCCCTGGATGGTCAGCGTCCAGCAAGCCGTGGCAGGAGGAATTGGGCACATCTGTGGAGGGTCCCTGATCAGCTCCCAGTGGGTGCTCACAGCAGCCCACTGCTTCGTGGGGACCGGGTAAGGAGGAACAGCCCACGGGCATCTCCCCACTGCGCCGGCAGCTGCCCCATCCCTGCTCCTTGCTGTGTGCCCAGCGCCTGGGCACTGCCCAGCCCAGCCGAGAGAGCGCTCAGCAGAGGGCTGGGCTGGTGCCAGAGCTCCCCAGCAGCCTCCAGCTCAACCTTCCTTGCACCCAGCCGGGGCAGAGGCAGCCTCCGCGGCACCACTTTGCTCTCTCCCCTGGCAAGCGGAGGGCAGGGAAGTGCTGGGCTGCCGCAGGGCAGGGCTGAGCTCCCTCTGAGCCCCTCTGCACCCCCTCCTTGCACCTCCAGCCACACCTATTACGTGGTGGCCGGGATCACCTACTTCAATAACCCGGGCCCCGAGGCCCAGCTGCGCCACGTCAGGCGGATCCTGCTGCACCGAGGCTACGACAACGACACCATGAGCAACGACATCGCCCTGCTGGAGCTGGACCGGCCTGTGCAGTGTGGCTACCACGTGCAGCTGGCCTGCGTGCCCGACGCCTCCGTGCGCGTCTCGGAGCTCACCAACTGCTGGGTCAGCGGCTGGGGCTCCACCAGAGCCAGATGTGAGTGCCCGGCACGGCCTCCGCCCTGCTGCTGGGGACGCAGCTTGGGCTTGCTGAGGGCAGAGGGCAAAGCCAGAGCCAGGCTGTGGGGTGCAGAGATGTCTCTAGAGAGACTGGTCCCAGCCGTGGCCCAAAGGGTGCCGGGGGCACGGTGCTCAGCAGGTGCAAGGCCAAGCCCTTGGGAAGGGATTCACCCCCGACAGGGAGCCTGGCTGCCAGCTGCTGGGGGCTAATTCCTCTCTGTGCTCACAGCTGGGCATTTACCACTGGGGCTGCAGGAGGCCAAGGTCTACCTCATCAACCTCCAAGTCTGCAACAGCAGCCACTGGTACGCAGGAGCCGTCCACAGCCACAACCTCTGTGCTGGCTACCCCCAGGGTCGCATCGACACCTGCCAGGTAGGAGCCTGCTACAAGCCAAGCCCAGCAGTGCCAGCAGCCCCAGCACGACCACCCAAGCAGCCCCTGGCATGGGCTTGCTCTGGCCACTTGCCATTGGTTCCCCACCACTCCTGGGGCTCCCCTCCCCTTCCCCAGCCATAGTGTCTTGCCCTGTGCCACCCTTGTCCCCAGTCACCTGGCACTGTGCCCACAAAGCCCAACCCCTGCTCCTGGCAGCCCATCACTCCACATCCCAGCCCTGGAATGTCTCTGTGCCACACTCCAGCACCAGTGTGCAGAGATGGCCAAACCCCCCCACCTCACACACCCACCACCTCCTCCCACACAAGACCCTGAAACTCCAGTACCTGAGCAGAGCCTTGCTGGGCACGGATCCAGCTCTGGAAGGTGCTGCCATAGAGAAGGAGCTGGCCCCAGTGCTGACTAGGGCCACCCAACCCCCCCTGAAGCCTCTCTCCTCCCCTGCAGGGTGACAGTGGTGGTCCTCTGGTGTGCAAGGCCAAGAACGCTGACTACTTCTGGCTGGTGGGGGTGACCAGCTGGGGAACAGGCTGTGCCAGAGTAAGGAAGCCTGGCATCTACACCTCCACCCAGCACTTCTACAACTGGATTCTGGTCCAGATGGGACTATACCCACAAGTAAGGGGGACTGCAGCAGCACAGCCTTGGAGCTCTTCTCCGATGGCCTCAATGTCCACCCAGCGCCCAGCACCCACACCCTTGGGCTCTCTGCAGGAGAACGAGGTGTGAGCAGCAGAAGGCACTGGGCCTGGGAATTCTGCTGGGAACCACCACCATTTCCTCCTGGGGCAATTCCTGCTGGGCTAGAGCCTGCAGCTCCAGTGTCCATGTCCCACTCTGTTCTGGCCCCTGTTTCCTCTCCTCCTTTAGACACTCACAGGAGTGCTGAATTTCTCTTAGCTCTGAAAATAAAGCTTTGGACAACATTTCTCATTGCATTGTCATGAAACAAAGCAAACAAAAGGCTGCTGTGCTGGGTAGCTGTGCAGTCTGCTGGGTGAAAACACTGCCTGGGCAGCTGGGTCCAAAGAGTGGTGGTGAATGGAGTAAAATCCAGCTGGCAGTCAATCACAAGTGGCGTTCCTGAGGGATCAGTGTTGGGATCACTTCTGTTTAACATCTTGACCAATGATCTTGATGATGTCTGTGGAGGGTGCCAAGTTTGCCTGGAGAAGAGGAGGCTCAGGGGAGACCTTCTTGCTCTCTACATCTACCTGGAGGGAGGTTGTGGCCAGGTGGGGGTTGGTCTCTTCTCCCAGGCAAGCAGCACCAGAACAAGAGGACACAGTCTCAAGCTGTGCCAGGGGAGGTTTAGGCTCAAGGTGAGGAGAAAGTTCTTCACCGAGCGAGTCATTCATCATTGGAATGTGCTGCCCAGGGAGGTGGTGGAGTCCCCATCCCTGGAGGTGTTCAAGTGGGGATTGGATGTGGTACTTGGGGCCGTGGTTTAGTAGTCACAAGGTGTTGGGTGAGACCCCACTCTGGTGAGACCCCACCTGGAGTACTGTGTCCAGTTCTGGAGCCCCTATTACAAGGATCTGGACGTGCTGGAGCGTGTCCAGAGAAGAGCCTCAGGATGATCAGAAGGCTGGAGCACCTCCCCTATGGAGACAGACTGAGAGAGTTGGGGCTATTCAGTCTGGAGAAGAGAAGGCTCCAAGGAGACCTTATTGTAGCCTTCCAGTATCTGAAGGGGGCCTACAAGAAAGCTGGAGAGGGACTTTTCAGGGTGTCACATAATGATAGGACTGGGGGAATGGAAAAAATCAGAAATGGGTAGATTCAGAGTGGATGTTAGGAAGAAGTTCTTCACCATCAAGGTGGTGAGATGCTGGAACAGGTTGCCCAGGGAGGTAGTAGAAGTCTCATCCCTGGAGGTTTTTAAGGCCAGGCTGGATGTGACTCTGATCAACCTGATTGAGAGTGAGGTGTCCCTGCCCATAGCAGGGGAGTCAGACTAGATGATCCTTGAGGTCCCTTCCAACCCTAACAATTCTATGAATTCTAGGTTGGACTTGATGATCTCTGAGGTCTTTTCCAGCCTTATTCTATGATTCTAAGTTGGATGGGAGTGTTGATCTGCTTGAGGGTAAGGAGGCTCCCTAGGGGGACTTCGACAGGCTGGACTGATGGGCCTGGGCTAATGGTATGCTCACACAAATGTTGGAGCTCTCCTAGTTGGTGTGGCTAGCACCCAGGTGCCAGGCTGCAGACTGGGTCCTGCTCTTCCAGCGCTGAGCACTCTGTTGGCTGTGTGCCCAGGTCCAGGATCCCCTGCACCTGGTGACAGAGCTCCAGGAGAAGAAGACTTGCCCATGGTCCCACTGCTGAGGATGGACCTGTCCCAAAACACCCAAAAGCCTGCACTGGAACACTCCTCTTCACACACCTGGTAACAGTGTGCAGAGATGGCAGAGAGCTCCACCTCACAGAAAAGCTCTTGGAGCTCCAGCACCTGAGCAGAGCCTTGCTGTGCATGGAGCTGTCTTCTCCCTCTCTGTCTTCTCTTGCCAAGATTAGAACATCTCTCTTATGAGGAAAGCCTGGGGGACTGGGGCTGTTTAGCCTACAGAAGAGAGAAATGAGGGGAGGGTCCTATGAATGCTCACAAATATCTGGAGAGAGGGGTTCCAGAAGAAGGGCTCAGTCTCTGTTCCAGTGGTGCCCAGTGGCAAGACAAGAGGTAATGCACACAAACTTGAACATAACACAAACTTGAACATAGGCAGATCCATCTAAACAAGGGGAGGAACTTCAGTGCTTTCAGCATGCTAGAGCACTGGAACAGGCTGCCCAGAGGGGTGGAGGAGCCTCTGCCTCTGGAGTTAATCAAAGCATGCCTGGACACCATCCTGAGCAACCTGCTCTAGGTGAACCTGCTGTGGCAGAGGGGTTGGGCTGGGTTGATCTCTAAAGGTCCCTCCCAAATCCTACCATCCAAATCCTACCAGTCTGGAGTGGGTCCAAAGAAGAGCAGCTGGGGAAGGGTCTGGAGAACAGGTCTGGTGAGGGGCAGCTGGGGGAACTTGGGGTTGTTTAGTCTGGAAAAAAGGAGACTGAGGGGAGTCTTTCTGACTCTCTACAGCTCCCTGAAAGGAGGTTGGAGCCAGGTGGGGTCTTCTCCCTAGTAACAAGTGATGGTGGGAAAGGAAATGGCCTCAAATTTCACCAGGGGAGGGTTAGATTGGATATGAGAAGAAACTTCTTGACTGAAGGGGTTCTTAACCACTGGTACCATCTCCCTAGGAAGGTGGTGGAATCCCCATCCCTGGAGGTGGTTCAAAATGGCAGAGGGCTGTGGGTTAGCAGCAGCCTTGGCAGAGCTAGAGAATGGTTGGACTGGAGGATCTGAAAGATCTTTCCCAACTACCAGCGCCAGAACAAGAGGACACAGTCTCAAGCTGTGCTAGGGGAGGTTTAGGCTGGATGTTAGGAATAAATTCTTCCCAGAAAGAGAGATTTGTCATGGGAATGTGCTGCCCAGGGAGGTGGTGGAGTCACCATCACTGGAGGTGTTTATGAAGAGCCTGGATGAGGCACTTGATAGCATGGTTTAGTTGATCAGATGGTGGTTGGGTGATAGGTTGGACTTGATGATCTCAAAGGTCCTTTTCCAAACTGGTTAATTCTTTCTCTTCCTTCCCTTCCCTTCCCTTCCCTTCCCTTCCCTTCCCTTCCCTTCCCTTCCCTTCCCTTCCCTTCCCTTCCCTTCCCTTCCCTCCCTTCTCCCTTCCCTTCCCTTCCCTTCCCTTCCCTTCCCTTCCCTTCCCTTCCCTTCCCTTCCCTTCCCTTCCCTTCCCTTCCCTTCCCTTCCCTTCCCTTCCCTTCCCTTCCCTTCCCTTCCCTTCCCTTCCCTTCCCTTCCCTTCCCTTCCCTTCCCTTCCCTTCCCTTCCTCCCTTCCCTTCCCTTCTCTTCTCTTCTCTTCTCTTCTCTTCTCTTCTCTTCTCTTCTCTTCTCTTCTCTTCTCTTCTCAAACAATGGTGAGTTTCTTCCATTCCATTCCATTCCATTCCGAGAAGGACAATGAAGTTGGTGAGGGGTCTGGAGCACAGCCCTATGAGGAGAGGCTGAGGGAGCTGGGGTTGCTTAGCCTGGAGAAGAGGAGGCTCAGGGGAGACCTTCTTGCTCTCTCCAACTCCCTGAAGGGAGGTTGTAGACAGGTGGATGTTGGTCTTTTCTTCCAGGCAGCCAGCCCCAGAACAAGAGGACACAGTCTCAAGCTGTGCCAGGGGATTTTTAGGCTGGATGTTAGGAAGAAGTTCTACACAGGGAGAGTGATTGCCCATTGGAATGGGCTGCCCAGGGAGGTGGTGGAGTCACCATCATTGGAGGTGTTCAGGAGGAGACTTGACAGGGTGCTTGGTGCCATGGGTTAGTTGATTAGGTGGTGTTGGATTGGTTGATAGGTTGGATGCGATGATCTTGAAGGTCTCTTCCTACCTGGTCTATTCTATTCTATTCTATTCTATTCTATTCTATTCTATTCTATTCTATTCTATTCTATTCTATTCTATTCTATTCTATTCTATTCTATTCTATTCTATTCTATTCTATTCCATTCCATTCCATTCCATTCCATTCCATTCCATTCTATTCCATTCCATTGTCAAATAATGGTAAGTTTAAAAGCAGTACTAATGCTAAACTGAACTGAGAGAGAAAAAAACTCCACCCTGTACTTTGCAAGAAGGCTGGTACAAACACACCTCCTCCTGACAGCATTTCAAAGGGAAAGGAAACCTTTAGCAAGTTCAAGGATTTCATGTTTGGAGTGATATTTATACTTGATGCTTGTTTGGTTTTTTTCTTGCTTGATTCAGAAATGGAAGTGTTCAGTTTAGTACAACTTGCCCCTAGGAGATCTCTGTATTGTTTTTTTTTCCTCTTAACAAAGTGGGACACAAGTTTACCAAAGGAAAACTCCTGAGTGGAGGAGGATCTGGATTGACTTGTGGGGGAAGGGAAACAAAGGTATGAAAGAGCCTTTGGTTGTAAGTGAAACCAGAAGGTCTGTCTGGAAAGGATGGATGGAGGGATGGATGGATGGATGGACGGATGGATGGATGGATGGATGGACAGATGGATGGATAGATGGATGGATGGATGGAAGGATGGATGGATGGATGGCTGTGCCTCCCCTGCAGATCTGTACATTTCTATTACAAAGCAGTATTATAAATTAGTATTAGAAGTTATAAAGCCATAGTATAAATTCCTTAGGGATGAGGAGCTTGTTCACATTGTGCAGCCTCAGAAGGGTTAAATCACTCAGGAAGCTCAACAGCTCAGAAATGGAGACTCCACCACCTCTCTGGACAGCCTGTTCCAGTGCTCTGCCACTCTCAAAGTAAAGAAGTTTCTCCTTTTGTTTAGATGGAACTTCTTCTGTTCAAGTTTGTGCTGGTTACCTCTTGTCCTGTCACTGAATAAACCAAACCAGGTTGGAAGAGACCTTCAAGATCATCGTGTCCAACCCATCAACCAATCCAACCCACCCAAACAGCTAACCCCTGGCACCAAGCACCCCATCAAGTCTCCTTCTGAACACCTCCAATGACGGCAACTCCACCACCTCCCTGGGCAGCACATTCCAATGGGCAATCACTCTCTCTGTATAGAACTTCTTCCTAACAGCCAACCTGAACCTCCCCTGGTGCAGCCTGAGACTGTGTCCTCTTGTTCTGGTGCTGGCTGCCTGGGAGAAGAGACCAACCCCCCTCCTGGCTACAACCTCCCTTCAGGGAGTTGTAGAGAGCGATAAGGTCATCCCTGAGTCTCCTCTTTTCCAGGCTAAGCAACCCCCAGCTCTCTCAGCCTCTTCTCACAGGGCTGTGTTCCAAACCCCTCACCAACTTCATTGCCCTTCTCTGGACTTGTTCCAGCAAGTCAACCTCCTTCCTAAACTGAGGGGCTCAGAACTGGACACAGGACTCGAGGTGTGTCCTAACCAGTGCAGTGTACAGGGGCAGAATAACCTCCCTGCTCCTGCTGGCCACACTGTTCCTGATGCAGGCCAGGATGCCATTGGCCCTCTTGGCTGCCTGGGCACACTGAGCACCACTGACAAAATCCTGCTCCCATCCTCCTGACACCCACATTTAAGTATTTCTAAGCATTGATGAGATCCCCTCTCAGTCTTCCCTTTTCCAGCCTAAAAAGACCCAATTCCCTCAGTCTCTCCTTGTAAGAGAGATGTTCCTGCCCCCTAATCATTTCCATAGCCCTTTTCTGCACCCTCTCCAGCAAGTCCATGTCCTTCTTGAACCAGGAAGCCCAGAACTGGACACAGGATTCCAGATGTGGCCTCACCAGCACAGAGTAGAGGGGAAGGAGAACCTCCCTTGACCTGACCACACTCCTCTTGGAGTCACTGTCCCTGGAAATGTTTAAAAAAAGCCTGGATGAGGCACTTGGTGCCATGGTTGAGTTGCTTGGATGGTGTTGGGTGATAGGTTGAACTTGATGATTTCAAAGCTCTTTTCCAACCTGGTTAATTCTGTGATCTGCGATTCTGTGATCCTGTTGTGAGCTCCCACATTTGCACTGACAAAGGCTTGTGCAGTGGTTAGGATCATTGATTTCTTGTAGCCTTGCTGTCACTTTATGTTTCATTACAATGCAAATATTCAGTCATTTGAATATGCTCAGAGAGTAAAGGGAATGGGGAGTTGATTAGAAAACTTAACAAGAAGCTCCCAGACAAATGATCTCTTCAAGAAGTGGTAAGCAAGAAGGTCAATGCTTTAAAAATCAATGTCTAAGCTGCTCAAAATTAAGCTTAAAAGCATACCCTCAACTGTACTGGGTATAGATTCATAGAATGGCTTAGGTTGGAAGGGACCTTAAAGATAGAACAGAACAGAACAGAACAGAACAGAACAGAATAGAATAGAATAGAATAGAATAGAATAGAATAGAATAGAATAGAATAGACCAGGTTGGAAAAGAACTTCAAGATCATCATGTCCAACCTATCATCCAACACCACCTAATCAACTAAACCATGGCACCAAGCAACCCTATCAAGTCTCCTTCTAAACACCTCCAGTGATGGTGACTCCACCACCTCCCTGGGCAGCACATCCCAACGGGCAATCACTCTCTCTGTCAAGAATTCCTTCCTACCATCCAGTCTGAACCTCCCCTGGCACAGCTTGAGACTGTGTCCTCTTGTTCTGCTGCTGCTTGCCTGGGAGAAGAGACTTGGCTACAACCTCCCTTCAGGGAGTTGTAGACAGCAAGAAGGTCTCCCCTGAGCCTCCTCTTCTCCAGGCTAAGCAACCCCAGCTCCCTCAGTCTCTCCCCATAGGGCTTGTGCTCCAAATCCCTCATTAACTTTATTGCCCTTCTCTGGACAACTTTCAGCAAGTCAACATCTTTCCTGAACTGAGGGTGATCTAGTTCTGAACCCCCTGCCATGGGCAGGGACACCTCCCACCAGCCCAGGTTGCTCAAGGCCTCACCCAACATCTCCAGGGAGGGGACATCCACAACCTCCCTGGGCAACCTGTTCCAGTGTCTCACCACTCTCACTCTAAAGTATTTATTCCTATTCTCCAGTCTAAATCTGCCCTCTTTCACCTCAAACCCATTCCCTCTTGCCCTGTCACTACAAGCCCTTGTCAAAAGTCCCTTTTTGGCTTCCTTGTAGGCTCCCTTCAGGCACTGGAAGGCTGCTCTAAGCTCTTCTGCAGGCTGAACAGCCCCAACTCTCCCAGCTCGTCCTCAAAGGGAAGGTTCTTCAGCCGGAGGAGAGCCTCCAGTGCTCTCCTCTGGACCCACTCCAACAATTTTGTGTCCTTCATGTGTTGGGGGTCCAGGACTGGACCCAGTGCTCCAGGTGGGGTCTCAGCAGAGCAGAGCAGAGGGGCAGAATCACCTCCCTCATCTTGCTGGTCACACAGCTTTTCATGCAGCCCAGGAGATGGTTGGCCTTCTGGGCTACAGGAAAAGCAAAGCCATTTGGACATCTAGGAAGCAGCCTCAGCTCCTGCCAGTTTTGTTACGCTGAAAGAACCCTCAGAAGATGTTCAGAACACAAGGAAGAGTGAAATCTCTGGATGCTGCAGCTGCTCCAGGGCTCCCTTTGGGGAGAATAAAGGCAGCTCTCACTCTGTGGCACCTGCATTAACAAATTCCTTTAGCTAATGAGGCTGCACACAGCATCCACGTGGGACATATGCCAGCAAAGAGAAAGATGAAAGCAGGTAATACTTTTTTCCTCCCCTACAGACTCTAAAGGAAAGTTCCATCTCCAAACTTCAGTATTATGCTCACCATTTCCCAGTCTATTCATGCCCTCAGCTCTTTCAAGGAAGGAAGCAGTGACCAGGATACAAAGAATGAAGGATCCTCAGAGAGACACCACAAAGAAAGCAGATTGTCTTTTCTTTTTCCCCCTTTCCCCCCAACTTTTTGTCACCACTTAAATTCCAGAACCAAAGCCCAGGCAGGCAAAGGGATGAGGATTTCCCCCACCTCAAAAAAGGGCTTCCAAATTAATTCAGTTTTTGGTCAGTTTTAATGTGATCCTGGAAAGAGATTTCTAGCCTTAAAGAAGAAAGGCTTTGCTCATTAAATACCATCATGGATTTGAACAAATACCAAAGCAGCTTTGAGAGGTTGGACTCAATGATCTTGAAGTTCTCTTCCAACCAAAAGAATTCTATGGATCAAAAAAACCCAAAACAAAATCATAGAATCACAGAGCTGTCAGGGCTGGAAGGGACCTCAAGGATCAGCCAGTTCCAGCCCCCTGCCATGGGCAGGGACACCTCACACCACAGCAGGTTGCTCACAGCCACATCCAGCCTGGCTGCAAACACCTCCAGGCAGGAGGCTTCCACCACCTCCCTGGGTAACCTGTGCCAGGCTCTCACCACCCTCATGGGCAACAACTTCACAGTATCACAGTCTCACAGTATCACCAAGGTTGGAAGAGACCTCGAGGATCATCAAGTCCAACCTATCACCACAGACCTCATGACTAGACCATGGCACCAAGTGTCACATCCAATCCCCTCTTGAACACCTCCAGGGATGGGGACTCCACCACCTCCCTGGGCAGCACATTCCAATGGCTAACAACTCTCTCTAGGAAGAACTTTCTCCTCACCTCCAGCCTAAACTTCCCCTGGTGCAGCTTGAGACTGTGTCCTCTCATTCTGGTGCTGAGTGCCTGGGAGAAGAGACCAACCCCCACCTGGCTACAACCTCCCTTCAGGGAGTTGCAGAGGGCAATACTTCTTCCTAACATCCAATCTCGATCTCCCCACTAGTTTTGTTCCATCCTCCCCAGTCCTATTCCTCCCTGACACCCTCAAAAGTCCCTCCCCAGCTTTCTTGGAGCCCCCTGCAGATACTTCAAGGCCACAGGAAGGTCTTCTCAGAGCCTTCTCCTCTCCAGCCTGCACAACCCCAACTCTCTCAGTCTGTCTCTATATCAGAGCAGCTCCAGCCCTCTGCTCCTCCTCCTGGCCCTTCTCTGGACACCTTCCAGCACCTCCAGCTCCTTCCTGGCACAGAGGCTCCAGCACTGGCCCCAGAGCTCCAGCTGTGATCTCAGCAGAGTGGAGCAGAGGAGCAGAATCCCCTCCCTGGCCCTGCTGGCCACACTTCTCTTGCTGCAGCCCAGGCTCTGCTTGGCTCTCTGGGCTGCAAGTGCTCACTGCTGGCTCCTGTTGAGCTTTTCTCCCACCAGCACCCCCAGGTCCTTTTCTTCAGGGCTGCTCTCCAGCCAGTCCCTGCCCAGCTTGTATCAGTGCCTGGGATTGCCCAAATCCCCCCAAACCCCCCAACAATCTTAAACTCAGTTCAATGAGCAACGTTTACATTCTTCCTATTCATTATATTCTGTGTCTCAAGAGAGCTTTTTCCAAGACTTCTGTGTAGCAAATGAATTTCTGCCCTTGCTTTGATTTCATGGTAAAGATTTAAATGCATTTCCTGCTTTTGAAGTCCCTCCTGAGAAAACAATAGCCAAAAGGAGAGGGAAGAAACAATAAAACAACCCAAAAAAAAAAGGAAGAAAGCTGGGAAGATTTGATACTGATTAGCTCTGTAACCTTTGCCCTGGGTGGGGATTATGCATGATAAACTCTGAGGTAAGGATCAGGTTAGCTCCTCTGAAGAGGTCTAACCATGATCACAGATCACAGAGTGTTAGGGCTTGAGAGGGACCTCTGGAAATCTTTGAGTCCAACCTCCCTGCCAAAGTAGGATCACCCAGGGCAGGTCACACAGGAGCACATCCTGAAAGGCTCCAGAGAAGGAGACTCCACAGCCTCTCTGGGCAGCCTGCTCCAGGCCTCCAGCACACTCACTAACATAGAAGTTCCTCCTCATGTTGAGATGGAACCTCCTGTGCTGCAGTACTCAGGGTAGTCTGCCCAGGAATGCATCCAACACCTCCCTGGACATGCTCTTAGTAGTACTTCATTGTTCCACATTGGCTAAGCCCATGGCAGTGTAGTCCCAGAGATTTTTGCACCCTGGTTTGAAGGGCAGTGCTCAGGCTAAACTTTTCTCCAAGCCACAATGTCTGTCATGACCTCCAGCCAAACCCCTTCAGCTTTCCAAGCCCACCTTTGCTTCCTGCAGTATTTTCAGCATCTCTGAACTCACCAGGAACTCCATATGACAGTATCACGGTGGCACAGTACATTAGAGGTTGGAAGGGACCTCCAGAGGTCATCAGGTCCAAGCCTCCTGCCAAAGCAGGATCACCCAGGGTAGTCTGCACAGGAATGCTTCCAGGTGGGGCTGGAAAGGCTCCAGAGAAGGAGACTCCACAGCCTCTCTGGGCAGCCTGCTCCAGGCCTCCAGCACCCTCACAGTATAAAAAGATTCTCCTTGTTTTGACGTGGAGCCTCCTGGGTTGCAGCTTCTACCTGTTGTTCCTTGCCCTATCACTGGGCACCACCAAAAAGAGCCTGGCCCCTTTCTCCTGACACCCACCCCTCAGATATTGATAAGCATTGATAAAGTCCCCTTTCAGCCTTCTCCTCTGCAGACTAAACAGTCCCAGGGCTCTCAGTCTCTCTTCACAGAAGAGACAGTCAAGTCACTTCATCATCCTCATAGCTCTCTGTTGGACACTCTCCAGCAGATCCCTTGAGCTGGGGAGCCCCAGACTGGAAACAGCATTGCAGGTGTGGTCTCAGCAGGGCAGAGCAGAGGCTGTGACCAGCTAACTACTGCAAATGTTCTTCCAGCCTGCCTGCTTTCTTAAAGATCAAGGAGCTCACACAGGTCAGCAATGTGTCCTTGTGGCCAAGAGAGCCAATGGTATCCTGGGGTGCAGCAAGCAAAGTGTGGCCAGCAGGGCTGGGGAGGTTCTGCTGCCCCTCTGCTCTGCCCTGCTGAGACCACAGCTGCAATGCTGTGTCCAGTTTGGGGCTCCCCAGAGACAGAGACCTGCTGGAGAGAGCCCAACAGAGAGCCACGAGGAGGATTTAGGGACTTGAGCATCTCCCCTGTGGAGAGAGACTGAGAGCCCTGGGGGTGGTTAGTGTGGAGAAGAGAAGCCTGAGATGGATCTGATCAATGTCTATCAATAGCTGAGGGGTGAGGATCAAGGGGAGGGGGCTAAGCTCTTCTCAGTGGTGCACAGTAATAAGCCAAGGAAGAATGGATAGGAACTTGAACAGAGAAGGTTTCAGCTCAACATGAGGAGACGTCTTTGGTGTGAGGGCGCTGGAGGTCTGGAGCAGGCTGCCCAGAGAGGTTGTGGAGTCTCCTTCTCTGGAGCCTTTCGAAATCCATCTGGATGCATTCCTGTGCAGACTACCCTGGGTGATCTTGCTTTGTCAGGGGGCTTGGACCTGATGATCTCTGGAGGTCCCTTCCAACCTCTAATGTACTGTGCCACCGTGATACTGTCATATGGAGTTCCTGGTGAGTTCAGAGATGCTGAAAATACTGCAGGAAACAAAGGTGGGCTTGGAAAGCTGAAGGGGTTTGGCTGGAGGTCATGACAGACATTGTGACTTGGAGAAAAGTTTAGCCTGAGCACTGCCCTTCAAACCAGGGTGCAAAAATCTCTGGGACTACACTGCCATGGGCTTAGCCAATGTGGAACAATGAAGTACTACTAAGAGCATGCCCAGGGAGGTGGTGGAGTCATCATCACTGGAGGTGTTCAAGAAGAGACTGGATGGGGCACTTGGTGCTATGGTTTAGTTGATTAGATGAGGTTGAGTGATAGGTTGGACTTGATGATCTCAAAGGTCTTTTCCAACCTGGTCTATTCTATTCTATTCTATTCTATTCTATTCTATTCTATTCTATTCTATTCTATTCTATTCTATTCTATTCTATTCTATTCTATTCTATTCTATTCTATTCTATTCTATCCTATTCCATTCCATTCCATTCCATTCCATTCCATTCCATTCCATTCCATTCCATTCCATTCCATTCCATTCTAACTCTGGAGGTTCCAGAATTGTGTAGATTTGGCAATGTGGGACATGGTTTGATGGCCATGGGGGTGTTTGCTTCATGGTAGCATTTGATGATCTTAGAGGTCCTTTCCAGCTGAAACACTTTCATGTAGTCACTGGAGAGTATTTGCCTGAACCTGCCCTCTTTCTGCTGGAGTCTTGTGATGTTATTACAACATCAGGCCACACAAATCTTAAATTGCAGGTTGCTGCAGCTCTTCAGTGCCTCTGATTGTGAAGGATCCTGGCTGATGAAGCTGCTCTTACCCTCTTTATGTATAAATGGCATCAGTCCCCTTTGAAATGCAAAATGATAAGTCTGAAATGTGCTTCTGAAAACAACAAGCAAACCCTTTAATCTACCTAAGGGAAAAACAGAGACAGTTCCTCCCCAAGATTCCTCCCTATATATTCATCCTTTGGGTATCTAATGATAATTTCAATCCTGGGGGGCATTCAGAGGAGTGTGTCCAGCAGAGCCAGGGAGGTTCTCCTCCCCCTCTGCTCTGCCCTGCTGAAACCTCACCTGGAATCTTGCATCCAACTCTGGGCTCCCCAGTTCAGGAGGGACAGGGATCTGCTGGAGAGAGTGCAAGGGAGGGTTCCAAGGATGCTGAAGGGACTGCAGCACTGCCTGGGGAGGAGAGGCTGAGAGCCCTGGGGCTGTTCAGTCTGGAGACTGAGAGAGGATCTGATCAATGCCTATCAATAGCTGAGGGCTGGGGGTCAGGAGGGAGGGGACAGGCTCTGCTCAGTTGCACCCTGGGATAGGACAAAGAGCAATGGATATAAACTACAGGTTTCAGGTTGGACTTGATGACTTTGAGGTGTCTTCCAACCTTGGTGATACTGTGATACTGTGATACAGCAAAAGTGGTTCCACCTCACCATGAGGAGGAACTTCTTCACTGTGAGGGTCACAGTGCACTGGAGTAGGCTTCCCAGAGAGGTTGTGGAGTCTCCATCTGTGGAGCCTTTGCAGCCCTGTCTGGATGTGTTCCTGTATGACCTGTGCTGGATTCTATGCTCCTGTGCTGGCAGGGGAGGTTGGACTGGAAAATCTCCAGAGGTCCCTTCCAAGCCCTAATATCCTGTGAGGCTGTGATCCCTACACTTCCACACACCTGAGGACTGGCTGATGTGGAACAGAATGCCTGGGATCTGTTTTCCCAGTGGAAGGAAAGCTCAGAGGAAGAAGAATGTTGGTAGCCCACAGCCAAGTCTAACATTTCATGTGCTTTTACAATGCCTTTCCATGTAGTAACAGCAACAGCAGTGGCAAGAGTTCTGTAGCAGCTCAATCTGTGCTCTCAGAAGAGATTAACAGTTGCATGTTTCAGAATGAGACAGGGGTTTGGGTTGGGATTTTTGGTTGTTTTTTTCTTTCTTTCTTTTTTCCCCCCCCTTGAAACAGCAAATACAGCAATTATTTCTGTAAAGCCTCCTGGATTTTATGCACAAACATTTTCTCAGTAGCTTGACAGCCAGGTGTAAGGAAGGAGGCAAATGGAATGGGTTGGCAAATCATTCTCCCATTGCTGTGAGCAAAATGCTTTCTTTCTGTTGCTAAGCAAATTAAAGCACCACAGAGTCACAGAATGGTAGGGGCTGGAAGGCACCTCTGAAGCTCCCCCAGTCCAACCCCCCTGCCACAGCAGGGTCAGCTAAAGCAGGTCACACAGGAACACATCCAAGTGGGCTTTCAAAGTCTCCATAGATGGAAACTCCACCACCTCTCTCGGCAGCCTGTTTCCCCCTCACAGAAAAGAATTTCCTTCCCATGTTTAGATGGGGCTTCCTATCTTCAGGTTCATGCTCATTACCTCTTGTCCTGTCACTGGGGAGCACTGAGAAGAGTCTAGCCCCACCTTCCTTACACCTACCCCTTGATATTTGTAAGCATTGATCCCCCTTCAGCCTCCTATTCTCCAGCCTAAACATCCCCAGGTCTCAGTCTCTCCTTACATGAGAGATAGAATCATTGAATCATAGAATCAATAAGGTTGGAAAAGACCTCAGAGATCATCAAGTCCAACCTGTCACCTAAGACCTCATGACTAACTAAACCATGGCTTCAAGTGCCACATCCAATCCTGTTTTGAACACCTTCAGGGATAGGGACTCCACCACCTCCCTGGGCAGCACATTCCAATGGACAATTACTCTTTCTGGGAAGAATTTCTTCCTCACCTCCAGCCTAAACCTCCCCTGGCACAGCTTGAGACTGTGTCCTCTTCTTCTGGTGATGGTTGCCTGGGAGAAAAAACCAACCTCCTCCTGGCTACAACCTCCCTTCAGGGAGTTGGAGAGAGCAAGAAGGTCTCCCCTGAGCCTCTTCTTCTCCAGGCTAAGCAACCCCAGCTCCCTCAGCCTCTCCTCACAGGGCTGTGCTCCAGACCTCTCCCCAGCTTTGTTGCCCTTCTCTGGACACATTTAAGTCTCTCAATGTCCTTCTTAAATTGAGGACCCAGAACTGGACACAGGACTCAAGGTGTAGCCTAACCAGTGCTGAGTAGAGGGCAGAATGACTTCCCTGGTCCTGCTGGCCACACCACACCTCAATGTTCTTCTTGGAGTGAGGGCCCCAATTGCATTCCATTCCATTCCATTCCATTCCATTCCATTCCATTCCATTCCATTCCATTCCATTCCACTCCATTCCATTCCATCCCATTCCACTCCATTCTATTCTATTCTATTCTATTCTATTCTATTCTATTCTATTCTATTCTATTCTATTCTATTCTATTCTATTCTATTCTATTCCATTCCATTCCATTCCATTCCATTCTATTCTATTCCATACCATCTAGCTGTTTTTTTAAGCTTGCTTATAATAATCTGAGCCATTGCTCCCATGAAAAATGTATTGTGCTGACAGGAAATGATTTATATGTGGAGCATTCTAACGTGACCAAAGAGTGGTAGTGTGAGAGACTGAGCTCTAAGAAAATTTACTGTTCCAATGCAATTACAAATGCCAAAAAGAAATTAAAATTAAAAAATAAATAAATAAAAAGAAGAAGAAGAAGTAGGAAAGGCTCTGATGATGCTATAAAAAACCCTAACCAGATTGTAGAATCAGGCTCCATACTGATACTCCTTAGGCTGAAACACGAAATGAAGTTAACTCTTGCTAGGCTTTTATCATAGTATCACAGTATCATAGTATCAGTCAGGGTTGGAAGGGACCACAAGGATCATCCAGTTCCAACCCCCCTGCCATGGCCAGGGACACCCCACACTAGATCAGCCTGGCCACAGCCTCATCCAGCCTGGCCTTAAACACCTCCAGGGACAGGGCCCCAGCCACCTCCCTGGACAACCCATTCCAGGGCTTCACCACTCTCATGGGCAAGAACTTCCTCCTCACCTCCAGCCTGAATCTCCCCACCTCCAGCTTCATTCCATTCCCCCTAGTCCTAGCACTCCCTGAGATCCTGAGCAGTCCCTCCCCAGCCTTCCTGGAGCCCCCTTCAGATCCTGGAAGGCCACAATGAGGTCACCTGGGAGCCTTCTCTTCTCCAGACTGAACAGCCCCAACTCCTTCAGTCTGTCCTCACAGCAGAGGTCCTCCAGCCCTCTGCTCATCCTCCTGGCCCTTCTCTGGACACCTTCCAGCACCTCCAGATCCCTCTTGCAATAGGGGCTCCAGAACTGGAGGCAGTACTCCAGGTGGGGTCTCAGCAGAGCTGAGCAGAGGGGGAGAATCACCTCCCTTGCCCTGCTGGCCACACTTCTCCTGCTGCAGCCCAGGATCTGATTGGCTTTGTGGGCTGCAAGTGCACACTGAGAGCTCCTGGTGAGCTTCTCCTCCCCCAGCACCCCCAAGTCTCTCTCCTCAGGGCTGCTTTCCAGCCAGTCCCTGCCCAGCCTGGAGTTGTGCCTGGGATTGCCTCCACCCAGCTGCAGGACCCTGCCCTTGCTCTTGTTGAACCTCCTGAGGTTGGCTTGTGCCCACCTCTCCAGCCTGTCCAGGTCCCTCTGGATGGCCTCCCTTCTCTCCTCCCTGTCTGCTGCACCACACACCTTTTGGGAGGCTTTATGAAACTCCTAAGGAAAAGGGCAATGAACCAGGTGGCAGTGGGGAGCTGCTACCATACAAACCGTGTGCTGGAGGTTGCAATAATGCTGACACCGTAAGAAGGGTCTCTGGAATGAGATTAGGCTGACCAGAGAGGTTGTGGAGTCCTCTGGACCTTCAAGATCATTGTGTCCAACCTATGATCCAACACCACCTAATCAACTAACCCATGGCACCAAGCACCCTGTCAAGTCTCCTCCTGAACACCTCCAGGGGTGGTGACTCCACCACCTCCCCAGGCAGCCCATTCCAATGGGCAATCACTCTCTCTGTATAGAACTTCTTCCTAACCTCCAGCCTAAACCTTTCCTGGTGCAGCCTGAGACTGTGTCCTCTTGTTCTGGTGCTGGGTGCCTGGGAGAAGAGACCAACCTCTGCCTGTTTACAACCTCCCTTCAGGTAGTTGTAGAGAGCAATGAGGTCTCCCCTGAGCCTCCTCTTCTCCAGGCTAAGCAACCCCAGCTCCCTCAGCCTCTCCTCACAGGGCTGTGCTCCAAACCCCTCCCCAGCTTTGTTGCCCTTCTCTGGACACCTTCCAGCAAGTCAACCTCCTTCCTAAACTGAGGGGCCCAGAACTGGACACAGGACTCAAGGTGTGGCCTAACCAGTGCAGTGTACAGGGGCAGAATGACCTCCCTGCTCCTTCTGGCCACACTGTTCCTGATGCAGGGCAGGATGCCATTGGCTCTCCTGTCTGCCTGGGCACACTGCAGGCTCATGTTCAGCCTACCATCCACCAGTACCCCCAGGTCCCTCTCTGCCTGGCTGCTTTCAGCCACTCTGACCCCAGCCTGTAGCACTGCCTGGGGTTGCTGTGGCCAATGTGCAGAACCTGGCACTTGGATGTGTTCAATCTGCTCTGGCAGGAGGGTTGGACTTGATCTCTGGAGGTCCCTTTCAACCCCTAATGTCCTGTGAGCCTGTGAATGACTCTCTAAACTCACAGAATCTCAGCATGGCTCAGGTCAGAAGGAGATCACCCAGTCCAAGCCCTCTACTAAAGGAGGGTCACCCACAGCATCTTGCCCAGGATCACAATGTCCAGGTGGGTTTGGAATCTCTCCAGAGGAGGAGACTCCACAGCCTCTCTGGGCAGCCTGCTGCAGGGCTCCTGCACCTTCTCAGCAAAAAGTTTTTCCTCCTGTTCAGATGGAACCTTCTGGGTTTGAGTTTGTGCCTGTTGCTCCTTGTCCTGTTGCTGGACAGCACTGAATAGAGTCTGCCCCCAGGATCTTGCCCTTCCTCACATTGCCTCCCCACAAGCACTTCTTTAGCTCTTGCTGAGCATTGAGAAGATCCTCTCTCACAAGATCAGTGTCCAGGTAGGTTTGGAATCTCTCCAGAGGAGACTCCACAACCTCTAGGCAGCCTGCTCCAGGGCTCTGGGACTGTTACAGGCAAGAAGTTCCTCCTCATGTTGAGGTGGAACCTCCTGTGCTGCAGTTTCCAACCATTGCCCCTTGTCCTGTCACAGGATGCAGCTGAGCAGAGCCTGTCCACTCCCTTTTGAGCCCCAGCCCTCAGATATTGATAGCTATTGATCAGATCCCCTCTCAGTCTTCTCCTCTGCAGACTAAACAGCCCCAGGGCTCTCAGCCTCTCCTCCCCAGGCAGTGCTGCAGTCCCTTCAGCATCCTTGGAGCCCTCCCTTGGACTCTCTCCAGCAGATCCTTGTCCCTCCTGAGCTGGGGAGCCCAGAGCTGGATGCAGGTCTTTTCCAATCAATACAACTCTGTGATTCTTTGATTCTGTGGTTATATGGTTCCCTTCCTTCCTGACACCCAGTCCTCAGATATTTATAGACATTGATCAGCTCCCCTCCCAGTCTTGCCCTCCACCTCCTCCTGCACACAAGCCACACGTTTGTCCAGCCAGGCTCCAGCCTGGGATCCAAAGCTGTGGGGATTTGCAGGTGTTCAATTAGTCACCAGAGGGAGCCCATATTATTCCATAGACACAAGAAGAACACAAAACCAGAGGAGGGGAGGTTCACTTCTAGGGTGACAGAGGGAGAGAATCGCTGTTTTTCACACAAACTCCCACACTCCTTCCCTCCCCCTCCCAACCCCCCTCAGCCCCCTTCCCTCTTTGACAATCAGACACCAGCAGTTTGCTGCACAGTGCAGGCTGGGGGTTTTTTTCTGCACCACAAATATAAAGTCAGTCTTGAGGAAGATGAGCACAAACCCTCTTCTTCGTGGGCTATAAATGTGCTTTTCTTATTTGCTGATGTATTACAGAAGGCTGCCAAGGGCTCTGTATTCCTTAATATGCAGCAATAAAATGCAAATGCTGGTACAGCAAACTCCCAATTATCCCAGAGCCACTTGGGTGACACCCAACATGTCTTCTCCCTGGCAAGCAGCACCAGAACAAGAGGACACAGTCTCAAGCTGTGCCAGGGGAGGTTTAGGCTGGAGGTTAGGAAGAAGTTCTTCCCAGAAAGAGAGATTGGCCACTGGGATGTGCTGCCCAGGGAGGTGGTGGAGTCACCATCCCTGGAGGTATCATAGTATAGTATCATAGTATCAGTCAGGGTTGGAAGGGACCACAAGGATCATCCAGTTCCAACCCCCTGCCATGGGCAGGGACACCCCACACTAGATCAGCCTGGCCACAGCCTCAGCCAGCCTGGGCTTAAACACCTCCAGGGACAGAGCCTCAACCACCTCCCTGGACAACCCATTCCAGGGCTTCACCACTCTCATGGGGAAGAACTTCCTCCTCACCTCCAGCCTGAATCTCCCCACCTCCAGCTTCAGATGTTTAGGAACAGCCTGGATGAGGCACTTGGTGCCATGGGTTACTTGATTAGATGGTGTTGGGTGATAGGTTGGACTTGATGATCTCAAAGGTCTTTTACAACCTGGTTATTCCTATCCTATCCTATCCTATCCTATCCTATCCTATCCTATCCTATCCTATCCTATCCTATCCTATCCTATCCTATCCTATCCTATCCTATCCTATCCTATCCTATATACAATAGTAGGGAGCATGAGATCAGACATCTTGCCTGTGGGAGCACATGCCTTATGAGGAGAGGCTGAGAGACCTGGGTCTGTTTAGTCTAGAGAAGAGAAGACTTAGAGGGGATTTAATAAATGTTTATAGATATCTGGGGGCTGGGGGTCAGGAGGGAGGGGACAGGCTCTGCACCCTGGGATAGGACAAGGAGCAATGGATGTCAGCTGCAGCACAGGAGGTTCCACCTCAACACAAGTGGGAACTTCTTTACTCTAAGGGTCACAGAGCACTGAACAGGCTGCCCAGAGAGGTTGTGGATTCTCCTTCTGTGGAGCCTTTGCAGCCCTGTCTGGATGTGTTCCTGTGTGACCTGTGCTGGGTTCTATGCTCCTGCTCTGGCAGGGAGGTTGGACTGGAAGATCTCCAGAGGTCCCTTCCAACCCCTGACATCCTGTGAGCTGTGAAGACCACCATGGCCAGAGTGTCATGCCCACAGGTTTCTTGAACATCTGCAGGGATGGTGACTCCACCACCTCCCTGGGCTGCCTGCTCTGGCAGCTCTGATGGGTGTACAGAGCATCCTCCCTATGAGTGCACTCCCAGAATCAACCTTGCAAGGTTAGTGCAACGTCAGACATGGGAACAACTAAGTCTGACCTACTGAGATGAATAAGGTGTGTTTGGAATCTCTCTAGAGCAGGAGCCTTCACCACCTCTCTGGGCAGCCTGAGGGGCCTCCTGCCCAGGGAGGTGGTGGAGTCCCCATCCCTGGAGGTGTTCAAGAGGGGATTGGATGTGGCACTTGGTGCCATGGTCTAGTCATGAGGTCTGTGGTCTTGATGACCTCTTGGGTCCCTTCTAACCCCTGACATCCTGGGATCCTGTGACTTATTAGAGGAGGATCACAGATTCACAGAATCACCCAGATTGGAAGAGACCTCCAAGGTCATCAAGTCCAACCTAACTAACAATGCAAGGTTCTGTACCAGGGGTTGTCAGTGCAAGGGTTTGCTCACTGTGTGATTCCTCTCATATCCCTCTGCCACCCGGGAAATGCTACCTGAACTGAAAGCAGCTTTTTGTTCCTCCTGCCTCAGCTCTCTCAGCCCCCAGCTGCTGATCTCCTTCCTCACTTTGTCAACAACAACAAAAAGGGATTTTGCTACAAGTGGTGGGGGTTTTGTTGTGTGAGTGTGCTAATGACTTGCTGATTCTATTTGGATATCTTCCTCAGTTATTTACCCGGGGACTGGCATCAAATGTATCACATTTCACTCAGCAGCATTTGCTGGTAGCACTCTCTGTGGAGATTTCTCTGTTTTGCCAATGAAGTGGAAGGGGGGTTGGGAGGGAGGAGGAAGGCAAAGCTCATTTATCAGATTTCAAAACCTTCTTCCCAGAACTGCAGTGGCAAAAGAACTCTGCTTTGGGTTGCACTGGGAGGTTTGGTATCAAGACCTTGCCTGATTCATATGGTGTGCCAGGTCAAGGGAGGTTCTCCTCCCCCCTCTAGTCTGCCCTGGTGAGACCACATCTGGAGCATTTAGTCCAGTTCTGGGCCCCCCAGCTCAAGAGGGACAGAGACACACTACAGAGAGTCCAGTGGAGGCTGTGAGGATGATGAAGGAGCTGGAACATCTGTGTGATGAGGAAAGGCTGAGATGCTAGGGGCTGGTTAGCCTGGAGAAGAGCAGACTGAGAGGGGATCTGATCAATGCTTAGAAATATCTGAAGTCTGGTGTCAAGAAGCAGGAGCCAGGCTCTTTTTAGTGGTGTCCTGTGGCAGGACACAAACAGGAAGAGGGGAAGTTCCACCTCAACATGAGACAAAACATCACTGCAATGGAGCAGGCTGCCCAGAGAGGTTGTGGAGTCTGCTTCTCTGGAGCCTTTCCAGCCCTGTCAGGATGTGTTCCTGTGTGACCTGCCCTGGCTGCTCCTGCTCTGGCAGGGGAATTGGACTGGATGATCTCTATAGGTCCCATCTAACCCCCAGCATTCTATGATTCAAGCAGACATTCAAGCCAGTCTTTGAGGGAACTCTGCCACTGTTAGCCTTTATAACCCTTCCTCTTTTCACATATGAATCCTCCTGCAGGCATCTCCAAATGATCACAGTACTGCAGATGGCTTTGTTTAATAGGAGCCCATCATGGGCAGTGGAGCTGTCTTCCTGCCTAACAGAAGCTATCCTCCTCTCTGCCTTCACCCCTTAATTGCAAGGCAATTAAATTCCCCACCCTTTGCAGTATGTGTGTCCAGAAGGACACAGCTCATCATATCATCACTTGTTTTTCTTTCCTTCTGCTTTTGTGATGTGCTTAGCAAGATGTGTCTGAGGGGGGCCTACAAGAAAGCTGGGGAGGGACTTTTGAGGGTGTCAGGGAGTGATAGGACTGGGGGGGATGGGAAAAACTAGATGTGGGTAGATTGAGATTGGCTGTGAGGAACAAGTTTTTGCCCATGAGGGTGGTGAGAGCCTGGCACAGGTTGCCCAGGGAGGTGGTGGCAGCCTCCTGCCTGGAGGTGTTTGCAGCCAGGCTGGCTGTGGCTGTGAGCAACCTGCTGTAGTGTGAGGTGTCCCTGCCCATGGCAGGGGGCTTGGAACTGGATGAATCTTGAGGTCTTTTCCAACCCTGACAGGTCTATGATTCTATGTAGGTACCTGGAGGTGGTGACTGACAGCTGCCTAAACATGAGCCAGCAGTGTGCCCAGGTGCCCAAGAAGGCCAAGGGCATCCTGGCCTGCATCAAGAATAATGTGGCCAGCAGGAGGAGGGAAGTCATTGTGCCCTGTGCTCAGCACTGCTTAGGCCACACCTTGAGTCCTGTATCCAGTTCTGGGCTCCTCAGTTTGAGAAGGACATTGAGAGACTTGAAGGTGTCCAGAGAAGGGCAACAAAGCTGGGGAGGGGTCTAGAACACAGCCCTGTGAGGAGAGGCTGAGGGAGCTGGGGTTGCTTAGCCTGCAGAAGAGGAGGCTCAGGGGAGACCTTGCTCTCTCCAACTCACTGCAGGGAGGTTGTAGCCAGGTAGGGGTTGGTGTCTTCTCCCAGGCAAGCAGCACCAGAACAAGAGGACACAGTCTCAAGCTGTGCCAGGGGAAGTTTAGCCTCAAGGTGAGGAGAATGTTCTTCACTGAGAGAGTTGATAGCCACTGGAATGTGCTGCTCAGGGAGGTGGTGGAGTCCCCATCCCTGGAGGTGTTCAAGAGGGGATTGGATGTTGCACTTGGTGCCATGGTCTAGTCAGGAGGTCTGTGGTGACAGGTTGGAGTTGAAGATCTTTGAGGTCTCTTCCAACCTTGGTGATTCTGTGATTCTGTAACATTTCTCTGTCCTCATGGAGATGGAGCTTTCTTCCTTAATTGTTCTTTTTCTAGGCTTTACAGCTTAGCTGGTCAGAGTTTTCTTGCATCATTGCATGGAACAAACCCACATGAAATAACTTCCTGTTGCTCACCCCAATGCTGTAGTTTGGGGATGAAACCAGTGACACCACAGGTGAAGGGTAAAGTATGTGTGGGACTGATAAGCACTGATTTCAAGGTGGGTGTGGGGGTGGAAACTCCATCTCCCACAAGGCTGGACCAGGCTATCCAATATTTAGTTTTAGATAGGATCTCCAGCATTTGAAGAATCAATATTGTACAGTAAGGAGGAAATGATCTGCAATGCTCTGGGTGTGATGTTTAACCCCAGCCACAAATGCTGGCATGATTATAAACTGGTTTCATCCAAGTGGTTTTTATAGCACAGCTATTGAGATCTGCACTAAACTGGAACTGCAGGCTTGGTTTGCCAGTAAAGATGGACAGAGGTTTTGTTTCTGGCACTGAGAATGTCTTTGCAGCCTGAACAGTAGCTGCTCTGCTGTGAGCCCAGTTCCTGGTGACAGACCTGATGCCAGAGGCATCAGCAGGATGGCTAAGTGAAGAAGTTGGGTTTCCTTCTCTGTTCTGCAGTCTGTGTCCTCATATGAGAGGTAGGACACAGTAAGGTGTGGTAACAGTGTGCTTATCCAAGCCAGAATATTACCTTATTATCCAGTGAAAAAGACATTGAGACACCTGAAGGTGTCCAGAGAAGGGCAACAAGGCTGGGGAGGGGTCTGGAGCACAGCCCTGTGAGGAGAGGCTGAGGGAGCTGGGGTTGCTTAGCCTGGAGAAGAGGAGGCTCAGGGGAGACCTTCTTGCTCTCTACAACTTCCTGAAGGGAGGTTGTAGCCAGGTAGGGGTTGGTCTCTTCTTTCTAGCAACCATCACCAGAACAAGAGGACACAGTCTCAAGCTTCACAGGGGGAAGTTTAGGCTGGAGGTGAGGAGAAAGTTCTTCCCAGAGAGAGTAATTGGCCATTGGGATGTGCTGCCCAGGGAGGTGGTGCAGTCCCCATCCCTGGAGGTGTTCAAGAGGGGATTTGATGTGGCACTTGGTGCCATGGCTTAGTCATGAGGTCTGTGGTGACAGATTGGACTTGCTGATCTCTGAGGTCTTTTCCAACGTTATAGATGCTCTGATTCTATGATTCTATGATCTCCTTCTCCCAGACTGAATCCAAATATAAAGGGGCTGAGGGGCCCTCAGTCCCTTCCAACCCTGACAATTCTGTGATTCTGTGATAAGATTAAGAAGAGTGTGGGAGAGGAAGGAAAAGAATTGTTGAATACACTTTTTTCCCCTTAAATGCTGTAATGAATGGAGTTTGTCTCTTGAGAGAGCAGCCAGGCTTACACTCCCCAGCCTCATCAGTTAATGTAGTTTATGTGTCTCCATTAGCACGCTTGCTCACTCAGCAACCTTCTACCATCCTCCCCTCAGTAGCAAGTGCATTGCTAACCTTTGGCAGCAGGCTGCTGAATTAAGGTTATTAGCTGCCCTTGCTGATTTTTTCCTACAATTCTTTGGCTTTAGAGTCTCCTAATCAAGTGCTCTAAAAGTGATTTCACTGCAGTCTTCCCTGATGATATTTTCTTCTTTTAAGCGCGCTTTTCCCTCTCCTGAACACTCAGCACATCTCCACCTCTTGGCAAGACACACTCCAAACAGTGCTGGTGGCCGAACTTTGTGATACTTTTGAGGGTTCCCAGGGGTGATAAGTTGGATATAACAGAGCAGGTGGACTCCTGGAACTCCTGGCTCCCCCTCTGCTCTGCTCTGGTGAGACCCCACCTGGAGTACTGCCTCCAGTTCTGGAGCCTCTATTACAGGAAGGAGCTGGAGGTGTTGGAAGGTATCCAGAGAAGGATCACAAGAATGAGCAGAGGGCTGGAGCTGCTCTGCCAGGAGGACAGACTGAGAGAGTTGGGGCTGTGCAGGCTGGAGAAGAGAAGGCTCCAAGGAGACCTTCTTGTGGCCTTCCAGTATCTGAAGGGGGCTACAGATGGTTTAGGGTGTCAGGGAGTGATAGGACTGGGGGGAATGAAACTAGAAATGGGTAGAGTGAGATTGGATGTTAGGAAGAAGTTGTTGCCCATGAGGGTGGTGAGAGCCTGGCACAGGTTGCCCAGGGAGGTGGTGGAAGCCTCCGGCCTGGAGGTGTTTGCAGCCAGGCTGGATGTGGCTGTGAGCAACCTGCTGTGGTGTGAGGTGTCCCTGCCCATGGTTGGAACTGGATGCTCTTTGAGGTCCCTTCCAACCCTGACAGTTCTATGATTCTATGATTCTAAGGGAGGGAAGTGTTGATTATCACATAATACAGATCATTATGTACAAAGGAGGCACCAAGAGGGCAGAACCTGCTTGGGCTTCATCTCTCACTGGTATGAGAAGGAAAGGACCCAGGAATGGATAACTCCAAGCTGCAGATGTTTTGCCTCCTTCCTCTCCTTCCATTACCCAGAATAAGAAAGCAGCAATGCCCTGAGAACAGAACCAGAGCATGGAAAGCTCACTGCTGTCTGCAGTAAAAGTGACTCTCAGGTGTAAAATTCTGAGTAGTTCTCATGGGACTCTAAAGAAAAAAAAGGGGGGGGGGGTGGGGGGGGGGGTGGAAAGAAGCAATCTAATGAATGTAGTAAGGGATGGAGATCCAGCAGTGGGCATCAGCAGCTGCTTCAAAGGGAAAGGTAAGGAATACAAAACAAACTTGAAGAGGTGGAATCAAGCAAATCATCTCCTTGGCACCTGTAAGAAATCTTCAGGTTTCACTCACAGAATGCATCAGGTTGGGAGGGACACTTGAAGGTCATCTTGTTCAAACTCCCTGGAGTGAACATCCCCAACTAGATCAGAATTAAGCCTCCTCTAACTAGACCAAGAAGACAGAAACCTCTTAGTTTTTTCTACCTCATTTCAGTTTCCTTCCTTTAGCATCAATTTCTGTGTCTGCCAACTCCAGAAATGGTGATTCCAGAGATCATAGAATCAACCAGGCCGGAAAAGACCTTTGAGATCATCAAGTCCAACTTATTACCTATTACCCAACATATCCTGACAACTAAATCAAGGCTCCAAGTGCCACATCCAAGCCTTTTTGGAACACCTCCAGAGACAGGGACTCTACCACCTCCCTGGGCAGCACATTCCAAAGGCCAATCTCTCGGGGAAGGACTTCTTCTTAACCGCCAGCCTAAACCTCCCCTGGCACAGTTTGAGACTGTGTCCTCTTGTTCTGGTGCTGGTTGCCTGAGAGAAGAGACCAACCCCCACCTGGCTACAACCTCCCTTCAGGCAGTTGTAATGAGCAAGAAGTCTTCCCTGAGCCTCCTCTTCTCCAGGCTAAGCAACCCCAGCTCCCTCAGCCTCTCCTCACAGGGCTTGTATGGTGGCCCTTTGGAGCCATCACTGATTTAAGGTGACAAACCCCTCCAACCAGGGCACTCTCAGCCTGCTCTGCACCCTTTATTGGAATCTTTTACTGAGAGGACCCTTGGGGAATGTGCCCTTTCTGTATTCTGCTGATCTAATTACTTTAGTTTCTTTCCAAAAGCAGGTGGAAATCCATTGTCTGCACAGGTATTTTGATGGTCATAGAATCAAGCATGGCTCAGGTTGGAAGGGACCTCAGAGGTCATCTACTTCAACCCCCCTGCCATGGCCAGAGACACTTCTCCATCAGACTTGGTTGCCCAAGGCCTCATCCAGTCTGGCCTTGAACACCTCCAGGGACAGGGCCCCAACCACCTCCCTGCACAACTCATTCCAGGGCTTCACCACTCTCATGGGGAAGAACTTCCTCCTCACCTCCAGCCTCAATCTCCCCACCTCCAGCTTCATTCCATTCCCCCTAGTCCTAGCACTCCCTGAGATCCTAAGCAGTCCCTCCCCAGCCTTCCTATAACCCCCTTCAGATCCTGGAAGGCCACAATGAGGTCACCTCGGAGCCTTCTCTTGTGCAGACTGAACAGCCCCAACTCCCTCAGTCTGTCCTCATAGGAGAGGTGCTCCAGCCCTCTGCTCATCCTCCTGGCCCTTCTCTGGACACCTTCCAGCACCTCCAGATCCCTCTTGCAATAGAGGCTCCAGAACTGGAGGCAGTACTGCAGGTGGGGTCTCAGCAGAGCTGAGCAGAGGGGGAGAATCACCTCCCTTGCCCTGCTGGCCACACTTCTCCTGATGCAGCCCAGGAGCTGATTGGCTTTGTGGGCTGCAAGTGCACACTGAGAGCTCCTGGTGAGCTTCTCCTCCCCCAGCACCCCCAAGTCTCTCTCCTCAGGGCTGCTTTCCAGCCAGTCCCTGCCCAGCCTGGAGTTGTGCCTGGGATTGCCTCCACCCAGCTGCAGGACCCTGCCCTTGGTCTTGTTGAACCTCCTGAGGTTGGCTTGTGCCCATCTCTGCAGCCTGTCCAGCTCCCTCTGCATGGCCTCCCTTCCCTCCAGCTGTCTGCTGCACCACACAGCTTGGTGTCATCAGCAAACCTGCTGAGGGTGCACTCAATGTCTTCATATTCTTTGGCTGTGCTGCTTCATTATTCCCATTTGTCCTTTCAAGTGTCCTCTTTATAGTCCCTTGGCTTCTTCACATCACATTCCAGCAGTGCAGCAGATCTTTTCTTTCCTAGCATTTGTAAGGCTCTGCTTTGCTCCCATTTAACCCAAAGGACACATCAATCATCATGCTTGGGTTTACATCATGCCATAGTCACCTTCTAAGCTTCTCTGTGCTACCTCCTCAGCCTTTGGTCAATTTTTGTCAGCTCTCTTTTCAATAAGCACTGCCCTGTTTATATTGCTCCTTACATGGTTAATGGCATCAAAGGGACTGGTTGAAGGTTTAATTAACCTGCCTTGCTGTTCAAAATACCACCCAAGGGGAATTTGGAACTCTATTGAATAATAGAAATAATAATTATTGGGTTGTTAATGGTCCCTAAGAGTCATTTTCTTTACCTCATCTTGTTCATTTGACATGCCAGATGAATCACACAAGAGTAGGGGTGGGAAGGGACCTCCAGAGATCATTGAGTCCAACCCCCCTGCCAAGGCAGGATCACTTAGGGCAGGTTGCACAGCAGAGCAGCCACATAGATGGATCTTGAAAACCTCCCCAGAAGGAGACTCCACCACCTCTCTGGGCAGCCTGCCCCAGGGCTCTCTCACTCTCACTGTAAAGAAGCTTCTCCTCATGTTAAGGGAGAGCTTCCTGGATTCTGGCTTGTACCTGTTGCTCCTTGTCCTCTCACAGGGCACCACTGAGAAGAGCCTGGGGCCTTCATCTTGACACCCACCCCTCAGATATTTATAGATGCTAGAAAGATCCCCTCTCAGTCTTCACTTCTACAGACTGAACAGCCCCATGGCTCTCAGCCTTCACTCACCAGGCAGTACTCCAGGCCCTTCAGCATCCTCATGGCCTCTCTTCAACTCTCTCCACTAGTTCTCTGTCCCTCTTCATCTGGAGAGCCCAGATTCATAGAATTACCAGGGTTGGAAGGGACCTCAAGGCTCAGCCAGTTCCAACCCCCCTGCCATGGGCAGGGACACCTAACACTGCAGCAGGTTGCTCACAGCCACATCCAGCCTGGCTGCAAACGCCTCCAGGGATGAGGCTTCCACCACCTCCCTGGGCAACCTATGCTAGGCTCTCACCACCCTCATGGGCAACAACTTCTTCCCAAAATCCAATCTGAACTGGATGCAACACTCCATACTTGATCTCACCAGGGCAGAAGAGATGTCATCTGCTTCTTGGTATCTCCTGAGCATTGTTTTTCCTCCTTTTATCCCTTACTCCTCAGATGTAATAATTCATTTGCTGTGAGCTCATGTCTTCAGTTCCTGCTGTGATTTTTGTTCCTTGGGAACACTTTGCCACCTTGCACTGAAGCATGATGAATCTGGAATAATCAAATCTGTAACTGAACAAATCAATCCAAACTCCAAGAGATCTGCAGAAACTCTGCATCATTTACCTTTCTCTTTTCATACAGTCACAGAATTGTTTCACTTGAAAAGGACCTCCAAGATCATCCAGTCCAACCATCGACCCAACCCCACCATGGCCACTAAACCACATCTCCAAGTGCTACATCCAAGCATTTCTTCAACACCTCCAGGGATGGGGACTCCTCCACCTCCCTGGGCAGCACATTCCAATGGCTGATGTGATGATCTTAGTTTCATAGTTTCATAGTTTCATTCAGGATTGGAAGGGACCACAAGGATCATCTAGTTCCAACCCCCCTGCCATGGGCAGGGACACCCCACACTAGATCAGGCTGGCCAGAGCCTCAGCCAGCCTGCTCTTAAACACCCCCAGGGATGGGGCCTCAACCACCTCCCTGGACAACCCATTCCAGGGCTTCACCACTCTCAAGGGGAAGAACCTCCTCCTCACATCCAGCCTGAATCTCCCCACCTCCAGCTTCATTCCATTCCCCCTAGTCCTATCACTACCTGAGATCCTGAGAAGTCCTTCCCCAGCCTTCCTGTAGCCCCCTTCAGATCCTGGAAGGCCACAATGAGGTCACCTTGGAGCCTTCTCTTCTCCAGACTGAACAGCCCCAACTCCTTCAGTCTGTCCTCACAGGAGAGGTGCTCCAGCCCTCTGCTCCTCCTCCTGGCCCTTCTCTGGACACCTTCCAGCACCTCCACATCCCTCTTGGAATAGGGGCTCCAGAACTGGACACAATACTCCAGGTGGGGTCTCACCAGGGCTGAGTAGAGGGGGAGGATCACCTCCCTCTACCTGCTGGCCACACTTCTCCTGATGCAGCCCAGGATCTGGTTGGCTTTCTGGGCTGCAAGTGCACACTGAGAGCTCCTGGTGAGCTTCTCCTCCCCCAGCACCCCCAAGTCTCTCTCCTCAGGGCTGCTTTCCAGCCAGTCCCTGCCCAGCCTGGAGTTGTGCCTGGGATTGCCTCCACCCAGCTGCAGGACCCTGCCCTTGGTCTTGTTGAACCTCCTGAGGTTGGCTTGTGCCCACCTCTCCAGCCTGTCCAGGTCCCTCTGGATGGCCTCCCTTCCCTCCAGCTGTCTGCTGCACCACACAGCTTGGTGTCATCAGCAAACTTGCTGAGGGTGCACTCAGTGCCACTGTCCATGTCCCCCACAAAGATGTTGAACAAGCCTGGTGCCAGGACTGATCCCTGAGGGACTCTGCTTGTCCCTGGCCTCCACTGGGCCATGGAGCCATTGACAGCCACTCTTTGGGTGCAGCCATCAAGCCAGTTCCTTATCCATCTAGTGGTCACCCATCACACCCATGTGTCACCAGCCTGGAGACCAGGATGTGGTGTGGGACAGTGCTCATAGAAGGCCTTGAAGGTCTCTTCCAACCTGGTCTATTCTATTCCATTCTATTCTATTCTACTCTACTCTACTCTACTCTACTCTGTTCTATTCTTTCTGAGAAGAACTTTCTCCTCACCTCCAGCCTAAACTTCCCCTGGCACAGCTTGAGACTGTGTCCTCTTGTTCTGGTGCTGGGTGCCTGGGAGAAGAGACCAACCCCCACCTGGCTACAACCTCCCCTCAGGGATTTGTAGAGAGCAGTAAGGTCTCCCCTGAGCCTCCTTTTCTCCAGGCAATGTGAATCCAGGCTCTGCTAGCCCCATGCTGCAGATACAGTGTGCATGATTCAAGTGCCATGCAGCTGTAGCAGCATTCCCTGTCTATGAGCAGCTAGGGATGAAAAGTCCTAAGTGTCTCGTTGCTGGTGTGGTGGTTTAACTCTTAACTGGGAGTTAAGATCTCAGATGGGGGCAAGGTTGAGAATCTCTCCCCCACTCCCCCCCTACTCCCTCCCAGCAGAGAGGGGGAAAAAAAGGAAGGAGCAAATCCACCAAGCAATAATTTGGAGTAATTCTGGAAGTAGAGAGGTAAAGAGTTGTCTTTGAACAATATATATATAAGAATAACAGGTGAGGTTCACAAGGGCAAGGAACAAGGATGGATGGGAGTGGGGCAAAGAAGAAGAATACAAACCCAGTCTCTCTCTGAAGAGGCACAGAGGCAGCAGGGAGAAGGATCAGGAGCAGGAGGGCAGCTGCAGTAGCTCCCGTCCAGGAGAGGCAGGAGCCAAAAGGAGAGCTAATAGCTGCCATTCCCTGCCTTTTATACCCTAGCTGGGCAGGGAGGGGGGACTGGAACAGACTCAGCTTCCTAGGGGGAAAATGCCCTGCAGGGAGGGCAAAGCACTCACAAGCCCTCCCCCCTTTGTTTTCAGGATGGGCATTAACCCACCCCAGCTGGGCTGCACACAGCCACATCTGCAAGGACTCTGACTCTGTCTGTGTGTATGTGTGTGTATGTGTGTGTGTGTGTGTGTGTGTGTTCAGCTCCTCTGAGCTCAGGCCTCCAGGATCCTGCTTCTTGGCTCTCAGCAGGTGGGCATAAATACCAGCAAGGTGCATTTTGGTCCTCTTCTGACTGGGAGATTGTTTGCATATTTCATAACACATTTTCAGCCCAGCTCCTCTGCAGCTTGGCTGGAGCTGGGCAGCAGCTTCTGTCCACAATGATATTCCCCCACTCAAAACATTTACAGCACTAATAAAGCAGGGAGTTGTGTTTGATGAGAGAGAGCTCTGCAAAGACTCACTGAGCACTCATCTGCAATTGGTGGGGTTTGATGCTCTCCCACGGCGTTAGCAGAGGCCTTTGATCAGGCTCTCCGAAGGAGCACATTATTACAGCTCCATTCGGCTGAAACCAGGACAACTCACAGGAGCTGCCTTCTGCACAGTGCACACCTCAGGGAAAGAAGAGCAGGAAGAGATGTGGGGCTCTGAGAACACTAGCAGAAGGGAAATTATAGAATCATAGGCTCCACCAGGTTGGAAAAGACCTGAGGGATCATCAAGTCCAACCTATTACTTAATACCTAACACCTCCTCACAACTAAACCATGGCTCCAAGTGCCACATCCAAGCCTTTTGTGAACACCTCCAGGGGCAGGGATTCCACCACCTCCCTGGGCAGCACATTCCAATGGCCAATTACTCTTTCTGGGAAGAACTTCTTCCTCACTTACAGCCTAAACTTCCCCTGGCACAGCTTGAGACTGTGTCCTCTTGTTCTGGTGCTGGTTGCTTGCCTGGGAGAAGAGACCAACTCCCACCTGGCTACAACCTCCCCTCAGGTAGTTGTAGACAGCAATGAGGTCTTTGCAAACAGTCTCTGTCCATCCTTCCTGTAGCCCCCTTCAGGTACTGGTAAGTTGCTCTTAGGTCTCCCTGGAGCCTTCTCTTCTGCAGGCTGAACACCCCCAGCTCCCTCAGCCTCTCCTCACAGGGCTGTGCTCCAGACCCCTCCCCAGCCTTGTTGCCCTTCTCTGGACACGTTCAAGTATCTCAATATCCTTCTTAAATTGATACAAACATTGCACATAGGGAGTGGGTTGTTTGTTTGTTTGTTGCTTGTTTTTTGTTGTGTTTGGGGTTGGTTTTTCCCTCAAGGATACATCTATTAAAAGCTGTAACACTTAGAGGTTTGTATCATAGGAAGAGGTGATTTGGCCACTTTGCTCTGGTGGGACCTCACCTGGAGTTCTGCACCCAGCTCTGGAGTCCTTGTGCCAGGAAGGACATAGATCTGATTGAGCAGGTCCAGAGGAGGCCATGAAAATGCTCAGGGGGTTGGAGCAGCTCTGCTACAAAGACAGGCTGAGGGAGCTGGGGGTGTTCAGCCTGCAGAAGAGAAGGCTCCAGGGAGATCTAAGAGCAACTTACCAGTACCTTAAGGGGGCTACAAGAAGGATGGGGAGAAAATGTTTGCAAAAGCTTGAAGGGACAGGATGAGAGTGAAAGGCTTCAAACTAGAGCAGAGCAGATTGATATTGGATCTTAGGAACAAGTTCAGCACCATGAGGGTGGTGGAATACTGGAACAGGTTGAGGTTGCCCAGGAAGGTAGTTGAGGGCCCATCCCTGGAGATATTCAAGGTGAGGTTCAATGAGGCCCTGGGCAGTTTGATCTAGTTGGGGATGTCCCTGCTGACTGTGGGGGGTTGGACTGGATGACCTTCGGAGGTCCCTCCCAGCCTGGAACATTCTATGATTCTCTGATTCTGTGATTCACACCAAACCTGCCATCAATAGCTTGTTGGTCAGTTTGAGGTCACCTTCCAACTCAGACCAATCTGTGATTCTGGGATGCTGTTGTGTGGACAATCTCTGTTCCACACCCAGATGCAATGTGTGGTACGAATTCTCTTTGTTTCACATTCTTTCTTGGGACACTAAGAACTGCATCTCCTTTGCTCTGATGGATCACAGCCCATCCCTGGAGAAGAGAAGGCTTCAAGGAGACCTTCTTTTGGCCTTCCAGTATCTGAAGGGGGCTATGGCCTTCCACTATCTGAAGGAGGCTACAGATCTTTTGGGGTGTCAGGGAGTGAAAGGACTAGGGGGAATGTCCAGAGAAGGACAACGAGGCTGGTGAGAGGTCTCGAGCATAAGCCCTAGGAGGAGAGGCTGAGGGAGCTGGGGTTGTTTAAACCTGGAGAAGAGGAGGCTCAGGGAAGACTTCTTGCTCTCTACAAGTGCCTGAAGGGAGGTTGTAGACAGGTGGGGGTTGGTCTCTTCTCTCTAGCAACCAGCACCAGAACAAGAGGACACAGTCTCAAGCTCTGCCAGGGGAGGTTTAGGCTGGAGGTGAGGAGAAAGTTCTTCACTGAGAGAGTTGTTAGCCATTGGAATGTGCTGCCCAGGGAGGTGGTGAAGTCCCCATCCCTGGAGGTGTTCAAGAGGGGATCGGATGTGGCACTTGGTGCCATGGTCTAGTCATGAGGTCTGTGGTGACAGGTTGGACTTGATGATCTTTGAGGTCTCTTCCAACCTTGGTGATTCTGTGATTCTGTGAAAACTAGAAATGGGTAGCTTGAGATTGGATGTTAGGAAGAAGTTGTTCCCCATGAGGGTGGTGAGAGACTGGCCCAGGTTGCCCAGGGAGGTGGTGGAAGCCTCCTGCCTGGAGGTGTTTGCAGCCAGGCTGGATGTGGCTGTGAGCAACCTGCTGTAGTGTGAGGTGTCCCTGCCCATGGCAGGGGGTTGGAACTGGATGAGCTTTGAGATCCCTTCCAACCTAAGCCATTCAGTGATTCTCTGTGACCTGCTCTAGCTGCTCCTGCTTTGGCAGTGGGGTTGGACTGGATGATCTCTGGAGGTCCCTTCCAACCCCTGCCACTCTGTGATTCCATGCAAACACTCCAGCTCACTGCATTTTCAGATGTAATGATGGCTTCTAATGTTGGTTTGCTATTACTTTCTGGGTGCTCATTTGTGTTTGGCCTTGTGCATAGAATTTCTTATTATAGAAGGGCAAGGAATGATTACTGCTCCTGCAGGAGCCTCTCCATAGTGTGTTGGCTTCATTAACATTCAGGCCTAGGTGGCTGCTGAGTGGTGGAAAGTACATTACCAATACAACTGGATTGATTTTTTGTGGAACTCATTGAAGGTGAAAACATTGAGCAGAATTTGTCTAGATTCTGGAGACAGAAACCCAACCCCAGCATTTGATACTTCCCCACACAGCAGCTCCATTTGGAACACAGTTGTGCACAGACAGAGGAAACAGTGGCTTGATAAACAGGCACAAAAGGTCACTTGAAGGCAGAGCAGAGTCTGATTTTGCCCAGGTGGCTTCAAAAAGCATCATTAAAACCTTTCCTAGCTTTGTCTTTTTAAAAGCTACTCCAGAGCCTATTCATGGAGTCCCTGGAGTCCCTGAAAGAGTAAGGGGCCATTGGAATGTGCTGCCCAGAGAGGTGCTAGGCCCTGGAGGTGTTTAAGCAAAGCCTGGATGAGGCATTCAGTGCCATGGTCTGGTTGATTAGTTAGGGTTGGGTGATCAGTTGGGCTTGATCATCTTGGAGGTCTCTTCCAGCCTGGCTGATTCTGTGATATTTAGGGCCATGAAGAACAGTGTGGCCAGCAGGTCAAGGAATGTTCTCCTCCCCTTCCACTCTGCCCTGGTGAGGCCACACCTGGAGTGCTGAGTCCAGTTCTGGGCTCACCAGCACAAGAGGGATACAGAACTATTGGAGAGAGTCCCATGGAGGCTACAAAGATGCTGAGGGGCCTGCAGCATCTCTGTCAGGAAAGGCAGAGAGCCCTGAGCTGTTATAGCCTGGAGAAGAGCAGCCCCAGAGGGGATCTGATCAGTGCAGATAAATGTCTAAAGGGTGGGGAGCAACAGCTCTTTTCAGTGGTGCCCAGGGACAGGGCAAGGCCAATGGGCACTAACTGGAACACAGGATGTTCCATATGAACAGGATGAAAAACTTCTTTCCTGTGAGGGTGACATAGCCCTGGAACAGGCTGCCCAGAGAGGTGGTGAAGTCACCACCCCTGGAGGTGTTCAAGAGGGGATTGGATGTGGTACTTGGTGCCATGGTTTAGTTGTCATGAGATCTGTGGTGACAGGTTGGACTTGATGATCTTTGAGGTCTCTTCCAACCTTGCTGATACTGTGATGCTGTGGTGAAGGCTCCTTCCCTAGAGAGATTCCAAACACACCTTATTCATCTCAGTAGGTCAGACTTAGTTGTTCCCATGTCTGACATTGCACTAACCTGTCAAGGTTGATTCTGGGAGTGCACTCATAGGGACGATGCTCTGTACACTCATCAGAGCTGCCAGAACAGGCAGCCCAGGGAGGTGGTGGAGTCACCATCCCTGCAGGTGTTCAAGAAACCTGTGGGCATGACACTCTGGCCATGGTGGTCTTCACAGCTCACAGGATGTCAGGGGTTGGAAGGGACCTCTGCAGATCTTTCAGTCCAACCTCCCTGCCAGAGCAGGAGCATAGAGTCCAGCACAGGTCACACAGGAACACATCCAGACAGGGCTGCAAAGGCTCCAGAGAAGGAGACTCCACAACCTCTCTGGGCAGCCTGCTCCAGGCCTCTGGGACCCTCACAGTGAAAAAGTTCCTCCTCATGTTGAGGTGGAACCTCCTGTGCTGGAGTTTCCAGGGCAGAGTAGAGGGGGAGGAGAACATTCCTTGAGCTGCTGGCCAGACTGTTCATCATACCCCCAAATATCACAGAATCAGCCAGGTTGGGAGAAACCTCCAAGATGATCAAGCCCAACTGATCACCCAACCCTAACTAATCAACCAGACCATGGCACTGAGTGCCTCATCCAGGCTTTGCTTAAACACCTCTAGGGACAGTGACTCCACCACCTCCCTGGACAGCACATCCCAATGGCCAATTGCTCTTTCTGGGAAGAATTTCTTTCTAAGGTCAAGACCAAACCTCCCCCTGCACAGTTTGAGGCTGTGTCCAGAAGGGAAATTATAGAACCATAGAATCACAGAATCAACCAGGATGGAAAAGACCTCAGAGATCATCAAGTCCAAACTATTACCTAATACCTAACACCTCCTGACAACTAACCCATGGCTCCAAGTGCCACATCCAGTCCCCTCTTGAACACTTTCATGGACAGGGACTCCACCACCTCCCTGGGCAGCACATTCCAATGGCCAATTAGTCTTTCTGGGAAGAACTTTCTCCTCACCTCAAGCCTGAGACTGTGTCCTCTTGTTCTGGTGCTGGTTGCCTGGGAGAAGAGACCAACCCCCACCTGGCTACAACCTCCCTTCAGGGAGTTGTGGACAGCAAGAAGGTCTCCCCTGTGCCTCCTCTTCTCCAGGCTAAACAACCCCAGCCCCAGCTGTAAGCAGGACTGCTGAAGGCACAGCTGACTGCTAGGAGTATTTCCTGCCTAGCTTAGTGACTACCTAGAGTAACCTGTGGCCACTCCAATGGTACCTTATTAAGAAAGACTGTTGGAGACTGCACAGAGGTTAGCTATTCAAATAAATAAATCAGTAAAAGTTAATATCTTAGGGAATAGGTGAGAAAAAAAAGTGTTCTTTCACATTTTGGGGTCATGAACTGTGACTAAAGATCAGCCATCCCTGACCTACCTGGCTGATGGAAAACTAAGTGGGAGGATGAATCCTGATGGAGAGATAAGATGCTGCAAGAAAGCAAGGAGTAGATTGAATAATGTGTGTGGGATTGCAGCTAATTCAGAAATAAGTCATGGGCTGAAGTGTAGCCAAGGAGTGGAATATCAATGGCTTGAGCAGAGGAGTGGGAGTCAGGAGAGGAAGGGAAAAGGCAGGCTTGGTAATGGGAGGAAATGCAAATCAGCTCTGAAGCAGGAGAAAGGGATGGATGGGAGGTGATTTCAGGGGGATTGCAGATCTCTGGAAACACAATAATGAGGCATGCAGCATCCACAGCAGGGGAAGGCAGTGGCTTTGGGCAGCATGGCCCCGCTGACCAGCAGTGAATATTAAGTCAGATTTTCGTCCCTCCACACACAATCTTCTGGACACTGCTGCAGAGCTACAGGCTGGGGGCAGAACGGCTGAGAGCTGCCAAACAGAAAGGGACCTGGGGGTGCTGATTGACAGCTGCCTAAACAAGAGCCAGCAGTGTGCCCAGGTGGCCAAGAAGGCCAATGGCATCCTGGCCTGCATCAGGAAGAGTGTGGCCAGCAGGAGCAGGGAGGTCATTGTGCCCTGTGCTCAGCGCTGCTCAGGCCACACCTTGAGTCCTGTGTCCAGTTCTGGGCTCCTCAGTTTAGGAAGGACACTGAGATGCTGGAAGGTGTCCAGAGAAGGGCAACAAAGCTGGGGAGGGGTCTGGAGCACAGCCCTGTGAGGAGAGGCTGAGGGAGCTGGGGTTGCTTAGCCTGGAGAAGAGGAGGCTCAGGGGAGACCTTCTTGCTCTCTCCAACTCCCTGAAGGGAGGTTGTAGCCAGGTGGGGGTTGGTCTCTTCTCCCAGGCAACCAGCAGCAGAACAAGAGGACACAGTCTCAAGCTGTGCCAGGGGAGGTTTAGGCTGGAGGTGAGGAGAAAGTTCTTCACTGAGAGAGTTGTTAGCCACTGGGATGTGCTGCCCAGGGAGGTGGTGGAGTCCCCATCCCTGGAGGTGTTCAAGAGGGGATTGGATGTGGCACTTGGTGCCATGGTCTAGTCAGGAGGTCTGTGGTGACAGCTTGGACTTGATGATCTCTGAGGTCTCTTCCAACCTTGGTGATACTGTGAGACTGTGACAGGATCTTCATTCTTGTTTTCTACCTCGTTTGCTCTGACTGTATAAACACTTCACCATCTCCAAGAGGAAAGGTTCAGTGTGCAGCCAGGGGCTGTGAGCAAAGGAGAGATGCTTACTGCTGTGTGCAGGGAGCCGTTCCAGAGATTTCACCACAATTACCCAGGAGGTAATCAGGAGACCTGAGCCCAGGTACCAGCATGAAGAATGACAGAAGCCCTTCTGTAACCATCCTACCTTAACCCTCCTGTCTGTTGTCTCTCTGTTTAGCCTTGGAGCAGGCAGGTTTATTGCAGAATTAGCATGCTTTTAACTAATTTTTCTGCAGCCATATGTAAGCTCCCAATTAAAGGCATTGCCTCCTACCCATATGCTCTCAGTTTTGCTTATTATGTTTGTTTTGCACATTGCCAAGAGACAGGGAGGTTCAAACATGCTCTGAGAAGCAGCAAGTGCAGTCAGCTCTCTGTTACCTGTGGGCAGGTTGTCCAGCAGGCACCAGCACAGAGTCAGAGGATCAGAGAACCTCAGAAGGGTCTGGGTTGGAAGGGACCTCTGAAGCTCATCCAGTCCAAACCCTCTGCACTCAGCAGGGACATCCTCCACTAGATCACAGAATCACAGAATCACCAAGGTTGGAAGAGACCTCAAAGATCATCAAGTGATCAGGTTGCCCAGAGCCCTGTCCAGCCTCACCTTGAAGATCTCCAGGGAGAGGGCTGCAGCTACCTCCCTGGGCAACCTGTTGCAGTGTTCCACCACCCTCATGGTAAAGAACTTGTTCCTCACATCCAATCTCCATCTGCTCTGCTCTAGCTTGAAGCCATTGCCCCTGGTCCTGTCCCTGCAGGCCTTTGCAAACTGTCTCTGTCCATCCTTCATGTAGCACCCTTTAGGTCCTGGCAGGCTGCTATTAGGTCTCCCTGGAACCTTCTCTTCTCCAGACTGAACAATCCCAGCTCCCTCAGCCTGTCCTCATAGCAAACCAGCTGAAGCCTTCTCTTCCTCAGACTGATCAACCCCAGCTCCCTCAGCCTGTCCTCATAGCAAACCAGCTGAAGCCTTCTCTTCCTCAGACTGAACAACCCCAGCTCCCTCAGCCTGTCCCCATAGCAAACCAGCTGAAGCCTTCTCTTCTCCAGACTGAACAATCCCAGCTCCCTCAGCCTGTCCCCATAGCAAACCAGCTGAAGCCTTCTCTTCTCCAGACTGAACAACCCCAGCTCCCTCAGCCTGTCCTCATAGCAAACCAGCTGAAGCCTTCTCTTCCTCAGACTGAACAATCCCAGCTCCCTCAGCCTGTCCTCATAGCAAACCAGCTGAAGCCTTCTCTTCTCCAGACTGAACAACCCCAGCTCCCTCAGCCTGTCCTCATAGCAAACCAGCTGAAGCCTGGCAAAGCTCATCAGCTCAGTTACAGACATGGTCTCACTTGGTCCAGATCTAACCTGAATGTCTCTATGCCATGTCTTCAGGAGTAGAGGGGATCTGTTAACCCCATCCTTAGACCTTGGCACACCCCAACTGGCTTTGAACAGCTCCATGAGTTTTTCTCTTCCCCCCAGCACCCCAGCTCTCAGTACTCCACTGATTTATTGCTGCTGCATTAATGTGACTGAGTTATTTCCTGACCTCAGCTGACACTGTGAGTTATGAGACCCTGCTGGCACCAGGAGATTTATTCCCTCTGTTTTTCTGCATGTTTGATGTTTTGGAAAGGGAGAGCTTCCCCTGCCCCACTCTGAAAGGGCTGAATGTTCATTTGCCTGGAGCCAGCTGTTCCCATTTGATGTAGTTCCATTGAAGTCAGTGGGGCTACGTGAGGCAGGCAGGTGACAAGGGAGAAGATTAAATGCTCACATACTTATTTCACATTACTCTTGATCTCCAGTTAACATCACAGATGCTATTTCTACATTTGCTTTTCTGAGAAGATGTATTCCAAACACTTCCCTGGGACAGACAAAAAAAAATGAAGAAAAGATTGATTCCTACAAACAAATCTGAAACCCAGCAGTTTATACAGGCTGATAGCATCACAGGCTGGCTTAGGAACTGGCTGGAGGCTGAGCCCAGAGAGTGGTGGTGAATGGTGCCACAGCCAGCTGGCAGCCAGGCACCAGTGGTGTGCCCCAGGGATCAGTGCTGGGCCCCCTCCTCTTTAATATCTTCATTGATGATCTGGATGAGGGCATTGAGTCAGGCATCAGCAAGTTTGCAGATGACACCAAGTTGGGAGCAGATGTTGGTCAGTTAGAGGGCAGAAGAGCTCTGCAGAGGGACCTTGCCAGGCTGGACAGATGGGCAGAGTCCAACAGGATGGCATTCAACAAGTCCAAGGGCCAGGTGCTGCACTTTGGCCACAACAACCCCATGCAGAGCTGGGGTCAGAGTGGCTGAGAGCTGCCAAACAGAGAGGGACCTGGAGGTGCTGATTGACAGCTGCTGAACATGAGCCAGCAGTGCGCCCAGGTGGCCAAGAAGGCCAATGGCATCCTGGCCTGCATTAGGAACAGTGTGGCCAGCAGGAGCAGGGAAGTCATTGTGCCCTGTACTCTGCATTGGTTAGGCTACACCTTGAGTCCTGTGTCCAGTTCTGGGCTACTCAATTTAAGAAGGACATCAAAACACTTGAAGGTGTCCAGAGAAGGGCAACAAAGCTGGGGAGGGGTCTGGAGCACAGCCCTGTGAGGAGAGGCTGAGGGAGCTGGGGCTGCTTAGCCTGGAGAAGAGAAGCCTCAGGGGAGACCTTCTTGCTGTCTACATCTACCTGAAGGGAGGTTGTAGCCAGGTGGGGCTTGGTCTCTTCTCCCAGGCACCCAGCACCAGAACAAGAGGACACAGTCTCAAGCTGTGTCAGGGGAGGTTTAGGCTGGAGGGTAGTAAGAAGTTCTACCCAGAGAGAGTGATTGCCCACTGGAATGTGCTGCCCAGGGAGGTGGTGGAGTCACCATCACTGGAGGTGTTCAGGAGGAGACTTGATAGGGTGCTTGGTGCCATGGGTGAGTTGATTAGGTGTTGTTGGATGATAGGTTGGACACGATGATCTTGAAGGTCTCTTCCAACCTGGTCTATTCTATTCTATTCTATTCTATTCTATTCTATTCTATTCTATTCTATTCTATTCTATTCTATTCTATTCTATTCTATTCTATTCTATTCTATTCTATTCTATTCTGTTTCGTTCCATTCCGTTCCGTTCCATTCCATTCTATTCCCTTCAGGAAGTGGAAGGCTGCTGAAGCCTTCTCTTCTCCAGGCTGAACAGCCCCAACTCTCCCAGCCTGTCCCCACAAAGGAGGTTCTTCAGCCCTCCCAACATCTCTGTGCCCCTCTCTGGTCCCACTCCAGCAGTTCCAGATCCTTCTTGGCTGGGTGCACCAGAAATGGAGGCAGTGCTGCAGGGGTGTGTCTCAGGGGACCAGAGCAGAGGGGCAGAATCCCCTCCCTTGTCCTGCTGCTCTACTCATTGGGACTCAACTTCAACAAAGGCTAAAATGAATGGAACAGAATGCAGTTAAGTTTCCTTGGGGGTTCTCCTTTATTTCTTTTAACAGGCAGGGGATGTGTTTCAGTAAAATGTTCAGAGGGCTCTTACTTTGCTTTATTCCTGACTTGCAGAGCGTGTGAGCTTTCCAAGCAGAGAGCTCATTTGTAATTTGGGCATTTTTTAAAGCTGCACTACTCAATTAGTGCATTTGCAGTGAAATGGGCTTCATATACACTTCACCTGAGGGAAAGCTCAGCAAACACTGAAGCAATAAACTAAAGCCAAACTTTCCCAATTCCTCTTGTAATTTACCAGCCTTGGCCACAGAAAAGAAATCTCCTGGAGCATGTCATTTGGCAGCTTTCCTTCAGCAGCAATAACTCAAAAAGAGAAACTAAAAGGTTTAAAAAGGCAATGCAAATATCTCAGAATCACAGAATCACCAAGGTTGGAAGAGACCTCAAAGATCATCAAGTCCAACCTGTCACCACAGACCTCATGACTAGACCGTGGCACCAAGTGCCACATCCAATCCCCTCTTGAACACCTCAGGGATGGGGACTCCACCACCTCCCTGGGCAGCACATCCCAATATCACAGAATCACACAATTAACCACGTTGGAGATGACCTTCAAAATCATTGAGTCCAACCTGTCACCCAACACCATCTAATCAACTAAACCATGGCACCAAGTGCCTCATCCAGGCTCTTCTTAAACACCTCCAGTGATCGTGACTCCACCACCTTCCTGGGCAGCACATCCCAATGTTGAATCTCTCTTGCTGGGAAGAATTTCTTCCTCACCTCCAGCCTAAACCTCCCCTGGCACAGCTTGAGACTGTGTCCTCTTGTCCTGGTGCTGGTTGCCTGGGAGAAGAGACCAACCCCCACCTGGCTACAACCTCCCTTCAGGGAGCTGGAGAGAGCAAGAAGGTCTCCCCTGAGCCTCCTCTTCTCCAGGCTAAGCAACTCCAGCTCCCTCAGCCTCTCCTTGTAGCCCAGGTGCTCCAGACCCTTCCCCAGCCTCATTGCCCTCCTCTGGACATGCTCCATCCCCTCAAAGTCCTTCCTGCAAAAGAAAGGATTTTCTGTGGAAGACATGGGATTTTTGTGTGGTCTACAAAAGCTCATCCCATCAGCAGTGTAAGAGATCAGTTTAGATACTACACCTCATACTGGGGTGTGATGTCAAGCAAGAAGCAATGACTGTGTTCAGAGAAGGGCCATGAGGACAGGCTGAAAGAGTTGGGGCTGCTCAGTTTGGAGAGGAGAAGGCTCCCAGGAGACCTAATTGTGGCCTTGCAGTATCTGAAGGGGGCTCCAAGAAAGCTGGGGAGGGACTTTTGAGGGTGTCAGGGAGGGATAGAACTGGGGGGGATGGAGCAAATCTAGAAATGGGCAGATTGAGATTGGATGTCAGGAAGAAATTCTTCCCCATGAGGGTGGTGAGAGCCTGGCACAGGTTGCCCAGGGAGGTGGTGGAAGCCTCCTGCCTGGAGGTGTTTGCAGCCAGGCTGGAGGTGGCTGTGAGCAAGCTGCTGTAGTGTGAGGTGTCCCTGCCCATGGCAGGGGTCTTGGAACTGGCTGAGCCTTGAGGTCCCTTCCAGCCCTGACAATTCTGTGATTCTGTGTTGGCCCCATCCATATGAGTGAGAACAGTGCAAGGAAAGAAGGAAAGCATGGATGAGGCATTTGATGTGAGCTTGGGGAGGTTCACATCCCATTGTGCTGTGTGGATGAACATCAAGACAGGCTCACCCTTCAGTGCTGCCATGCCTCAGAGCAGTGTCTTGTGCACACAGAGCTGAGAGAGGGGAAGCAGAGTCTGACAGGTTGCTGCTGACACAACTTATTGCCAAGCTGCAGGGGTGGGTCTGTGAAAGAACCATCTGAAACATCGTGGATCTGGGGAGGAGACACTTTCTGAACATGTCAGTGCTTCACAGAGTGGGAGTTCAAGCCATGAACCTGGAGCTATAGCAACTGGAGGAGACAAAAGCAGCCAATTGTGGGTTATCATCATACTGATGAGTGAGGTCTGCTCCAGGCTGAACACAGGCTGGACAGAAGCAAACATCAGTACAAAGGTGTTAAGCTTGAACTCCTCCACAAGAGAAGGGGATGCAAGACTGACCTGCAACGAAGACAACTCAGATCTTTGGCAGTTAAGGTGAATATTCTCCAGCTGTTTGAAGCAGCGTTCAGCCTTCCTATTCATCAGTGCTCAGAGGTAATAAAGGTTGCAACCCATCCAGAGGCTTAACATGATGTAGTCAATCTGACTGGAACAAAGACTTCAACACCAAAGGAAGTAAAAGATGGATAAAAATTGAGTGCTGCTACCAGAATCCATCTGAAGGTTAACTTTATAATGCTTAATAGCATCTTCAATTGGAACTGTGTCAGAGGGAAGGGAGAGCAAGAAGAACTGAACCTCTGGGAATTCATGAACTGATTGCCCCTTGTAGTTGAGGGAGATCTATTTGCAGAGACAAATTGACCTTGCCAGCTAAATAGAGGCATGGCTGCTAAATGAAGTCAGCAGGCTCCAAATCTGCTGAATCACAGGTAGCTCCTGCTGCAAGGAGGAAAATCATAATATCATTCAGGGTTGGAAGGGACCACAAGGATCATCTAGTTCCAACGCCCCTGCCATGGGCAGAGACACCCCACACTAGATCAGCCTGGCCACAGCCTCATCCAGCCTGGCCTTAAACACCTCCAGGGACAGGGCCCCAACCACCTCCCTGGACAACCCATTCCAGGGCTTCAGTACTCTCATGGGGAAGAACTTCCTCCTCCCCTCCAGCCTGAATCTCCCCACCTCCAGCTTCATTCCATTCCCCCTAGTCCTAGCACTCCCTGAGATCCTGAGCAGTCCCTCCCCAGCCTTCCTGTAGCCCCCTTCAGATACTGGAAGGCCACAATGAGGTCACCTGGGAGCCTTCTCTTCTCCAGACTGAACAGCCCCAACTCCTTCAGTCTGTCCTCACAGGAGAGGTGCTCCAGCCCTCTGCTCATCCTCCTGGCCCTTCTCTGGACACCTTCCAGCACCTCCAGATCCCTCTTGGAATAGGGGCTCCAGAACTGGAGGCAGGACTCCAGGTGGGGTCTCCCCAGAGCTGATCAGAGGGGGAGGATCACCTCCCTTGCCCTGCTGGCCACACTTCTCCTGCTGCAGCCCAGGCTCTGGTTGGCTTTGCAGGCTGCAAGTGCACACTGAGAGCTCCTGGTGAGCTTCTCCTCCCCCAGCACCCCCAAGTCTCTCTCCTCAGGGCTGCTTTCCAGCCAGTCCCTGCCCAGCCTGGAGTTGTGCCTGGGATTGCCTCCACCCAGCTGCAGGACCCTGCACTTGGTCTTGTTGAACCTCCTGAGGTTGGCTTGTGCCCACCTCTCCAGCCTGTCCAGGTCCCTCTGGATGGATCCCTTCCCTCCAGCTGTCTGCTGCACCACACAGCTTGGTGTCATCAGCAAACCTGCTGAGGGTGCACTCAGTGCCACTGTCCATGCCACCCACAAAGACGTTGAATAAGACAGATCCCATGACTGATCCCTGAGGGACTCTGCTTGTCCCTGGCCTCCACTGGGACATGGAGCCATTGACAGCCACTCTTTGGGTGCAGCCATCAAGCCAGTTCCTTATCCATCTAGTGGTCACCCATCACACCCATGTGTCACCAGCCTGGAGACCAGGATGTGGTGCGGGACAGTGTCGAAGGCTTTGCTCAGGTCCTGGTAAACGACATCAGCTGCTCGCCCCTCATGGTGGAGGCTGCTGGCACTGGGGAAAGGACATGTTGCATAAGATCACAGAATCAACCAGGTTGGAAAAGACCTCAGAGATCATCAAGTCCAACCTAATCCCTAAAACCTCCTGACAACTACACCATGGCTCCAAGTGCCACATCCAAGCCTTTTGTGAGCACCTCCAGGGATGGGGACTCCACCACCTCCCGGAGGTGTTCAAGAGGGGACTGGATGTGGCACTTGGTGCCATGGTTTAGTAGTCATGAGGTGTTGGGTGACAGGTTGGACTTGATGACTTCTGAGGTCTCTTCCAACCTTATTGATACTGTGATTCTATGATTCCAGAACTGGACTCCCTAGTTAAGAGAAGGAATATTTCCAGCTCTTCTCTGCTGTAGAGGCCAGCTGCCTAGACTCATCATTCTCTATTCCATTCATGGAGGAGTTTCAGGCACATAAATATTTCATGAGGCTTTGGGTTGCATGCAAATCCTGCCTGATGTTTTTTTGTGAGGTGAAAACCTCCCCAAGATTTAAATGAAACAAATCACAACAATCACTGCAACTATCTTGAAACTTCTTGGAGGAGCAGGCAGACAAACAAGTCATTGTTCTGTTCTCCTCTTTGCTTTCATGATGCCAGTCTTGTTTACTTCTCATCTAATTTGGGGGGTGTAGGTTGTTTGGGTTTGGTTTCTCCCTCCCCCCCCCCCCCACCTCTAATTAGCTAATAACATGCATTCATCACAATTTCTGTGGTTACAATCTGACTTTAATTGTCTGTGGAGTGCACTGAGTGGCTTGGCAAAAGGGGAGATTTCTAACTAGAACTCATTATCTTATTGACATGCTTTTGTAAGTGGTCCTTTGGCTTTCAGAAAGGCAACATTCAGATATCTAAAGCCAGGAATTGTAAGGGGGCTGGGAGGTGAATTTCGTTGAACCAGCTTCCCTAAAAGAGAGGAGGCTGCTGCAGATTGAGTCACTTTGCATTCCTACTACTCCTACAGAGTGTTGTAGAAGCTCATCAGATGTTCTGCCTATATTTACCTACACATGGTTGCATTTCACAGCATCACAGAATGTTAGGGGCTGGAAGGAACCTTGAAAGATCACCAAGGCCAAACCCTGCCAGAGCAGGGTCACCCAGAGCAGATCACACAGGAACACATCCAGGTGGGTTTTGAATATCTCCAGAGAGGGAGACTCCACAAACCCCCTGGGCAGCCTGTTCCAGGGCTCTGTCATCCTCACAGGGAAAAAGTTTTTCCTCCTGTTCCCATGGAACTTCCTATGCCTCAGCTTCCACCACTGCCCCTTGTGCTGGCATTGGGCCACGGGCCAACAACCCCATGCAGAGCTACAGGCTGAGGGCAGAGTGGCTGGGAGCAGCCAGGTAGAAAGGAACCTGGGGGTACTGGGTGACAGCAGCTGAACATGAGCCTGCAGTGTGCCCAGGTGGCCAAGAGGGCCAAAGGCATCCTGACCTCCATCAGGAACAGTGTGGCCAGCAGGAGCACGGAGGTCATTGTGCCCTGTGCTCAGCACTGGTTAGGCCACACTTTGAGTCCTGTGTCCAGTTCTGGGCCCCTCAGGTTAAGAAAGACATTGAGAGACTTGAATGTGTCCAGAGAAGGGCAACAAAGCTGGGGAGGGGTCTGGAGCACAGCCCTCTGAGGAGAGGCTGAGGGAGCTGGGCTTGCTTAGCCTGGAGAAGAGGAGACTCAGAGGAGACTTTTTTGCTCTCTGCCACTCCCAGAAGGGAGGTTGTAGCCAGGTGGGGGTTGGTCTCTTCTCCCAGGCAGCCAGCACCAGAACAAGAGGACACAGTCTCAAGCTGTGCCAGGAGAAGTTTAGGCTTGATGTGAGGAGGAAGTTCTTCTCAGCAAGAGAGATTGGCCATTGGAATGTGCTGCCCAGGGAGGTGGTGGAGTCACTATCCCTCAAGGTGGATTTGGTACTTGAAGCCATGGTTTAGTTGTCAGGAGGTGTTAGGTATTAAGTAACAGGTTGGACTTGCTGATCTCTGAGGTCTTTTCCATCCTGGTTGATTCTATGATTCTGTGATTCTAGGGAGCATCCTATTGTCATCAAGGACACATTCTCCTCCAGAGATGATGTGAAAATCAGGAGTGCCAGCAATTATCTCAGCCCCTTCAGGACTGGAATCCTGAATTTTTTTCCTCATTTTCAATTTAAAAAGATGAAAACAAAGCAATAGAGTCAGACTTCATTGCTGCAAGTGCTTCATGAGTATTGAAATCTTTGTTTATGGAAGCAATAGAGAATCACATAATTTTTTCAGTTGGAAAAGACCTCCAAGATCACCCAATCCAACCATCAAACCAACACCACCATGGCCACTAAGCCATGTCCCCAAATTCCATGGCCACACATTTCCTGAAGACTTCCAGGGATGGAGACTCCACCACCTCCCTGGGCAGCCTGTGCCAATCCCTGGCCACTCTTGCAGCAAAGACATTTATCTTAACCTCCAACCTATCTGCCCCTGCACAATTTAAGGCCATTTCCTCTCATTCTATTACCTGATATTAAGAACAGACCAATCCCCTCTTCACTCCAACCTCTTTTCAGAGAGTTATAGAATCACAGAACTCTCAGGGTTGGAAGGGACCTCAAGGGTCAGCCAGTTCCAACCCCCCTGCCATGGGCAGGGACACCTCACACTACAGCAGGTTGCTCACAGCCACATCCAGCCTGGCTGCAAACACCTCCAGGCAGGAGGCTTCCACCACTTCCCTGGGCAACCTGTGCCAGGCTCTCACCACCCTCATGGGCAACAACTTCTTCAAAACATCCAATCTGAATCTCCCCATTTCAAATTTTGCTCCATTCCCCTCAGTCCTATCACTCCCTGACACCCTCAAAAGTCCCTCCCCAGCTTTCTTGGAGCCCCCTTCAGATACTGCAAGGCCACAATTAGGTCTCCTCAGAGCCTTCTCTTGTCCAGACTGAACAACCTCAACTCTCTCAGCCTGTCTCCATAGCAGAGCAGCTCCAGCCCTCTGCTCATCCCTTCAGATAGTTATAAAGAGCAAGGAGGTCTCCCTCAGACTTCTCTTCTCCAGACTAAACCCCCCCAGCTCCCTCAGCTGCTCCTCCCCAGCCCTCTTCTCCAGACCCTTCCCCAACTTTGTTGCCCTTCTCTAGACCTGCTGCAGCAAGTCAATGTCTTTCCTGTAGTAAGGAAAATGAATCTACCTTGGCCTTAAGTGTTTAGAGGGATGGAAATGATGTAACTGTTTCAGGTGATCTATTAACCATTCAATGATCCTTACCATGAGCCACCAGAACAGTCTCCTACAGCTCCCCACAAATCTTCACAGGGGGAATTTGAGACTATTGGGTTTTAAGCCTCCTCAGAGTCCTGGCGAAGAGTTCATTTCCCAGCCTGCAGCAACCCTTCTGTACCTCTTAATCCTGCTACCACCTCTTCATTTGATCTTGTTTGTCACTTTAGAGCTGGAGACTTTCATGTTAACAGCCACAGTTCACAATATTTTGACTTTGCTGAAAACATGAGAAAGAAAGGAAATCTATTTAAGCTGCTTTCACTGCATTCAGTCCTGAGGCTTGCAATTATTGCCCTTGATTTCTTTGGGTGGGTTTCTTTTCCCCCCACCTTCAGCTGAATAGTTCTTATTAATGTCACTTTGACAGTCTTCAAATACTTAACAACTTCTTATTTGGAAGAAGAAAGAGTCACTTTGGATGGTCTGCAGAACAGATGTTCACAGCAGAGCTTTATTTTGCTTGGCTTACAGGAAAGCACAAACAGTCACACGTGTTGGGCAGCAGCACAGGAGAAGGACTTGGAAGGAATTTCTGTCTATGGTTTTGTTCTTCCCATAAAGTCATAGAACCACTGAATTGTCAGGGTTGGAAGGGACCTCAAGGCTCAGCCAGCCCCAACCCCCTGCCATGGGCAGGGACACCTCACACTATAGCAGGTTGCTCACAGCCACATCCAGCCTGGCTGCAAACGCCTCCAGGCAGGAGGCTTCCACCACCTCCCTGGGCAACCTGTGCCAGGCTTTCACCACCCTCATGGGGAACAACTTCTTCCTCATATCCAATCTCAATCTTCCCACTTCTAGTTTTGCTCCATCCCCCCCAGTCCTATCACTCCCTGACACCCTCAAAAGTCCCTCCCCAGCTTTCTTGGAGCCCCCTGCAGATACTGGAAGGCCATAATTTGGTCTCCTCAGAGCCTTCTCCTCTCCACACTGAACAGCTCCAACTCTCTCAGTCTGTCCTCGTAGGAGAGGTGCTCCAGCCCTCTGCTCATCCTCCTGGCCCTTCTCTGGACACCTTCCAACACCTCCAGATCCTTCCTGGAACAGAGGCTACAAAACAACTGATCCTTAGCTAGAATTTCATAAAATCATAGAAGCAGAAGGTTGCTTCAGTTGTAAACTCTAAGGTCACCCAGTCCAACCATTGGACAGGTTTCTTGAACAATTAGGTCTCCTTGGAGCCTTCTCTTCTCCAGCCTCAACAACCCCAATTCCCTCAGTCTGTCTCCATAGCAGAGCAGCTCCAGCCCTCTGCTCATCCTCATGGCCCTTCTCTGGACACCTTCCAGCACCTCCAGATCCTTCCTGTAATAGAGGCTCCAGAACTGGATGCAGCACTGCAGGTGGGGTCTTACCAGAGCACGCTTGTGACAGCCTGGGTAAGGTGGCTGGGTTTGTCCTTTGGGGTTTTGGCTGGTGCACATTGGAAGTTCTCAGGAAGTGTTGTTCAGTAATGGTCCCACAATGTTCACATACCAAATCCCTAACACCTCTGTAAGGTGAGAGCAAGAAGAGAATCAGCCATGTAGTACCTGGTGACTCTCAAACTGGTTTTGCCTGGGACAGTGTTCAGTTCATAGAGTGGTCAAGGTTGGAAGGGACCTCCAAAGCTCATCCAGTCCAACCCCTCTGCACTCAGCAGGGACATCCTCCACTGGATCAGGCTGCCCAGAGCCCTGTCCAGCCTCACCTGGAATATCTTCAGGGATGGAGCCTCAACCACCTCCCTGGGCAACCTGTTCCACTGTTCCACCACCCTCATAGTAAAGAGCTTGTTCCTCACATCCAATCTCAATCTACTCTGCTCTAGTTTGAAGCCATTGCCCCTCACCCTGTCCCTGCAGGCCTTTGCTAACAGTCTCTCTGCATCCTTCTTGTAGCCCCTTTCAGGTACTGGATGGTTGCTCTCAGGTCTCCCTGGAGCCTTCTCTTCTCCAGGCTGAACACCCCCAGCTCTCTCAGCCAGTCCTCGTGGCAGAGCTGCTCCAACTCCCTGAGCATTCTCATGGCCCTCCTCTGGACCCATAATTTTCTTCGCAGTAGCTGCTGTGGTGATACACATTGGATTTGTGACAAAGATAGTGTTGATCTTTCACTTAGGTGATGTTTTAGCTACTGCTGAGCAGTGTTTGCAGAGCATCAAGGCATTTTCTGCTGCTCACATCACCAGTGAGCAGGCTGCAGGCACACAAGGAATTAGGAGAGGACACAACTGGGACAGCTGCCTCCAGCCAAAGGGATATTCAGGACCATATGACATCATGCTTAGGAATAGAAATTGGAAGAAAAGTCAATTGAAGGATGTTCAGAGTTATGGCATCATCCCAAACAACTGTTCACAGGCTCACAGGATCTCAGGGGTTGGAATGGACCTCCAAAGATCATTGAGTTCAACCCCCTGCCAGAGCAGGAGCAGAGAATCCAGCACAGGTCACACAGGAACACAGCCAGACAGGGCTGCAAAGGCTCCAGAAAAAGGGATGCCACAACCTTTCTGGGCAGCCTGCTCCTGGGCTCTGTGACCCTCACAGTGAGGAAGTTCTTCCTCATGTTGAGGTGGAACCTCCTGTGCTGCAGTTTCCATCCATTGACCCTTGTCATATCACAGGGTGCAACAGAGCAGAGACTGTCCCTGTTCCCTCACTCCTGACCCCCAGCCATCAGGTATTGATAGACATTGATCATCTCCTCTCTCAGTCTTCAGTTCTCCAGACTAAACAGCCCCAGGGCTCTCAGCCTCTCCTCCCCAGGCAGTGCTGCAGTCCCTTCAGCATCCTTGGAGCCCTCCCTTGGACTCTCTCCAGCAGATCCCTGTCCCTCCTGAGCTGGGGAGCCCAGAACTAGATGCAATATTCCAGGTGAGGTCTCAGCAGTGCAGAGCAGAGGGGGAGAAGAACCTCCCTGAGTCTGCTATGTGTGATGGAACCCTGAGTTCCTTGAATGAGGAACCAAACACTACAGCCCTAGGGAAAAGAAGAAAACAAAAAAAGGGAAAAATCAAAGTCTATTTGCTAAGCTGGTTAAGTGAATGTTTCCCTTCACCATTTGGACAGTCCAAGAGCATGTACAGGATCAAAGTGGTCAAAATTGCAGCTTGATAGCTTTCACAAGTGTCCCCATCCCTTGAGAGGCTTTCAAACCAGCTTTGATTCACAGCAGATCCCACTATGAGAAGAGAAGAGAAGAGAAGAGAGAAGAGAAGAGAAGAGAAGAGAAGAGAAGAGAAGAGAAGAGAAGAGAAGAGAAGAGAGAGAGAAGAGAGAAGAGAAGAGAAGAGAAGAGAAGAGAAGAGAAGAGAAGAGAAGAGAAGAGAAGAGAAGAGAAGAGAAGAGAAGAGAAGAGAAGAGAAGAGAAGAGAAGAGAAGAGAAGAGAAGAGAAGAGAAGAGAAGAGAAGAGAAGAGAAGAGAAGAGAAGAGAAGAGAAGAGAAGAGAAGAGAAGAGAAGAGAAGAGAGAATTAATCTCTTTGGAAGAGACCTTTGAGATCAAGTCCAACCTATCACCCAACACCACCTAATCAGCTAAACCATGGCACCAAGTGCCTCATCCAGGCTCTCCCTAAACACCTCCAGGGATGGTGACTCCACCACCTCCCTGGGCAGCACGTTCCAATGGCCAATATCTCTTTCTGGGAAGAACTTCTTCCTAACATCCAGCCTGAACCTCCCCTGGCACAGCTTGAGACTGTGTCCTCTTGTACTGGTGCTGGGTGCCTGGGAGAAGAGACCAACCCCCACCTGGCTAAAACCTCCCTTTCAGGGAGTTGGAGAGAGCAAGAAGGTCTCCCCTGAGCCTCCTCTTCTCCAGGTTAAGCAACCCCAGCTCCCTCAGCCTCTCCTCCCAGGTCTGTGCTCCAGACCCCTCCCCAGCTTTGTTAGAACCACTGCTCAAGCACATCCATTTCCAGCATATGCTTTCTGCCACCTAATTAGCCTGGGGTTCAAGGAATGTGTGAGCAAATGAAGGAAAGGGGGAGGAAAGATGACAGCTCCTTGTAAATGCAGTGTTTTGAGAAAACTTGTGACTCCATCTCAAGGTTAAACACACACTGCACTTTCACAGTCAGCCAGGCCTGAACAAGGAGAAGGGGGTATGGAAAAAAAAACTAGAAGTGGGGAGATTGAGATTGGATGTGAGGAAGAAGTTGTTCCCCATGAGGGTGGTGAGAGCCTGGCACAGGTTGTCCAGGGAGGTGGTGGAAGCTTCATCCCTGGAGGTGTTTGAAGGCCAGGCTGGATGTGGCTGAGAGCAACCTGCTGTAGTGTGAGGTGTCCCTGCCCATGGCAGGGGAGTTAGAACTGGCTGAGCCTTGAGGTCCCTTCCAACCCTGAAATTCTGTGTTTCTATAATTCTAAGTCACTAAAGCCAAAAAGAGACAGAGAGAAAACATTTAAATAGCAGCTCCTCTGCTTTTCCATTTCCCCTGCTGGATGACACCAATTTCGTTTTCTGAGCCTGAAATGACACTGCAATCTCACAGCCCTTTCTGTTCTGTGTGCTGGAGCACAGAGATTGCTGCTTACACCTGCTCTGGGGTGTTTTCACCTTCTGTAAAGCAGGAGGCTTGCAGCAGTACTCTTGTGACAAAGAGCACAACAACTAAAATAAAAGGAAGAGCAGGAGGGAGAGCTGCAATGAAGTGCTTTGAAACCTGGTGTGTGAATGCTGCACTACAGCAGAGCATTCCAACTGGGATGAACACAGGAGTCCTGTCCCTGAACGAGGAGAACCCCAGTCCTTGGCTGGAAGGCTTCCTCTCTGGCATTTTGAAGTCTACATTTTGAAGTCTACATCATCAGTAAATTTGCTGATGACACCAAGCTGGGGGCAGGAGTTGATCTGCTGGAGGGTTGAGAGGCTCTGCAGAGAGACCTCAACAGGCTGGACAGATGGGCAGAGGCCAAGGGCAGGAGATTGAACACATCCAAGTGCCAGGTTCTGCACATTGGCCACAACAACCCCAGGCAGTGCTACAGGCTGGGGTCAGAGTGGCTGAGAGCAGCCAGGTAGAGAGGGACCTGGGGGTACTGGTCGACGGAAGGCTGAACATGAGCCTGCAGTGTGCCCAGGCAGCCAGGAGGGCCAATGGCATCCTGGCCTGCATCAGGAAGAACAGTGTGGCCAGCAGGAGCAGGGAGGTCATTCTCCCCCTGTACATTGCACTTGTTAGGCCACACCTCGAGTCCTGTGTCCAGTTCTGGGCCCCTCAGTTTAGGAAGGAGGTTGACTTGCTGGAACAAGTCCAGAGAAGGGCAACAAAGTTGGTGAGGGGTTTGGAACACAGCCCTGTGAGGAGAGGCTGAGGGAGCTGGGGTTGCTTAGCCTGGAGAAGAGGAGGCTCAGGGGAGACCTTCTTGCTCTCCACAACTACCTGAAGGGAGGTTGCAGACAGGCAGAGGTTGGTCTCTCCTCCCAGGCAGCCAGTACCAGAACAAGAGGACACAGTCTCAGGCTGTGCCAGGGGAGGTTTAGGTTGGATGTTAGGAGGAAGTTCTACACAGAGAGAGTGATTGCCCATTGGAATGTGCTGCCCAGGGAGGTGATGGAATCACCATCATTGGAGGTGTTCAGGAGGAGACTTGATGGGGTGCTTGGTGCCATGGGTTAGTTGTTTAGGTGGTGCTGGATTGGTTGATAGGTTGGACATGATGATCTCGAAGATCTCTTACAACCTGGTTTATTCTATGTACTCTATGTAAGTATGAATACACCCAGCAGTTTAGAATCATAGAACCACAGAACTGTCAGGGTTGGAAGGGACCTCAAGGCTCATCCAGTTCCAACCCCCCTGCCATGGGCAGGGACACCTCACACTACAGCAGGTTGCTCACAGCCACATCCAGCCTGGCTGCAAACACCTCCAGGGATGAGGCTTCCACCACCTCCCTGGGCAACCTGTGCCAGGCTCTCACCACCCTCATGGGGAACAACTTCTTCCTCACATCCAATCTCAATCTCCCCACTTCTAGTTTTGCTCCATCCCCACCAGTCCTATCCCTCCCTGACACCCTCAAAAGTCCCTCCCCAGTTTTCTTGGAGCCCCCTTCAAGTACTGGAAGGCCACAATTAGGTCTCCTCAGAACCTTCTGCTCTCCAGACTGTCTCCATAGAGAAAATAGAGAAGTGGCCATGTGGAGTTCTTCCCAGGGTGACACACTGCTTCCTGGGACTCCTTTTTGCCCTGGTGAAATGTTTGGATCAACTCCAAACCTATTTCCTTCCTTCTGGGCATGCACTCAGCTGTCCAGGCAAGTGCAGCAGCCATCCTCGAAACCTTCCTGGAGACTCTGCCCCAGGAAAGCCAACACCTGCAGTCTGGATGATTGTCACTGGACAGTAGGATTATGTTTCACATTGGGTAACTCTCCTCTAGGGTGGCATGAGGCATGGCCTGGGGCTTGCCTTTACTGAACAAATCCACCAGTGGCAATGAATCCAATCCGGGGAGAGAGATGATGGAATTGGGACCACCCCTTGGAAACTGGAGTGAGAATTAGAGGCTCCCTAAAGAGTTTAATAGAGAACTATATCCTCCTTTGAGCAATTCATAGGATGGTTCAGAAAGCAGCTGTAGAAAGACTCTCATTCTCTATTCAATTCTACAGATATTTCAGAGTCATTTCAGTGGAACTTGGTCCTTTCATTCCTGTAATTGATGAGCAGTTCTGGAAAGGTTTCTTGTGTCATCTTTAGTGAATCACAGAATTGTTTCTGTTGGAAGGAGAGCATCCAGTCCAAACTTCAGCCTCAGATCACCATGGCCGTTAAACCATGTCTCCAAGTGCCATGACCAAGCATTTCTTGAGCACCTCCTGGCATGGGGACTCCACCACGCCCCTGGACAGCCTGTGCCAATCCCTGACCACTCTTGCAGCAAAGAAATGTTTCCTCATCTCCACCCTAACCCTCCCCTGACACAATTTCAAACCATTTCCTCTCATTCTATCACCTGACACTAGGGGGAAGAGACCAACCCCCACCTCACTGCAACCTCCATTCAGGGAGATGCTGTCTCGGTCTGGAGAGGGAAAGAGCCTCAGCTCTTTTGAATATTCCCGTGCTGTGAAGTGAGAGGCACAAACGTGGCCAAAATGTCAACAGCTAGGCTATTGATTACATAAATAAAGAGAATGGATCAGAAGGGGAGAGAGAAAATAGGGAGAGAGAAGAGAGAGAGAGAAGAGGAATTATATTACCACACCCCTCACCCCCCCCAAGACAGTTTGAGTCTGTGGAGGAAAGGTGCTGCAGGAGATGTTGGGTCTGTAGAGAAAGGGTGCTGCGGCTTTGGCTGGAGAAGAGAGGTTTCATAGTTTCATAGTTTCATAGTACCAGTCAGGGTTGGAAGGGACCACAAGGATCATCTAGCTCCAACCCCCCTGCCACGGGCAGGGACACCCCACACTACATCAGCCTGGACAGAGCCTCATCCAGCCTGCTCTTAAACACCCCCAGGGACGGGGCCTCGACCACCTCCCTGGACAACACATTCCAGGGTTTCACCACTCTCATGGGGAAGAACTTCCTCCTCACATCTAGCCTGAATCTGCCCACCTCCAGCTTCATTCCATTCCCCCTAGTCCTAGCACTACCTGAGATCTTGAGAAGTCCTTCCCCAGCCTTCCTGGAGCCCCCTTCAGATACTGGAAGGCCACAATTAGGTCACCTGGGAGCCTTCTCTTCTGCAGACTGAACAGCCCCAACTCCTTCAGTCTGTCCTCACAGCAGAGGTGCTCCAGCCCTCTAATCATCCTTGTGGCCCTTCTCTGGACACCTTCCAGCACCTCCACATCCCTCTTGTAATAGAGGCTCCAGAACTGGACACAGTACTCCAGGTGGGGTCTCACCAGGGCTGAGTAGAGGGGAAGGATCACCTCCCTCGACCTGCTAGCCACACTTCTCCTGATGCAGCCCAGGATCTGATTGGCTTTGCGGGCTGCAAGTGCACATTGAGGTGGTCCTCTGGGCAGCCTCTTCAGCTCCATGAGTTGCAGCAGGCAGATCTTAGGACACAGAGAGAAGGTTCAGTCTGCTTCTTCCAGGCTCCATGGCCTCTTTTCTTTGGAGCAGCATTGTCCCAGGCTTTTCCTTCTCTCCTGCTTTCTTTCTTAGCGGCATTGTCTTTCTCCTGTGTTTTCCTTCTTCTGTGTTTTTGGTTCCATGGTTTTTTTTCTGCCAAGCCAGTAATTGCTCAGGTCTTTTATACAGTTTTTAGTCTTTAGGTATGTGTCCAAGTATTGTCCCTCAGGAAATCAGGGGCCAGGAAATCATCCTCAGGTGAATAGCCAGGTATTGTTCCACAGGGAATCTTTCTGTGCATTGCTGTGTGTTTGGGCAGGGGTCTGGATGGGGGGGGGGCTCTGCCTCCTCCTTCTCCATCTACCTGCCCACACACTCCTTACACCTCAGGAAACAGGTGGTGAATCCCTTGTCTCACCATCCTCCCTTCCCAGGGTACTTGATGGGTGGAGATTATCTTGTCTCGTGCATACTCCCAAAGGTGGTCTCAGTCCATTGTTGTCAGGCCAGCTGTGGCCCAGTGATCGATGTTACCTTTGCACCTTCCCAGAGTCATTCCAGTGGCTCTGCCCAACACACATCAGCTATTGTCTGGGCAAGCAACAAGTGATTTTATCTTTGTTGAGTCACACCAGGAGAGTCTCTCACAGATGCAGAGAGCAATGAGGTCTGCCCTCAGCCTCCTCTTCTCCACACTAACCCACTCCAGCTCCATCAGCAGTTATAGAGACTCTCATTGTCTATTCATTACTATAGGTCTTTCAGAGTCATTTCAGTGGAACTTGGTCCTTCCATTTCTGTAATTGATGTGCAGTTCTGGAACATTTCTTGTGTCATCCTTAGTGAATCACAGAATTGTTTCAGCTGGAAGGAGAGCATCCAGTCCAACCTTCAGCCTCAGATCACCATGGCCTTTAAACCATGTCCCCAAGTGCCATGGCCAAGAATTCCTTCAACACCTCCAGGGATGGGGACTCCACCACCTCCCTGGGCAGCCTGTGCCAATCCCTGACCACTGTGACTTGATATTTTCAATGCATTTAATTTGAGAAGAGTTCAGTTTGATCTTTAATTTGTTTTAGGGCAACAAAGCCGGGGAGAGACATTGAGCACAGCCCTGGGAGGAGAGGCTGAGGGAGCTGGGGTTGCTTAGCCTGGAGAAGAGGAGGCTCAGGGGAGACCTTCTTGCTCTCTCCAACTCCCTGAAGGGAGGTTGTAGCTAGGTGGGGGTTGGTCTCTTCTGCCAGGCACACAGCACCAGAACAAGAGGACACAGCCTCAAGCTACACCAGGGGAGGTTTAGGCTGGAGGTGAGGAGAAAGTTCTTCCCAGCAAGAGAGACTGGCCATTGGAATGTGCTGCCCAGGGAGGTGGTGGAGTCCCTGTCCCTGGAGGTGTTCAAAAAAGGCTTGGATGTGGCACTTGGAGCCATGGTTTAGTTGTCAGGAGGTGTTAGGTTGTTAGGTAATAGGTTGGACTTGATGATCTCAAAGGTCTTTTCCCTGGTGGGGATAGGCTGAGAGATTTGGGTTGTTCATCCTGGTTTAGTTGATTGGTTAGGGTTGGGTGATAGGTTAGACTTGATGATCTTGGAGGTCTCTTCCAAGCTGGGTGATTCTGTGTAATTCTATGAAAACACACACAGACAGAGGAATTCCAAGGGATCAGTAAGGAGTTCAAATCCTTCCTAGGCTTCTTCAACCCCACTCTGCTTGCAGCCAGCTTCTGGTTCAGCTTGGGGGACTTGCAGCCACAATATATAGACAGAAATTAATGGAACTACTGATAAAATAAGAATGAAACAGGAAGAGATCTCCACCTGGGACAGCACAAGGTAAGCTGTGCATGGCAGGTTGTGCCATCATGCCTCTTATCTTAGATGAATGGCCAGAACCTCTGGAAAGCATATGGCTTAAGCAAATTAAGAGAGCCTGGAGTTGTTTACTAATGAGGGGAAAAAAACCCAGGCAAACAACCCCAAATGTATTAGCCCATCACTAAGGAAAGGGCATTGCATGACAGCAACAGAATAAACAGATAAATCAGTCAACTCCAGTAATCCTGCCAAATAAATCATCAGCTCACTGACAATTAACTTAGCCTACTTTGACTCCTAAATTACATCCCATCCCTCTGGGCTCAGAAAAAGGCTTTGTAAAGCTTTCCATGCAATCATGTTAGTTTAAATCACCTGAATTAGCAGATAACAGATGCTATTGGCAACCTGGTTTAGTGGAAGGTGTCCCAGCCAATGGCAGGCAGAGGGAACTGAATGATCTTTAAGATCCCTTAACCCAAACTACTCTATCATAGTATCACAGAATTGTCAGGGTTGGAAGGGACCTCAAGGATCATTCACTTCCAACCCTCCTGCCATGGGCAGGGACACCTCACACCACAGCAGGTTGCTCACAGCCACCTCCAGCCTGGCTGCAAACACCTCCAGGGATGAGGCTTCCACCACCTCCCTGGGCAACCTGTGGCAGTCTCTCACTTCTTCCTAACATCCAATCTGAATCTCTCCATCTCTAGTTTGCTCCATCCCCCCCAGTCCTATCACTTCCTGACACCCTCAAAAGTCCCTCCCCAGCTTTCTTAGAGCCCCCTTCAGATCCTGGAAGGCCACAATTAGGTCTCCTGGGAGCCTTCTCTTCTCCAGACTCCACAACCCCAACTCCCTCAGTCTGTCCTCACAGCAGAGCAGCTCCAGCCCTCTGCTCATCCTCATGGCCCTCCTCTGGACACCCTGCAGCATTTCCAGGTTATTTCTGTCATTCTATGCTTCACTCTCAGAGGGATAAGTAATTGGGTAGAAAGACCAAAGGTTGTTAAGTTTTGTTGTCTTCCCATGTTTGTTTTTTTAAGCCTAGGCCTAGAAGAGGCTGTTGTAAAGTTGGGATCGAGGGTCCTCACAGCTTGTCCAATCCAGGTAAGAAGTAAGCTTCTGTACAAGAAGCAGACTGACTATTCAACACAGCCAGGCATTGGTCCAAGATCTTCAGTGAATTCAATAATTCACCCTCTAGACTGTCCAGAAAGTCCTAACACTCATGGCTTCAAGTTACAGCAGGGTAGGTTCAGGGTGGACATTACAGAATCACAGTATCACCAAGGTTGGAAGAGACCTCAAAGATCATCAAGTCCAACCTGTCACCACAGACCTCCTGACTAGACCATGGCACCAAGTGCCACATCCAATCCCCTCTTGAACACCTCCAGGGATGGGGACTCCACCACCTCCCTGGGCAGCACATTCCAATGGCTAACAACTCTCTCTGGGAAGAACTTTCTCCTCACCTCCAACCTAAATTTCCCCTGGCATGGCTTGAGACTGTGTCCTCTTGTTCTGGTGCTGGTTGCCTGGGAGAAGAGACCAACCCCCACCTGGCTACAACCTCCCTTCAGGTAGTTGTAGAGAGCAAGAAGGTCTCCCCTGAGCCTCCTCTTCTCCAGGCTAAGCAACCCCAGCTCCCTCAGCCTCTCCTCACAGGGCTGTGCTCAAGACTTCTCCCCATCTTTGTTGCCCTTCTCTGGACACCTTCAAGTCTCTCAATGTCCTTCTTAAACTGAAGGGCCCAGAACTGGACACAGGACTCAAGGTGTGGCCTAGCCAGTGCAGTGTACAAGGGGAAGAATGACCTCCCTGCTCCTGCTGGCCACACTATTGCTGGTGCAGGCCAGGATGCCCTTGGCCTTCTTGGCCACCTGGGCACACTGCTGGCTCATGTTCAGGCAGCTGTCAGTCAGCACCCCCAGGTCCCTCTCTGTTGGGGAGCTCTCAGCCACTCTGACCCCAGCCTGTAGCTCTGCCTGCGGTTGTTGTGGCGAAAGTGCAGCCCCTGGCACTTGGATTTGTTAGAAGCAACTTCCCACCTGAGAGGGTTCTCCTTCACTGGCACAGGCTCTCCAGAGAGGTGGCTGGATCCCCATCTCTGGAGGTGTTGATAAGAGGCAGAGATGTGGTGCTGAGGAATGTGAGTGTACACCCAAGTTGAGAGAGTTAAAGAATGTTTGGACCTGATGACCTTCAAGGTCCTTTCCAACTGAAACACTTCTATGACTCTGGCTAGTGCCAGGGACAGGACTCTCAAGTTTTCCAGTGTCAGGAGCCTGGGTTACCAATGTCTCTCTTTTATGTTGCACCCATAGGCTGCTTAGCTTGTGAGGCCAGCAGAAGCATTTAGGCTGAGCCTTTCTGTGAAGCTTTCCTGGGAGAAGAAGTTCAGCGATGCTTTTAGCTATTGTTCTACTGCCTCAGAGCTCTAAAGAGAGATAATTATTTGGCCAGTGCTGAATTAATCAGCAGGCACACACTGCTGAGCAAAAACCAACTTGACTCTTCCCTTTTGGAAAGCTGGGTGAGAATAATTATCTAATTTACAGACAGTGCAGAAAATGGCTGTAATAAATGATAGTCCCTGTTCAGAGCAGAACACATCACACAGTGAGAGTAAAAGACAGTTAATTGTGCAGCATGAGGGGCTGGGGAGGGAGGGGGGGGGGACAGGGGCACAGAAATAGGATGCAATTTGCAACAGAGAAAACATGCTTCACAGAGGCATCTCTAAAATGCACCTCTAAATATAGAGAGATGAGAGACAAGAGGACTAAACCCACAGGCTTGAAGATCTTCAGGCCTTGAAATCCATGTCCAAGCTCTACAGCTGGTGCTCATCTCCATCAGGAAATGTCACTCCCTAAACTTTTAGTACTGTCTGAGTATAAGGAATAAGCCATCACCACTGAATTAGAATTAGAATTAGAATTAGAATTAGACTAGACTAGACTAGACTAGACTAGACTAGAATAGAATAGAATAGAATAGAATAGAATAGAATAGAATAGACCAGGTTGGAAGAGACCTTCAAGATCATCGTGTCCAACCTATCATCCAACACCACCTAATCAGCCATGCAATCAAGCACCCTATCAAGTCTCCTCCTAAACACCTCCACTGATGGTGACTCCACCACCTCCTTGGGCAGCACATCCCAATGGCCAATCACTCTCTGTATGAACAACTTCTTGCTAACACCCAGTCTAAACCTCCCCTGGCACGGCTTGAGACTGTGTCCTCTTGTTCTGGTGCTGGGTGCCTGGGAGAAGAGACCAACCCCCACCTGGCTACAACCTCCCTGCAGGGAGTTGTGGAGAGCAAGAAGGTCTCCCCTGAGTCTCCTCTTCTCCAGGCTAAGCAACCCCAGCTCCCTCAGCCTCTCCTCACAGGGCTGTGCTCGAGGCCTCTCCCCAGCCTCGTTGCCCTTCTCTGGACACCTTCCAGCATCTCAACATCTTTCCTAAACTGAGGAGCCCAGAACTGGACACAGGACTCAAGGTGTGGCCTAACCAGTGCAGTGTAGAAGGCACAATGACTTTTCCTGCTCCTGCTGGCCACACTGTTCCTGATGCAGGCCAGGATGCCATTAGCTTTCTTGGCCACCTAGACACACTGCTGGCTCATGTTCAGCCCTCTATCAACCAGATTCCCCAGGTCCCTCTCTGTCTGGCTGCTCTCAGCCACTCTGACCCCAGCCTGTAGCACTGCCTGGGGTTGCTGTGGCCAATGTACAGAACCTGGCACTTGGATGTGTTCAATCTCCTGCCCTTGGCCTCTGCCCATCTGCCCAGCCTGTCGAGGTCCCTCTGCAGAGCCTCTCAACCCTCCAGCAGATAAACTTCTGCCCCCAGCTTGGTGTCATCTGCAAATTTACTGATGATGGACTCAATGTCCTCATCCAGATCATCATTGAAGATGTTAAAGAGCATGGGGCCCAGCACTGCTCCCTGGGGCACACCACTGGTGCCTGGCTGCCAGCTGGCTGTGGCACCATTCACCACCACTCTCTGGGCTCAGCCTCCAGCCAGTTCCTAACCCAGCTCAGAGAGCTGCTGTCCAAGCCAGGGGCTGACAGCTTGGCCAGCAGTTTGCTCTGGGGGACAGTATCAAAGGCCTTGCTGAAGTCCAGGCTACATCCACAGCCTGTCCCACATCTACCAGGCAGTCACCTGGGCATAGAAGGAGATCAGGTTGGTCAGGCAGGACCTGCCCTTCCTAAATCCATGCTGGTTGTGTTTGATCCCTTGGCCATCCTGTAAGTGCTGTGTGATTGCACTCAAGATGTCCTGTTCCATAAACTTGCCTGGCAGTGTGCCACACTGCTTTCACTTTCTTTTTTCAATATTACCGGCTAAGAACAATGAAGGGCAGGAAAAAGAGCTGGAAACAGCTAAGTAGTCAAACAGCAACTCAGTTAACTCAGGGCCTTACCTGGGCACACGCTGAACATTTTCAAGGGTAGAGACTCCACAGCCTCTTGGGGTTTTTAGTTCCACAACCTCTCGGGGTTAATCCTTAACCATCATCACAGCAATTATTGTTTTCTTCTTTTTTTTCCCCTTTATGTTCAGCTAGAATCTCTCTCCCTGAAACTTTTATGTTGCCTGAGTCTTTCGGTTCTGGTCTCTTTCAGCTGCAAGTCTTCATTGTTGTTTCTATCCCATGCTACTTCCAGTGTAGGAGTGGTCTCCACAACACAGGTTTCATCCTAAGGGTTGTCCAGGCTTTGCATCTGAGGCAATCAGGATGCATTCATCTATGACCTGCTGGAGAGCAGTGAAGGGGAAAGGGACCTGTGGGGTGGGGGAATGGGTCTTAGTAGATGGAAGGCTGACCATGAGCCAGCAATGTGTTCTTGTGGCCAAGAAGGCCAAGGGCATCTTGGGGTGGATTAGAAGGGCTGTGGTTAGTAGGTTGACAGATGTCCTCCTGCCCCTCTACTCTGCCCTGGTGAGGCCACATCTGGAATATTGTGTCCAGTTTTGGGCCCCTCAGTCCAGGAAGGACCTCAAGGAACTGCTTGAGTCCATCACAGAGCCACAAAGATGCTGCAGGCTGTGAAACATCTTCCTTAGGAGGAGAGCCTGAGGGAACTGAGGGCTCTGGAGCTTGGAGAGGAGGAGCCTGAGAGGTGAGCTCCTTGCTGCTGCTAAAGCTGTGCAGGGGGAGTGCCCAGAGGCTGGAGCCAGGCTCTGCTGGGGGATGCCCAATGCCAGCACAAGGGGCAGTGGTGGAAGCTGAGGCAGAGGAACTTTCATGAGGAAAACTTTTTCCCTATGAGGGTGCCAGAGCCCTGGAGCAGGCTGCCCAGGGGGTTGTGGAGTCTCCTTCTCTGGAGACTGTCTGGATGTGTTCCTGTGTGACCTGCTCTAGGTGACCCTGCACTGTCAGGGGGGTTGGACTGGATGCACTTTGGAGGTCCTTCCTGCTCCCTAACATTCTGTGATTCTGTGATGAGTCTGTGATTCTATTAGCCTTCCCAGACTGCAATAGACCTGCTGGCCCCAAATCACAGCCCCTCTGGGTGTGCCTGCCTGCACAGAAGGCAAATTCTCCGACCAGAGACGAACACTCTGAAGAGAACAAAACCCTGAAACCATTTCCATACTGTGCCTATTTCTCTCCACTGCCTCCAGAAGTTGCTGGCTCCCTTGCAGACATCTCATTCTGGATGTCTAAAATCAGATGAAATAAATCCCTCTCCCTGTACATCCATGAACTCAGCACTTATTCCTGCAAATTGCCACTTGCAGAGCACCAGGCTGCACTCTTTTATTCTGCAAGATCCTATAAGCACTCTTCAAGTGCTTTTTCCCTTCAATTCTGTCATAAAACCGAGGTGAAAACAGCAGTTCACTTTAATAACCAGCATAACATTATACTGTGGTGCACCCAAAAGCACATCTTTCATTTAATCATCATCCATACAGATGTGGGGGTTTTTTTTTGGCTCCCTTCATCTAGAAGAGCCAGGGAGTTGTTAGCTTTTCCTGTGAGTCTCCTTGCACCATATTTAACAAGAATAACATTTAACTCTGCCACTTTCACTTGGATTCAGCAAAGATATTCTGATAAAACTTTAAGGATCTGGCATAGATGTGCTGCTCTGGGAAGTATTTAAGGCCTTCTTCCTCTCTACAACTCCCTGGGTCCAGTTCTGGGCTCCTCAGTTTAGGAAAGATGTTGAGGTGCTGGAAGGTGTCCAGAGAAGGGCAACAAAGCTGGGGAGGGGTCTGGAGCACAGCCCTGTGAGGAGAGGCTGAGGGAGCTGGGGTTGCTTAGCCTGGAGAAGAGGAGGCTCAGGGGAGACCTTCTTGCTCTCTCCAACTCACTGCAGGGAGGTTGTAGCCAGGTGGGGGTTGGTCTCTTTTACCAGGCAATGATCACCAGAACAAGAGGACACAGTCTCAAGCTGTGCCAGGGGAGGTTTAGGCTGGAGGTGAGGAGGAAGTTCTTCCCAGAAAGAGAGATTGGCCATTGGAATGTGCTGCCCAGGGAGGTGGTGGAGTCACCATCATTGGAGGTGTTTAGAAAGAGCCTGGATGAGGCTCTTGGTGCCATGGTTTAGTTGATCAGATGATGTTGGGTGATAGGTTGGACTCGATGATATCATGGCACTTGGTGCCATGGTTTAGTAGTCACGAGATCTTGGGTGTCAGGTTGGACTTGATGATCTTTAAGGTCTCTTCCAACCTTATTGATTCTATGATTCTATGAGTCTTTGATTCTATGATCTCAAAGGTCTCTTCCAACCAGGTTAATTCCATTCCATCCCATCCCATCCCATCCTATCCTATCCTATCCTATCCTATCCTATCCTATCCTATCCTATCCTATCCTATCCTATTCTATTCTATTCTATTCTATTCTATTCTATTCTATTCTATTCTATTCTATTCTATTCTATTCTATTCTATTCTTATTTAGTGGTGGCTCAACCCTGACCCTCAACATGCCATCTGAAGGATTAGGGGGAAGAGAGGAACTTGCATTTACATGAATATATATAAAACACATATGTGTGCTTCAGAAATTGCCTAGTGATGAGAACCCATTCCCAGTTTGCTTATAGCTGATGAAATATATCCTCAGGTATGGCAGTCAAAGACTATACTGCAGCATGGGATGGGCTGCCCAGGGAGGTGATGGAGTCAGCGTCCCTGAAGGTGTTTAAGAAAGCCTGGATGAGGCACTTGGTGCCATGGACTTGTTGATTAGATAGGGTTGGGTGATAGGTTGGACTTGATGATCAGACTGAAAGAATTGGGGCTCATACTGAAGGAGTTGGGGCTGTTCAGTCTGGAGAAGAGAAGGCTCCCAGGTGACCTCATTGTGGCCTTCCAGTGTCTGAAGGGGGCTATAAGAAGGCTGGGGAGGGACTGCTCAGGATCTCAGGGAGTGATAGGACTAGGGGGAATGGAAGGAAGCTGGAGGTGGGGAGATTGAGGCTGGAGGTGAGGAGGAAGTTCTTCCCCATGAGAGTGGTGAAGCCCTGGAATGGGTTGTCCAGGGAGGTGGTTGAGGCCCTGTCCCTGGAGGTGTTTAAGGCCAGGCTGGATGAGGCTGTGGCCAGGCTGATGTAGTGTGGGGTGTCCCTGCCCATGGCAGGGGGGTTGGAACTAGCTGATCCTTGTGGCACCAAGTGCCACAACCAATCCCCCCTTGAACACCTCCAGGGATGGGGACTCCACTACCTGCCTGGGCAGCACATTCCAATGGCTAACAACTCTCTCAGTGAAGAACTTTCTCCTCACCTCCAGCCTAAACCTCCCCTGGCACAGCTTGAGACTGTGTCCTCTTGTTCTGGTGCTGGGTGCCTGGGAGAAGAGACCAACCCCTTCCTGGCTACAACCACCTGTCAGGTAGTTCTAGAGAGCAATGAGGTCACCCCTGAGCCTCATCTTCTGCAGGCTAAGCAACCCCAGCTCCCTCAGCCTCTCCTCTCAGGGCTGTGCTCAAGGCCTCTCCCCAGCCTTGTTGCCCTTCTCTGGATACCTTCAGGTTTCTCAATGTCCTTCTTAAACTGAGGAGCCCAGAACGGGACACAGGACTTGAGGTGTGGCCTAACCAGTGCAGTGTACAGGGGCACAATGACCTCCCTGCTCCTGCTGGCCACACGGTTCCTGATGCAGGCCAGGATGCCATTGGCCCTCTTGGCCACATATGCATAAAGGAACTGTGAGCGGGTTTCACAGCTGTAAAATCTCCCATGGATACTCCAACAAGAATGCAAGTTTGATTCTGCCAGACTTTTTCATGCCCCACTCAAGTGAACACAGACATGTGTGGAGGCCTCCTGGAAATCCCCTCCTCTTTCCAGTACCATTGCAAAGCTTCTGGCTTTTAATGGGATTCCCATCATGTAAGCCTGAGGCTTATCCTGCTGCTAACATGGATTTGCACCACTGCAATGGATGAGAAATTGCCCTTAAGAATGTATTTAAAAGAATAAAGGCATTTAATTCTGCATTTGGTAAAAAGAATAGGTTGGTTTGACAGAAGCAGGGCAAGAGTGAAGGAGGGGCAAAAAGCAGCAGCAAGGACCTCCTAGATCAATGAATCCCTTAAAAAAGGAATAAAAACACATAGCTGAGTCCCTAGGTTAGTTCCTGGCTGAGCAATACAGCAGCCCATTTCTCTTTAAACCCCTCAGGTCCTGGCCTGAAAACCTTTGAGGGCTGTACCCTCAAACAGTACAGAGAAGCCCTTAGCAGATAGTCATGGCAACTATGTCCTCACAACTCTTTAGAGGAGGAAGATGCAGCTTCACTTGGAACCTTTATACAACTAAATCTGATTTAAATAGAGAGATCAAGAAAATAGTCCTCCTGCAGACAAGCACTGAAGAGCTGAAGCCAGCTGTTCACTTGCTGGAAAGCAGCTCCATGGAGAAGGACCTTAGAGTCCTGGTGGATGATAAATTATCCATGGGACACCAATGTGCCTGTATGGCCAAGAAGGCCAATGGGGAACCTGGGGTGCATTCAGCAGAGTGTGGCCAGCAGATCAGGGGAGGTTCTCCTTCCCTTCTACTCTGCCCTGCTGAGCACACAGCTCCACTGCTGTGTCCAATTTTAGGCTCCTCAGTTCCAGAGAGACAGAGACCTGCTGGAGAGGATCCAACAGAGAGCCGCAAGGATGATTAGAGGACTTGAACATCAGTGTGATGAAGAAAGGCTGAGAGACCTGGGGCTGTTTAATCAGGAGAAGGAGAGGGGACAGGGGATCTTATTAATCATTATGAACACCTGCAGGGTGATTGTCAAGAAGGGGCCAAGCTCTTTTCAATGGTGTCCACTGATGGGACAAGGGACAATGGGTATAAAATGGAACCCAGGAAGTTCTACCTCAACACAAGGTAAAAATTCTTTACTGTGAGGCTGACAAGGCCCTGGAGCAGGCTGCCCAGAGACGTTGTGGAGTCTCTTTCACTGGTGACTTTCAAAACTCAACTTGGGTGCACTCTCACATGTGTAACCTGCCCTAGGTGATCCTGCTCTGATGAGGGGGGTTGGACTGGAAGGTGTGTGGAAGTCTCTTGCAGCCTCTTCCATTCTGTGATTCAGCGATTCTGTTATTCCTGTGGTCACTCTCCAAGTCCAGATCCTGGTGTTTGCAGATCTCACACACCCTGTGCTGTAGGAAAGTGTCTTGAGATACAGATCTTCACTGAGCTGTTTCAACTGCAACTCTAAGTTTCTAAGAGCAGTAAGATGCCTCCTCAAAGATGAAAACAAGACAGAGGTAATTAACTTCCCACTACCTCCACCTTCCTGCAACCACTTCCTCCCTCCTCCAACATCTCTTCTGTTTCTCATTGCAGTGTCTGGAAGCAGAAGCAGCTATTTAGGATAGATGAATGGAATGGAATGGAATGGAATGGAATGGAATGGAATGGAATGGAATGGAATAGGATAGGATAGGATAGGATAGGATAGGATAGGATAGGATAGGATAGGATAGGATAGGATAGGATAGGATAGGATAGGATAGGATAGAATTAACCAGGTTGGAAAAGAGCTTCAAGATCATCGAGTCCAACCTATCACCCAACACCATCTGATGAACTAAACCATGGCACCAGGTGCCTCATCCAGGCTCTTTCAAAACACCTCCAGTGATGGTGACTCCACCACCTCCCTGGGCAGCACATTCCAATGGCCAATCTCTCTTTCTATGAAGAATTTCTTCCTGACATCCAGCCTGAACCTCCCCTGGCACAGCTTGAGACTGTGTCCTCTTGTTCTGGTGCTGCTTGCCTGGGAGAAGAGACCACCTCCCACCTGGCTACCTGGCCCAAGGTTCCTGAGCATGTCTGCTGCTAAACAGCATTAGAAATAAGAAGAGGTTATGTAAATATCAGCTAAATTAATGTAACCTACTTTCTATGCAGCACTTTTGAGTCATGCTTTTATTGAAGTCACAACTGTCCCAGAAAGTACCAAGGCATTTAAAGCAGCTCCATTCTAGTAGCCCATTTTGCCTGTCAGTCAGAGCTGCACTTGAGGTTTGCAAGCCAGGCCCCATTCTGATAAGATTTCTTGCTGGTTTTCATGGAAATCTGGAGGTTTCAGAAACGTTGACACCAACACACCCAGACCACAGAGCCACTGAAGCAGCATCTGTGTTGAGCAACTACCGAAGCAAGAGACCCAAAGTGCAAAGCAATGGAATCCTGGCATTTAGGAATACTCCCCAGGCTCTCTGGCTGAAAGGAGCAGCAAGCAGATGCAAGGAACAAAAGCAAGAGCTGTACACGCTGGTGCATCCTTTTAAATCTTTCAGAAAGAACCACAAACACTTAGAGTTTAACTGTTGCTCACAGCCAGGGATCTGCTTCTGTGCATCTCTTGTCACAGTCATTCACAGAGCAGCTGTTGTGAAACTCTCCTATTAAGCCTCATGACTTCAACCCAGACTACTCACAGCTCAGAAAAAAGCGTCTGCAGGTGGCCCTGTGGGACATGGGTTAGTAATCAGAGAGTCACAGAGTGTTAGAAGTTGGAAGGGCTCTCCAGAGATCATCCAGACCAACCCCAACCCCCACCTGCCAAAGCAGGATCATAAGATCATAGTATCAGTCAGGGTTGGAAGGGACCACAAGGATCATCTAGGTCCAACCCCCCTGCCATGGGCAGGGACACCCCACACTAGATCAGCCTGGCCACAGCCTCATCCAGCCTGGCCTTAAACACATCCAGGGACAGGGCCCCAACCACCTCCCTGCACAACCCATTCCAGGGCTTCACCACTCTCATGGGGAAGAACTTCCTCCTCACCTCCAGCCTGAATCTCCCCACCTCCAGCCAGGGCAGACCACACAGGAATGAATCTGGGAGGGTTTGGAAAGTCTCCAGAGAAGGAGACTCCACAAGCTCCCTGGGCAGCCTGCTCCAGGGCTCCAGCACCCTCACTGTAAAGAAGTTTCTCCTCCTGTTGAAGTGAAACCTTCTCTGTTCAAGTTTGTATCCATTGGTCCTTGGCTTATTACTGTGCACCACTCAAAAGAGCTTGGCCCCCTCTGCTTGTCACCCACCCCTCAGATATTGATAGGCATTGATCAGATCCCCTCTCAGCCTTCTCCAGACTGAACAGCCCCAGGGCTCTCAGTCTGTCTCCAAAGAGGAGGAGCTCCAGCCCTCTGCTCATCCTCATGGCCCCTCTCTGGACACCCTTCCATCAGTCTTTCCTAAAGGATGAACTCTCTAATAGTGTTGTCTTTGAAGGTGCTGCCAGGGGCCTGTGTATGCCAACAGGTTCTAAAAGCCCTCAGCAGCCTCTTCTTGGACCTCCACCCATCCACAAGCTCCTTTTGGTCAGGCACTGCATTTAAGCTCAGAACTTTGGTTACAGTATTTGCTTAAATAATGGAATGGGAGGGATGTCTAGGGATCATTTAGTCCAACCCCTCTGCCAAAGCAGGATCACCCAGGGCAGGTCGCACAGGAGCACATCCAGGTGGGTTTTGAAAGTCTCCAGAGAAGAAGACTCCACAACCTCTCTGGGCAGCCTGCTCCAGGCCTCCAGCACCCTCACAGGAAAGAAGCATTTCCTCATGTTGAAGTGGAACTTCCTGTCTTTCAATCTGTATCCTATCAAGGGGCACCACTGAAAAGAGCCTGGCCCCTTCTTCTTGGCACCCACCCTTCAGATATTTGTAAACATTCAAAAGATCTCCTCTCAATCTTCTCTTCTCCAGGCTAACCAGCCCCAGGTCTCTCAGCCTTTTCTCACCAGACACATGTTCCAGTCCCTTCATGGACTGGATGAGGCACTTGGTGCCGTGGTTTAGTTGATTAGATGGTGTTGGGTGATAGGTTGGACTTGATGATCTCTGAGGTCTTTTCCAACCTGGTTAATTCTGTATTCTGTATTCTGCATCATCCTCATAGCTCTCATTGGATTTCCCCTGCACCATTTAAGCTGGGGAGCCCAGAAGTGGACAGAGCACTCCAGCTACCATAATTATGGAGGGCCAGGCTATCTAGAAACCTAGCAAAAGGATGAAGGGTTCAGCTGGGACCTGTCAGACAATCTGAGAGTCAAGTAAACCACTAACAGTGCTCTCCCCATTCAATACCTTATCTGACTATCAGGTCTTTGTCCACCCCAAACAACAGCAAAAAGAAGAAAAGCTGCAAAATGCAGTCTAATGCCAGTGCAGTGAGACCAAAAATGTCCTTTAGATCACTTCTGTGCTGTGCCTCATTCCTTATGTTTCATCTGCCAACACTATATAAGAAATAGTCTTACACCTGCTTATAGCTCCTGTAGAGCACCTTCCAACCATGAGAGCAGAGGTTTCATCTATCTGGGAAAGGTTCACATGAACCCAGTGTCCAGGTTTAAAGTCTCTAAAGGTATTTGGGAGTCATTTTGTAAGATGCAGCACAGGAGGTTCCACCTCAGCACAAGGGGGAACTTCTTTCCTGTGAGGGTCCCAGAGCCCTGGAGCAGGCTGCCCAGAGAGGTTGTGGAGTTTCCTTCTCTGGAGCCTTTCCTTCCCCGTCTGGATGTGTTCCTGTGTGACCTGTGCTGGATTCTATGCTCCTGCTCTGGCAGGAGATCTTCCAGTCCAACCCCTCTGCACTCAGCAGGGACATCCCCAACTAGATCAGGTTGCCCAGAGCCCTGTCCAGCCTCACCTTGAATATCTCCAGGGATGGGGTCCCAGCCACCTCCCTGGGCAACCTGCTGCAGTGTTCCACCACCCTCATAGTGCAGAACTTGTTCCTCACATCCAATCTCAGTCTGCTCTGCTCTAGTTTGAAGCCATTGCCCCTGGGCCTGTCACTGAAGGCCTTCACAAACAGTCTCTCCCCAACCTTCCTGCAACCCTCTTCAGGTACTGGAAGGTTGATCTTAGGTCTCCCTGGAGCCTTCTCTTCTGCAGGCCAAACACCTCCATTTCCCTGAGCTTGTCCTTGTAGCAGAGCTGCTCCAACCCCCTGATCATTTTCATGACCCTTCTCTGGACCTGCTCCATCAGGTTCATGTCCTATCGGTATTGAGTGCTCCAGAGCTTCCCCACAGGACTCAGACAGAGAACTCCCATGTTTCTTCAGTAAAAATTCCAAGTTGGCAGATACCTTGCAGAGGGCACAGGGCCATGTGCCTGGTACTCTTCATCTCATGTTGGAGATGAACTCAGAACATCTGATGGAAAGCAGCATAGGAATCTTTGACTGGCAGGCCAGCTCATGGAGGCAGCAAACTCAGAAGTGACAGCAAGCTTCTGCAAGTGCTGCCAGGAGACTCTGGACAAATGGAATACAGGTACCTGCTTGTCTTCAGTGTCAGGGGAAGACCTAGAATAGAATAGAATAGAATAGAATAGAATAGAATAGACCAGGTAGGAAGAGACCTCAGAGATCATTGTGTCCAACCTGTCATCCAACACCACCCAACCAACTAAACCATGCAACCAAGCACCCTATCAGGTCTCCTCCTGAACACCTCCAGTGATGGGGACTCCACCACCTCCCCGGGCAGCACATTCCAATGGGCAATCACTCTCTCTGTTTAAAACTTCCTCCTAACCTCCAGTCTAAACTTCCCCTGGTGCAGCCTGAGACTGTGTCCTCTTGTTCTGCTACTGGTTGCTAGAGAGAAGAGACCAGCCTCTGCCTGTCTACAACCTCCCTTCAGGTAGTTGTAGAGAGCAATGAGGTCACCTCTGAGTCTCCTCTTCTCCAGTCTAAGCAACCCCAGCTCCCTCAGTCTCTCCTCACAGGGCTGTGTTCTAAACCCCTCCCCAGCTTTGTTGCCCTTCTCTGGACACCTTCCAGCAAGTCAACCTCCTTCCTAAACTGAGGAGCCCAGAACTGGACCCAGGACTCAAGGTGTGGCCTAACCAGTGCAGTGTACAGGGGCAGAATGACCTCCCTGCTCCTGCTGGCCACACTGTTCTGATGCAGGCCAGGATGCCATGGCTGTAATAGAAAATGTGCATGAGGAAAGAAAGAGCTGCACAGAAGTAATGCATGTTATAGAATGACTCAAGGCTGGATCTGAGTGGAATAATGGATGCTAAGGAAAAGCATGAGGATCCACAGCTGCTGGAGGAGATCCTTGAGCAGCAATGACAAGCAGAGATGAGTGCAAATAACATGGTCTCACATGCCAGTGAAAAACCACCTTTCCCCTTGGACTCGGGAAGAAGTGATGACAGGAAAGGCAGAGATAAGAGAAAATGAATGAATTTGTCCTGGAATTGTGAGCCTTACTCTATCAAAGAAGGGGTGAAGCTGACAGCAATATCAATGGCCTTTCCATCCAGGCTTAGATGAGATCAGAGGTGCAATTCATAACCTGGATCTAAGTCTTTGTGAAAAGGAAAGTCATGGAATAGAATCAACCAGCTTGGAAAAGACCTCAGAGGTCATCAAGTCCAACCTGTTACCTAATACCTAACACCTCCTGACAACTAAACCATGGCTTCAAGGGCCACATCCAAGCCCCTCTTGAACACCCCCAGGAATGGTGACTCCACCACCTCCCTGGGCAGCACATTCCAACGGCCAATCTCTCTTGCTGGGAAGAACTTTCTCCTCACCTCCAGCCTAAACCCCCCCTGGCACAGCTTGAGACTGTGTCCTCTTGTTCTGGTGTTGAGTGCCTAGGAGAAGAGACCAACCCCCACCTGGCTACAACCTCCCTTCAGGGAGTTGGAGAGAGCAATGAGGTCTCCCCTGAGCCTCCTCTTCTCCAGGCTAAGCAACCCCAGCTCCCTCAGCCTCTCCTCACAGGGCTGTGCTCCAGACCCCTCCCCAGCCTTGTTGCCCTTCTCTGGACACCTTCAAGACTCTCAATGTCCTTCTTAAACTGAGGGGTCCAGAACTGGACACAGGACTCAAGGTGTGGCCTAACCAGTGCTGTAGTTACCATCCCTGGAGGTGTTCAAGAGGGGATTGGACGTGGCACTTGGTGCCATGGTTTAGTAGTCATGAAGTGTTGAGTGATAGGTTGCACTCGATGATCTTTGAGGTCTCTTTCAACCCTATTGATTCTATTATTCTATGAGTGCAGGGCAGAATGACCTCCCTGTTCCTGCTGGCCACACTGTTCCTGATGCAGGCCAGGATGCCCTTGGCCTTCTTGGCCACCTGGGCACACTGCTGTCAGTCAAGCCCTAAAGTGAGCAGCTTGTGTTCCCCCTGCCAAGCACACAAATGTGCAGGGCTTCTGCAGATTATTGTGCCATTTCTGCAGCCCCTGTTCCATGGGTGCTGGCATGCTGCTCTGCTCAGTAAGCACTGTGCAGTTTTTAATCAAGCTTGTAATCAGTTCGACACCAAATAATGGCTGCTTCACATCTGTGCCTCCAAACTCCTTCCTCATAAAATAAGCTGTGCTCTGTTACTTGGCTCTAAGCCATTTCAGCTTCATTGAAGACACTTCCTCAAGCCAGCAACAGCAATGGCTAAGCTTTAGGAGTCTCTGCTGTCCAATGACTGGCAGAGCATATGTCATCTGCACAGGAGCTGCACTGGCCTCACAAAAGGAAGCTGCAGATAGCTCTGCCCAATGTTACTGCCCAAACACTGAAAATCACAATCATAGAATCCTAGAATCAATAAGGTTGGAAAGGACCTCAAAGATCATCAAATCCAACCTGACACCCAAGATCTCATGACTACTAAACCATGGCACCAAGTGCCACATCCAATCCCCTCTTGAACACCTCCAGGGATGGGGACTCCACCACCTCCCTGGGCAGCACATTCCAATGGCAAATTGCTCTCTCTGGGAAGAATTTGCTACTCACCTCCAGCCTAAACCTCCCCTGGCACAGCTTGAGACTGTGTCCTCTTGTTCTGGTGCTGCTTGCCTGGGAGACGAGACCAACCCCCACCTGGCTACAACCTCCCTTCAGGGAGTTGGAGAGAGCAATGAGGTCTCCCCTGAGCCTCATCTTCTCCAGGCTAAGCAACCCCAGCTCCCTCAGCCTCTCCTCCCAGGGCTGTGCTCAAGGCCTCTCCCCAGCTTTGTTGCCCTTCTCTGGACACCTTCAAGTGTCTCAATGTCCCTCTTAAACTGAGGGGCCCAGAACTGGACACAGGACTCAAGGTGTGGCCTAACCAGTGCTGAGGATAAGGGTTTTCTCTTCCCAAATAGCTTTGATGCCATTGCTTGAAAGGGATGGAGAAAGATACATTCCATTTCCCATCCCTACTACTTCATGCCATGGTTTAGTAGTCAGGAGGTCTTGGGTGACAGGTTGGACCTGATGATCCTTGAGGTCTCTTCCAACCTTATTGATTCTGTGATTCTATGATTCTATGTGTTTGATTACATATAGTTTATAAGCCAAAATATAATTTTATTGCATTGAATATGTGTCTGGCAGCACAAATCTGATGCAGCTGGCCACCAGGAGCTATGGCCCATTAGATAGAATCATAGGATGGTGTCAGCTTTGAAAGACCTCTAAGATCATTGAACCCAACCATCACTTCAACACCACCATGGCCATCAAACCATGTTCCAGAGTGCCATGGCCACAGGTTTCTTGAACACCTCCAGGGGTGGTGACTCCACTACCACCCCGGGCAGCCTGTTCCAATCCCTGACCACTCTTGCAGCAAAGAAATTCCTCCCAGTATCCAACCTGACCCTCCCCTGGCTCGCCTTGAGACCATTACCTCTTGTCCTGTTAGTTGCTTGGGAGCAGAGGCCAACACCAGCCTCACAAAGCTTCCTTTCAGGTAGCTCTAGAGAGCAATAAGGTTTCTTCTCATCCTCCTCTTCATCAGGCTAAACAATCCCAGCTCCCTTAGCCTCTCCTCATAAGCTCTGCTCTCAATCCATTGTCATCTCTCAATGTGATCAGGTGATTTGATCAGTGATGTCTCTTTTCCCTCTGCTAATCTTTGACTCACTCTGCAGTTTCTCTTTCTGTGGGTGTCTGGGCCAGGCTCCAGATGAGCCTCTGTGATTTTGAAGCTGAGTGTCTTGATTTACACAGGAGGCTTAAGGTTTCCACTGAGCAGCCAGCAGAATTTACACAAGTGCCTTAATAAATTGTGTGTGAAGCTCCTGCTGAGAGTCAGCAAACTTCTTGGAGAGACAATGCAGATCAAAGGACATCTTGGGAGGAAAAAAAACCCCAAACTGAAATCTATGCATTCAGAAAGGGGACAACCTGCTGCATTTTTGTGCCACTCTTCTAAGTGCCCTGTGCACATCCCCAAGGATGTGCAGGTGAGATGTGTTAGCACATGCTGATGGGAGCAGGCTGTGGCTACAAAGGATCACAGAACCAGAGAATGGTTTGACTTGGAGGAGACCCTTAAAAACACCCAGTCCCAACCCCCATGCCAGGGGTAGAGACACCTTCCACTAGACCAGGCTGATCAAGGCCTCATCCAACCTGACCTTGAACACCTCCAGGGAAGGGGCAACCAAAGCCTCCCTGGGCAACCTGTTCCTGTTTACCCCATGCAGAGCTACAGGCTGGGGTCAGAGTGGCTGGAGAGCTCCCAAACAGAGAGGGACCTGGGGGTGCTGATTGACAGCTGCCTAAACATGAGCCAGCAGTGTGCCCAGGTGGCCAAGAAGGCCAAGGGCATCCTGGCCTGCACCAGCAATAGTGTGGCCAGCAGGAGCCGGGAAGTCATTGTGCCCTGTGCTCAGCACTGGTTGGGCCACACCTTGAGTCCTGTGTCCAGTTCTGGGCCACTCAGTTTAAGAAGGACATTGAGAGACTTGAAGGTGTCCAGAGAAGAGCAACAAAGCTGAGGAGAGGCCTTGAGCACAGCCCTGTGAGGAGAGGCTGAGGGAGCTGGGGTTGCTTAGCCTGGAGAAGAGGAGGCTCAGGGGAGACCTCATTGCTCTCTACAACTACTTTAAAGGAGGTTGTAGCCAGGTGGGGGTTGGTCTCTTCTCTCAGGCAAGCAGCACCAGAACAAGAGGACACAGTCTCAAGTTGTGCCAGGGCAAGTTTAGGCTGGAGGTGAGGAGAAAGTTCTTTGCTGAGAGAGTCATTTGTCATTGGAATGCGCTGCCCAGGGAGGTGTTGGAGTCCCCATCCCTGGAGGTGTTCAAGAGGGGATTGGATGTGGCACTTGGTGCCATGGTCTAGTCATGAGGTCTGTGACGACAGGTTGGACTTGATGGTCTTTGAAGTCTGTTCCAACCTTAGTGATACTGTGATACTGTGATACTGTGTCTCGCCAACCTTGCTGTAAAGAATTTCCTCCTAATATTCAGTCTAAATCTGCCTCTGTTCCCTCTCATTCTACCTCTACAAGCTCTTTTAGAAAGTCCCTCCCCAACTTTCAGGTACTGCCTGGAGCCTTCTCTTCTCCAAGCTGAACAGCCCCAGCTCTCCCAGCTCTCACCATAGGAGAGGTTTCCAGCATTATGATCATCTTTGTCACCTCTCTATAGGCCCACTTGAACAGCTTAATGTTCCTTTTTTGGGGGGCCCAAAGAACTGGAGGCAGTGCTGCAGGTGGGGGCTGAGCAGAGAAGAGGGGCAGAATCCCCTCCCTGTGCTGCTGCTCTCCCTGCTGTGGACATAGCTCATTGTCCTACTTGTGCTGTGGTGCTGCAGGCGCTGCAGGTGGTGTCTGAGCTGAGCAGAGGGGCAGAATCCCCTCCCTGTGCTGCTGCTCTCCCTGCTCTGGATGCAGCTCAGCACACAGCTGCCTGCTGGGCTGCCAGGGACCATTGCTGGCTCCTGGGGAGTTTGTCACCAACTGATACTCCCAAGTCCATTTCCTCAAGGCTGCTGTCAGGAGCCACTGCTTGCCCAGCCCACAGTCTTGCTTGATTAAATTTCTTTCTGAGGGAATGATATTATTTCTCCTATGCAGTGTTTCTCAGTACATAAAGGGGAAAACATAATGTATTTTCCTGGGAGAATAGGATTTATGTGCTGCAAATGTCTGATATGAGGCAATGGGTATGTGAGAGATTACTGTCAGTGCTGCCTGTTTATGAATCAAAACCTATTCAGCAACCCTAAGCAGCTGGAAGCTGAACATCTGGGGCAAGAGTCAGCAGAAAATTTTTTGCTACCTCTAGATATTGTCTTTGTGGAGGATTAGGTTATCTAGGTTGAAACACAGGCCAGCTGCAAAAAGCCAAACTGAGAAATAAACCTCCCTCAGTGGAGCCAGGACCACAAAGTTGACACAAATGGAAGCACAGAATCTGCTCCTCGGGAACTCTTCCCTTCCCTTAAATAATCTGCACAGAGAGAAAAGTATCCTGCATGGACCCTCCATGGCATGCAGCAGTGTGCTCTGGACAAGAGATGAGGGAGGAATGGAAAGGAAAAGTCTCACTGATGGCCTACAGCTGGGGGTTATGATCCTCCCCCAGTGCAGATTCAGAAGAGGGATTTTGGGAAATGGCAACACACAGCACAGGTACCCTGGGGGAAGCATCCAGCTTGGCTTGCTGAATGGGTATGGGACTAAATGGGATCAGGCAGGAGAAGGTATTCCACCAGAAATACCAAGCCACTTGCAGTCATAGAATCACAGAACTGTCAGGGTTGGAAGGGACCTCAAGGCTCAGCCAGTTCCAACCCCCCTGCTATGGGCAGGGACACCTCACACTACAGCAGGTTGCTCACAGCCACATCCAGCCTGGCTGCAAACACCTCCAGGCAGGAGGCTTCCACCACCTCCCTGGGCAACCTGTGCCAGGCTCTCACCACCCTCCTGGGGAACAACTTCTTCCTCACATCCAATCTGAATCCACCCATTTCTAGTTTTGCTCCATTTCTTCTGTTGTTTCCAAAGTTATCAGTGTTTAACACAATCCTGATCCTCCTCTATACTTCCTAGAGCAATTCAGGGCTCAACAGCCCATGGCCTCTGCCATTTTGCTGTTCTCTGAAGGAAGAAGATAAAGAACAAACCAAACCTCCCACACAAGATGTGATGAGAGGAAGCAACACAGTGGTGAGAGGAAAAACACAGTAATGAGAGGGGAAAATACAGTGATGAGAGGGAAAAATACAGTGGTGAGAGGGGAAAATACAGTGGTGAGAGGGAAAAATACAGTGGTGAGAGGGAAAAACACAGTGGTGAGAGGGAAAATTACAGTGGTGAGAGGGAAAAATACAGTGATGAGAGAGAAAAACACAGTGGTGAGAGGGGAAAATGCAGTGGTGAGAGGGAAAAACACAGTGGTGAGAGGGAAAAACACAGTGGTGAGAGGGAAAATTACAGTGGTGAGAGGGAAAAATACAGTGGTGAGAGGGAAAAACACAGTGGTGAGAGGGAAAAATACAGTGGTGAGAGGGAAAATTACAGTGGTGAGAGGGAAAATTACAGTGGTGAGAGGGAAAAATACAATGATGAGAGAGAAAAACACAGTGGTGAGAGGGGAAAATGCAGTGGTGAGAGGGGAAAAACAGTGGTGAGAGGGAAAACAGTTGTAAGAAGGAAAAACACAGTGGTGAGAGGGAAATCACAGTGGTGAGGGGAAAAAACACAGTAGTGAGAGGGGACAAACAGTGGTGAGAGGGGACAAACAGTGGTGACAGGGGAAAAGCAGTGGTGAGAGGGGAAAAATAGTGGTGAGAGGGAAAACAGTTGTGAGAGGGAAAAACACAGTGGTGAGAGGGAAATCACAGTGGTGAGAGGGGAAAAACAGTGATGAGAGGGGAAAAACAATGGTGAGTGGGGAAAAACAGTGGTGAGGGGAAAAACAGTGGTGGGAGGGAAATCACAGTGGTGAGAGGGGGAAACACAGTGGTGAGTGGGGAAAAACAGTGGTGAGAGGGGAAAAACAGTGGTGAGAGGGGAAAAAAACAGTGGTGAGTGGGGGAAAAACAGTGATGAGAGGGGAAAATACAGTGATGAGAAGGGAAAAACACAGTGGTGAGAGGGGAAATACACAGTGGTGAGAGGGGAAATAACACAGTGGTGAGAGGGGAAAAACACAGTGATGAGAGGGGAAATACACAGTGGTGAGAGGGGAAATACACAGTGGTGAGAGGGGAAATACAGTGGTGAGAGGGGAAATACAGTGGTGAGAGGGGAAAAACAATGGTGAGAGGAGAAAACAGTGGTGAGGGTAAAAACACAGTGGTGAGAGGGGAAATCACAGTGGTGAGAGGGGAAAAACAGTGGTGAAAGGGCAATCACAGTGATGAGGGAAAAACAGTGGTGAGAGGGGAAATACACAGTGGTGAGAGGGGAAATACACAGTGGTGAGAGGAAAAGCAAAGTGGTGAGAGGGAAAACAGTGGTGAGAGGGAAAAACCCACAGAATTGTAAGGGCTACTGGCACTGGAATTTTCTGTTCTGGGATGAGCACGGGGCAGGTAACTAATAAGGTTGATGTGGTTAATTGCTGGTTGTTAGAGTGACTCATTTCCATTTGGTGCATAAAAGGATTCCAATCATGGCTCACTATCTGATCCCAGGCTTGGAGGTTCCTTCCTCACTAATTTCCTAAGTCAGTGAGGAGCTGAGAGGAGAGGGAGTGAAAAATCATAAACAGAAGGCACAGGGCAGGGCTGGGCTGCAGAAAGGCTCTGGCTTGGACTTGCTTCTGGGCACACCAAGAGCACTGCTGAATCTTCTGTGTCGTGTTGGGGTGCAGAGTAAAAGGCCACAGCTGTGGGGAGGAATGGACAGTTGAGGTGACCCTAAACTGACCAAGAAGGGATTCCAAACCATGGATCTCATCTTCAGAATAAAGCTGAGGGTCAAGCTCTCCTCCTCTCCTCTGTTCCTCTTCAATGGCCAGTGTCCAAGGAGGACTCTGTCTATCCCAAACCATTCGTTCCAGAAAACAGCTCCAGAATCCGGCTCCTAAATCCAATTCCCAGCTGCTACTGACTCCAGTCAGGGACTTCAGCCACAGCTTCAGTGGTGCTGGTGACTGATTGCCCTCAGGGGTTGGGTTGGATATTGGTTTGGGTCTATTTGTAGCTGTTTCATTTTATTGTTATTATTTTCATTCAAGCTGGTTTCATTTCTTTCCCACCCCATCAGTATGTCTCCCTTATATCCTTTCTCTTCCCTTTGGGAAGCCAGAGGGGTTCATAAGAGCCTCTGGCACTCATTAAGTGGCCAGCCCAGCCCTGACCTTTGACAGTCACATGTTGGCCAGCACTGTGCTTGGGTGGGCACACTGCTCAAATTAGCCCTTGAGTTACTGTGTTCTTACCTGCCTGCTCTGACTCCACATGACCAAATGCTTCCATTCCACTATCACAGAATCACAGAATGTTAGGGCTGGAAGGGACCTCAAAAGCTCATCCAGTCCAAGCCTCCTGCCAGAGCAGCACCACCTAGAGCAGGTCACACAGGAACACATCCAGGCAGGTCTTGAATATCTCCAAAGAGGGAAACTCCACAACCCCCCTGGGCAGCCTGCTCCAGGCCTCTGTCACCATCACAAGGAGATTTTTTTCCTCCTGTTTCCATGGAACTTCCTCTGCCTCAGCTTCCACCACTGCCCCTTGTGCTGGCATTGGGCATCCCCCAGTAGAGCCTGGCTCCAGCCTCTGGGCACTCCCCCTGCACAGCTTTAGCAGCAGCAAGGAGCTCACCTCTCAGGCTCCTCCTCTCCAAGCTCCAGAGCCCTCAGCTCCCTCAGGCTCTCCTCATGAGGAAGATCTTCCACTGCCTGCAGCAGCTTTGTGGCTCTGTGCTGGACTCTCTCAAGCAGTTCCCTGAGCTCCTTCCTGACCTGAGGGCTTGTAGCCAGCACTGGTGGTCACAGGACATGCAGGCCAGGTGAAGGGATTGGGGAGCACACTGCCAGAGGGTGGGGGGCCATGAGTGACCAGGAATTCATCCCTTAGGTTAACTCACAACAAGGGGACTTGTGATGTCTGCAACAAGAGGACTCCACAAGAGGAGGATTAGGTAAAAATGAAATAAAATGGAGGTTTTAAGAACCCAAAATACAGCAGTGGGCTAATGATTTGTTGTCCAGCAAACAGAGGAAATCTTCCCTGCAGGAATGAAGCAGCAATTTGTATTTTATCTGGTTTATGCAACCCTAAATATCAGGAAACATTACAGCTAATCTCTTCAATTTATAGCACCCAGATAGCTTTGGGTTTCTTTTTGTTTTGGTGCTTCTGTTGCCTGGCCTATTAAAACATACAAGCATAACAAAATAATGTCTGTGGGGGTTAATCTTCACAGCAGTGGTACCACTGCATCCCAACCTGAGAGAGGGAAATTGCCTGATATTTAAATGCCACCTCCTCAGAAATTAAATTTCCTCATATTAATAAAAGAGAGAGGCAAAATCAAACAGAGGGGGAAAAAAGGTTTGCTTAGGCTTCTCTGCAGGGAGCAGATGTACAACACGGGAGAACAGCCTGTGACAACAGCTGTGTGCCCAGGTGGCCAAGGCGGCCAAGGGCATCCTGGCCTGCATCAGGAACAGTGTGGCCAGCAGGAGCAGGGAAGTCATTGTGCCCTGTGCACTGCACTGGTTAGGCCACACCTTGAGTCCTGTGTCCAGTTCTGGGCCCCTCAATTTAAGAATTGAGAGACTTGAAGGTGTACAGAGAAGGGCAACAAAGCTGGGGAGGGGTCTGGAACACAGCCCTGTGAGGAGAGGCTGAGGGAGCTGGGGTTGCTTAGCCTGGAGAAGAGGAGGCTCAGGGGAGACCTTCTTGCTCTCTACAACTCCCTGAAGGGAGGTTTTTGGCTCAGTTGGTAGCGCATCAGATCATTAATGGGAAGGTCATGAGTTCAAGCCTGCAGTGGGCAGTAGTGTCCTCCCTACTCTAGTCATGAGGTCTGTGGTGACAGGTTGGACTTGATGATCTTTGAGGTCTCTTCCAACTTTAGTGATACTGAATAAGGTTGCAGCCATGTGGGGGTTGGTCTCTTCACCCAGGTGACCAGCACAAGAACAAGAGGACACAGTCTCAAGCTGTGTCAGGGGAGGTTTAGGCTGGAGGTGAGGAGAAAGTTCTTCCCAGGAAGAGTAATTGACCATTGGAATGTGCTGCCCAGGGAGGTGGCGCAGTCCCCACCCCGGAGGTGTTCAGGAGGGCATTGGATGTGGCACTTAGAGCCATGGTTTAGTTGTCAGGAGGTGTTAGGGATTAGGTCATAGGTTGGACTTGATGATGTCTGAGGTCTTTTCCAACCTGGCTGATTCTGTGATTCTATGATTCTGAAGTTTTTTTTCTGCAAGGCTGGCAGTGAATCATTTAGGCTGTTGGATGATTGTAGCCAGGTGGGGCTTGGTCTCTTCTCCCAGGCAAGCAGCAACCCCCTCTCTGGGCTTTCAATGATAAGAGGAAAAGCAGGTGATTTGAGCTGGATGAGGGGAGATTTAGACTGGAGGAGATTGGGAAGAAATTCTTAGCAGGGAGGGTGGTGAGGCACTAGCACAGGGTGCCCAGGGAGGTTGTGGATGCTCCCTAGGTTGGATGAGACCTTGAGCAACCTGAGTCAGCAAAAGACGTCCCTGACCAGGGCAGGGCATTGGCACTGGATGGTCCTGAGGGTCCCTCCCAACCTCAACTATTCCATGAATCTATGAACTGCTGCTGCATTTCTAAAGGCAGGCAGCAACACTGCTGTGCTGTGAAATTTAGCATCCTGCTAGCCCTGTGCTTCAAGCTGTCTTGCTGGGTAGCTGGGGTTAAGTTATTGTCTTTTCCTTCTACCTCAGGTAGTGAATTATTTTCCAGTGGGATATAATAAAGCTCCCAGATTGTCATTCTGATCAGTGCAAAAGTAATTTATAATTTACACTAGGCAGGAGAAGTTTAAAGAGGTCACTGGTAATACATTGGAGCTCGCTGTATGTCATGCTAAATCCTTTTCCCCTCCTGTGTAATACCTAAACCAAGTTGACCCTTCAGCTGCCACCCTTGGGGACCCTCTCAGTGCTGGGGCATGTACCAATTGGTGCATTTGCAAAATTCTCTGCAGTGTTATCTTCTTATCACCCTCAGAATGTCAGCTTCTACCAGGAAGGTAATGAAATCTGTCTCTCTTGCTGTATTATAGGCAGATGGAAGCAAGGGGAGAAAGGGATTCAGGTTTTCTATCTCAGAATTCTCAGTCTAAAATGTGGATATTAATTCTTCCCCATGAGAGTGGTGAAGCATGGGAACAGGCTGTCCAGACAAGTTGGGGAGGTTCCCAGACTGGAGGTGTTGAAAGCGTGGTTGGATGAGGACTTGAGCAACCTGGTCTAGGAGGAGGTGTCCCTGCCCAAGGCAGGGGCCTGGAACTAGGTGATCTGAGGCATAGGGAAGTAATCATACCCTGAGGCTGCTTGGGTGATAGGTTGGACTTGGTGATCTGCTTGGCCACAACAACCCCAGGCAGTGCTACAGGCTGGAGGCAGAGTGGCTGGAGAGCAGCCAGGCAGAAAGGGACCTGGGGGTACTAGTGGACAGCAGCTGAACATGAGCCAGCAGTGTGCCCAGGTGGCCAAGAAGTCCAATGGCATCCTGGCCTGCATCAGGAACAGTGTGGCCATGTAGTGGTTTGAGCCTTAACTGGGAGTTAAAAGCCCAAATGGGGAAAAGGCTGAGAATATCTTCCCACTCCCCACCCTCCACCCTCCAAACAGAGAGGGGGGGAAAAAAAAGGGTAAGGAGCAAATCCACTAAGCAACAGTCTGGAGTCAGCTTGGAAGTAGAGAGGTGAAGAATTTTTTCTTTAAACTATATATATATATATGACAATAACAGGAAAAGTTCACAAGGGCAAGGAACAAGAGTGGATGGGAGGGGGACAGAAAAGAACAATACAAAACCAGTCTTTCTCTGAGGAGGTGCAGAGGCAGCAGGGAGAAGGATCAGGTCTGGCCAAATGGCTGAGGAGCAGGAGAGCAGCTGCAGTAGCTCTCATCCAGCAGAGGCAGGAGCCAAAAGCAGATCCAACTGCTATGATGTCCTGCTTTTTATACCCTAGCTGAGCAGGGAGGGAGGAGTGGAACAGACTCAGTTTTCCCAGGGGAAACGCCCTTCAGGGAGGGTAAAGTACCTGCAAGCTCTCCCCCCTGCTTTGTTCTTTTGTTGTCAGAAAAGGGTGTTAACCCAGCACAGGCCAGCAGGAGCAGGGAAGTCATTGTGCCCTGTGCTCAGCACTGGTTAGGCCACACTTTGAGTCCTGTGTCCAGTTCTGGGCTCCTCAGTTTAGGAAGGACATTGAGACACTTCAAGGTGTCCAGAGAAGGGCAACAAGGCTGGGGAGGGGTCTGGAGCACAGCCCTGTGAGGAGAGACTGAGGGAGCTGGGGTTGCTTAGCCTGGAGAAGAGGAGGCTCAGGGGAGACCTTCTTGCTCTCTCCAACTCCCTGAAGGGAGGTTGTAGCCAGGAGGGGGTTGGTCTCTTCTCCCAGGCACCCAGCACCAGAACAAGAGGACACAGTCTCAAGCTGTGCCAGGGGAGGTTTAGGCTGGAGGTGAGGAAGAAGTTCTGCATAGAAAGAGAGATTGGCCATTGGAATGTGCTGCCCAGGGAGATGGTGGAGTCATCATCACTGGAGGTGTTTAGGGAGAGCCTGGATGAGGCACTTGGTGCCATGTTTTAGTTGATCAGATGGTGTTGGGTGCTAGTTTGGACTTGATGATCTCAGAGGTCTCCTCCAACCTGGTTAATTCTGTATTCTGCATTTTGCTGTGCTCAGCCTCTTGCTGCTGTTGGAGCTGGGGAGCTCTGATTCATTTGTCATGTTGTCAGGGTGCTACTTTGTCTATTCATTTTCTTTGTTTTAAGATAGAAACTTATTCTTTCAAAACTGCTGCATTTCATAAGCAGTTACAATCTGTCCTGCATTTGGATATTCAAATCCTCTTTCCCAAGCTTGTGTGCTGTGGTTTGAGGCATTCTTTGCTCCCAGACATGATGTATTGTCAGCAGAGTGATTAGGGCGGCAGAAAGCTCCAGCACAATGAGGGGATAGAAGCTATCTACAGGCATGGAAATTAATAGAGTGCTAACTAGAAACAGCATTAACAGAAAGTTGAAGAGCAGCAGTTATGAGTTGGATGCTTGAGGTTCAGCTTCAGCTGCATGTTCCAGGAGCCAGAAGTGTCTCCTTTAGGCTTTTGTACCAGATAATGCAGCATTGTTGAATTGCCTGAGGTCAAAATGTGTGTGTGGAGGGGCTTGCCTTTTGCCCTCTACACTTCTGACTGATACAAATCTCTGAGCTGAAGATTCCATTGAAGAAACCTAAAAAAAGAACCCAGAGAGCCAAGCAGAGCCTGGGCTGCAGCAAGAGGCCTTGAACACAAGCCCTATGAGGAGAGGCTGAGGGAGCTGGGATTGTTTAGCCTGGAGAAGAGGAGGCTCAGGGGAGACCTCATTGCCCTCTACAACTACCTGGGAGGTGGTTGTATCCAGGAAGGGGTTGGCCTCTTCTCCCAGGCAACCAGCACCTGAACAAGAGGACACAGTCTCAAACTGTGCCAGGGGAGGTTTAGACTCAAGGTGAGGAGAAAGTTCTTCACCGAGCGAGTCGTTCGTCATTGGAATGTGCTGCCCAGGGAGGTGGTTGAGTCACCGTCCCTGGAGGTGTTCAAGAGGGGATTGGATGTGGCACTTGGTGCCATGGTCTAGTCATGAGGTCTGTGGTGACAGGTTGGACTTGATGATCTTTGAGGTCTCTTCCAACCTTAGTGATACTGTGATACTGTGAAGGGAATCTTCTTAAGTGGTCCTATCATTCCTCCGGGATCTGCAGGAGAGGGTCCAACAGAGGGCTATGAGGATGCTGAAAGGCCTGCAGCACTGCCTGGTCAGGAGGGACTGAGGGACCTGGAAAAGAGAAGACTGAGAGGGGAATTAATCAATGTTTATCAATATCTGAGGGCTGGGGGTCAGGAGGGAGGGGACAGGGACAGGCTCTGCTCACTTGCTCCCTGGGATAGGACAAGGAGCAATGGATGTCAGCTGCAGCACAGGAGGCTCCACCTCAACACAAGGGGGAACTGCTTTATTGTAAAGTTCCCAGAGCACTGGAACAGGCTGCCCAGGGAAGTTGTGGAGTCTCCTTCTCTAGAGCCTTCCAAGGCCCATCTGGATGGGTGCCTGTGTGACCTGAGCTGGACTGTATGGCCCTGCTCTGGCAGGGGGTTGGACTCCATGGTCTCGTGTGTCCCTTCCAACCCCTGGCTCCCTGTGAACGTGTCACTCGGAAGCCTTGGATCTGTTCCTGGCTGTGTCAGAGGGACTATCTCATTGTCTACTTTTATCAGACCGTTTTGCTGCTGCTGCTCTTTTTCCTGCCTCAGGGTAAAACTCCACCTTCAGCTTTTTAGGTAAGTTACCAGAACTGAAAGTATCTTTACTATTTTCCATCTCCAACTGACATGTCTAACAGACCTGAGCTAACATACTCAGAGGAAATCTTGGATCCCAGCTAATCCCATGGATTTCTTTGGAAGGTGTGTGCTTAGCAGAAAGGCCTTGGTTCTTTGCAGAGCTCTTTGGGGTCTTTCAATCTGGTTTTGGCAGGTATAAGTGTAAAAGCCTCATAGAATGGTTTGGTTTTGAAGACACTTTAAAGATCACTCAGCTCCACCTTTCACTAGATAACTAAGAAACTATCTCATCTTAGCCCAAATCCTTTTGACAAGCCCTGTGAGGAGAGGCTGAGGGAGCTTAGGGTGTTTAGCCTGGAGAAGAGGAGGCTCAGGGGAGAATAGAATTAACCAGGTTGGCAAAGACATCAAAGATCATCAAGTCCAACCTATCACTCAACACCATCTGATCAACTAAAGCATGGCACCAAGTGCTTCATCCAGGCTCTTCCTAAACACCTCCAGGGATGGTGACTCCACCACCTCCCTGGGCAGCACATTCCAATGGCCAATCTCTCTGTCTGTGAGGAATTTCTTCTTCTCCTCCAGCCTCAACCTCCCCTGGCACAGCTTGAGATTGTGTCCTCTTGTTATGGTGCTGGGTGCCTGGGAGAAGAGACCAACCCCCACCTGGCTACAACCTCCCTTCAGGGAGTTGCAGAGAGCAAGAAGGTCTCCCCTGAGCCTCCTCTTCTCCAGGCTAAGCAACCCCAGCTCCCTCAGCCTCTCCTCACAGGGCTGTGCTCCAGACCCCTCCCCAGCTTTCTTGCCCTTCTCTGGACACCTTCCAGCATCTCAATGTCCTTCTTAAACTGAGGGGCCCAGAACTGGACCCAGGACTCAAGGTGTGGCCTAACCAGTGCTGAGCACAGGGCAGGATGACTTCCCTGCTCCTGCTGGCCACACTTTTTTTGCTCACACTTTATTGCTGCCTTTTCTATCCAGAAGGATCTGAGGGAACTCCTGAACTTGCAGGAAACCTTGGTCAGGCCTTTTATTTGGCTCTTAATGATGTGAGCTCTGAAGCTGATTTCCTTCATTCTGGCTCACAACTTTTTGTTTGATCTGTTTACTATAAAAGTTCTCATTCCCACCATCATGGCCTGCCCAACCCAGGCAGCAATAACACAGCTCCAGGAGAAGCTCAAATTCCTGACAAAGCAGGCAGAACTGTTTCTTTTTAATGTTCTGACAACCAGGCCAAGATGAGGTCCAAGGTTCAGTAAGGAAGTAGCTTAGCAGAGCAGCATCACATAGACCTCATTGCTCCTCCAGTGGCAAGACATTTCCTGTAGAGAGGACCTCTTAGCTTACTGCCAGACAACCCATAGAATCACAGAATTGTCAGGGGTGGAAGGGACCTCAAGGCTCAGCCAGTCCCAAGCCCCCTGCCATGGGCAGGGACACCTCACACCACAGCAGGTTGCTCACAGCCACATCCAGCCTGGCTGCAAACACCTCCAGGCAGGAGGCTTCCACCACCTCCCTGGGCAACCTGTGCCAGGCTCTCACCACCCTCATGGGGAACAACTTCTTCCTCACAGCCAATCTCAATCTCCCCATTTCTAGTTTTGCTCCATTCCCCCGAGTCCTATCCTTCCCTGACATCCTCACAAGTCCCTCCCCAGCTTTCTTGGAGCCCACTTCAGATCCTGGAAGGCCACAATTAGGTCTCCTGGGAGCCTTCTCCTCTCCAGACTGCACAACCCCAACTCCCTCAGTATGTCCTCACAGCAGAGCAGCTCCAGCCCTCTGCTCATCCTCCTGGCCCTTCTCTGGACACCTTCCAGCCCCTCCAGAGCCTTCCTGGCACAGAGGCTCCAGCACTGGCCCCAGAGCTGCAGCTGTGGTCTCAGCAGAGTGGAGCAGAGGGGCAGAATCCCCTCCCTGGCCCTGCTGGCCACACTTCTCTTGCTGCAGCCCAGGCTCTGCTGGGCTCTCTGGGCTGCAAGTGCACACTGGTAGCTCCTGTTGAGGTAGGTGGCTAAAGTGGAGCTGCTGAAATGATTTGAAAGTGGCTGAAGTGACCTTTGCTCTGTCTGGAGTGTAATGATTTCCAAATATTGGGTCTGGCTGGTAAAAAGATGGAATAGCACTAAGCTTAGCATCACAAATTAGAGAAAGATGGAGAGATGGAGGTGGCAGAAGTCAGCAGAGTTGTGCAGTGGAGGAAGAGATACCTTGATGTGGCTTAATAGCTTGTGGAGGATTCAGAGCTCGTGTGCCACTGCAGGTCAGGGAGGTGGCAGGGCTTCAGATTTCCTAAATGTATTTTGGACTGAATGTGAGTGGCAGAGGCCTAAAAGAGGTTACAGAGACTTTGGTCTGCTTCCACCTAGCCAAGTTATAAAAGTGGAAAGGAAAGCATGAATTCCTTAGGAAAAAAAACCTGAAGCTGTTTGAAGTCACAGAGTTTGAAAGCAGAGTCTATTCTTCAAGAGGATAGTATTTGTCTAGTTCTTAATATTTCTTCCTATAAAATCCTTTCTGTCACTGGTGAGTGGCAGTTACAGCAAGAAATGGATGGTGCACTCAGACAAAAAGAGATAATAATGAAGCAGTGTTTTTCCTTCCTCTCTGGGACTTGCCTTGGGGCTTGGGGCACAGCTCTTAACTAAAAGATGAGCAAAGATGAAAGCAATACAGCAGCTGATTTCTGAATAGAATAAAGGAGAGAAGAGGAAAGAAGAGAAGAGGAAAGGAGAGAAGAGAAGAGGAGAGAAGAGGAAAGGAGAGAAGAGAAGAGGAGAGAAGAGAGGAGAGAAGAGAGGAGAGGAGAGGAGAGGAGAGGTTCAGAGAGGAGAGGAGAGGAGAGGTTCAGAGAGGAGAGGAGAGGTTCAGAGAGGTTCAGAGAGGAGAGGTTCAGAGAGGTTCAGAGAGGAGAGGTTCAGAGAGGTTCGGAGAGGAGAGGAGAGGTTCGGAGAGGAGAGGAGAGGTTCGGAGAGGAGAGGAGAGGTTCGGAGAGGAGAGGTTCGGAGAGGAGAGGTTCGGAGAGGTTCGGAGAGGAGAGGTTCGGAGAGGAGAGGAGAGGAGAGGAGAGGAGAGGAGAGGAGAGGAGAGGAGAGGAGAGGAGAGGAGAGGAGAGGAGAGGAGAGGAGAGGAGAGGTTCGGAGAGGAGAGGAGAGGAGAGGAGAGGAGAGGTTCGGAGAGGAGAGGTTCGGAGAGGAGAGGTTCGGAGAGGAGAGGTTCGGAGAGGAGAGGAGAGGAGAGGAGAGGAGAGGAGAGGAGAGGAGAGGAGAGGAGAGGATTAACCAGTTTAGAAGAGACCTCTAAGATCATCGAATCCAACCTATCACCCAACACCATCTGATCAACTAAAATATGGCACCAAGTGCCTCATCCAGTCTCTTTTTAAACACTTCCAGTGATGGTGACTCTACCACCTCCCTGACCAGCACATTCCAATGGCCAATCTCTCCTTCTATGAAGAAATTTCTCCTCACCTCCAGCCTAAACCTCCCCTGCCACAGCTTGAGACTGTGTCCTCTTGTTCTGGTTCTGGGTGCCTGGGAGAAGAGACCAACCCCCACATGGCTACAACCTCCTTCAGGTTGAGCAAGAAGGTCTCCCCTGAGCCTCCTCTTCTCCAGGCTAAGCAACCCCAGCTCCCTCAGCCTCTCCTCAAAGGGCTGTGCTCCAGACCCCTGTTGAGGAGGTGTGAGGGGTGGCTGAGGGAGCTGGGGTTTCCCAGTTCATCAAAAGGAGCAGAAGACTTTAGTGGTCCTTGCTATAAATGCATAGACCTCATGAAGTTCAGCCAAGCTGTGTGCAGGGTCCTGCACCTGGGTCAAGGCAATCCCAAACACAAGCCCAGGCAGGGTGGAGAATGGATAGAGAGCAGTCCTGAGGACAAGCACCTGGGGGTGCTGGCTGATGAGAAGCTCAGCATGAGCCAGCACTGTGCACTTGCAGCCCAGAAATGAACCATGGGCTGCCTCCCCAGCAGTGTGGGTAGCAGGAAGATAGAGGGGATTCTGCCCCTCTCCTCCACTCTGCTGAGACCCCACCTGGAGCCCTGTGTCTGGCTCTGGAGCCTCAAATACAACAGGGACATATAACTGCTAGAGCAGGTCGAGAGGAGGGCATTGAAGAAATGATCAGAGGGCTGGAGCTCCTCTCCTATAAAGACAGGCTGAGGGAGCTGGGGTTCTGGAGAGAAGAGAAGGCTGTAGGGAGAGCTTGGAGAAGCCTTCCAGTACTTGAAAGGAGCTACAGGGGTGGAGAGATAAAGGCATGGAGTGACAGAATGGTGGGTGATGAATTTGGACTGCAGGGAGCTGAATTTGAGTGGGACGTTAGGAAGGAACTCCTCCCCATGGGGGTGGTGAGGCACTGGAACAGGTTGACCAGACAAGTTGTCAAGGCTGCAAGCCTGGAAGTGTCCAAGGCCAGGCTGGATGAGGCCTTGAGCAGAGTGATCTAGCAGGAGGTGTCCCTGCCCATGGCAATGGGGGATGGAACTAGGTGAACATTAATCTTCCTGGTTAGGCCACACTTTCAGTCCTGTGTCCAGTTCTGGGTCACTCAGTTTAGGAAGGAGGTTGAGATGCTGGAAGGTGTCCAGAGAAGGGCAACAAAGCTGGGGAGGGGTCTGCAGCACAGCCCTGTGAGGAGAGGCTGAGGGAGCTGGGGTTGCTTAGCCTGGAGAAGAGGAGGCTCAGGGGAGACCTTCTTGCTCTCTCCAACTCCCTGAAGGGAGGTTGCAGACAGGTGGGGGTTGATCTCTTCTCCCAGGCAAGCAACACCAGAACAAGAGGACACAGTCTCAGGCTGCACCAGGGGAGGTTAAGGCTGGAGGTGAGGAAGAAGTTCTACACAGAGAGAGTGATTGCCCATTGGAATGGGCTGCCCAGGGAGGTGATGGAGTCACCATCACTGGAGGTGTTCAGGAGGAGACTTGACAGGGTGCTTGGTGCCATGGGTTAGTTGATTAGGTGGTGATGGATGATGGGTTGGATGTGATGATCTTGAAGGTCTCTTCCAACCTGGTCTGGTCTATTCCGTTCCATCCCATTCCATTCCATTCCATTCCATTCCATTCCATTCCATTCCATTCCATTCCATTCCATTCCATTCCATTCCATTCCTTCCCATGCAGGAGATTCTGTGATGCACTGCTAAGTGAGCAGAAAAACTTGATCTTACAGTCAGCTTCTTCTGAAACATGACTCCAATAACTACATCTATCAAATGATAAAGAATCTTCAGCTGCAAGGATTTACTCTTCCTGATTGCATAAGCAATTGGCTTTGCTCTCTCTCATCAGTCATCCCTTGGATGGGCCAAGCATGGCTAACAAATGAGCTGCTCATTGCTGCTTTGGCTGCTGTTGGGCTCTGTTTGGATATGTAAGCTGCAGCCTTTTTTCCAGGTGGCTCTGCCTTTCTCCCTGGGTGGTGCTAATTAGCAGAAGACTCCTTTACTTATGTGCAGTTTCCATGATGGTCTCAAGCTCACAGTATTGGCTGCACTCACCTCATCTGGGTTCTGCTGGAAAACCTTTAATGTGGAATTTGTGGCACAGAGCAGGCACAGAACAAGTTACCTGGAGAACAGCAGCATCCTGATCCCTTCAAATTTCATACAGAGTGAGGCATAGACACTTAGGAGTATGAAACCCTAGAAGGCAAGATGAGATGTGGGTGTTCAGAGCAGAGGGGAGCAGACAGCATAGAATCAGCAGTGCAACAGACAGGCTGGAGGGAAGGGAGGCCATCCAGAGGGACCTGGACAGACTGGAGAGGTGGGCACAAGCCAACTTCAGGAGGTTCAACAAGACCAAGGGCAGGGTCCTGCAGCTGGGTGGAGGCAATCCCAGGCACAACTCCAGGCTGGGCAGGGACTGGCTGGAAAGCAGCCCTGAGGAGAGAGCCTTGGGGGTGCTGGGGGAGGAGAAGCTCAACAGGAGCTCTCAATGTGCACTTGCAGCCCACAAAGCCAATCAGATCCTGGGCTGCATCAGGAGAAGTGTGGCCAGCAGGGCAAGGGAGGTGATTCTCCCCCTCTGCTCAGCTCTGCTGAGACCCCACCTGCAGTACTGCCTCCAGTTCTGGAGCCCCTATTGCAAGAGGGATCTGGAGGTGGTGGAAGGTGTCCAGAGAAGGGCCAGGAGGATGAGCAGAGGGCTGGAGCACCTCTGCTGTGAGGACAGACTGAAGGAGTTGGGGCTGTTCAGTCTGGAGAAGAGAAGGCTCCCAGGTGACCTCATTGTGGCCTTCCAGTATCTGAAGGGGGCTCCAGGAAGGCTGGGGAGGGACTGCTCAGGATCTCAGGGAGTGCTACGACTAGGGGGAATGGAATGAAGCTGGAGGTGGGGAGATTGAGGCTGGAGGGGAGGAGGAGGTTCTTCCCCATGAGAGTGGTGAAGCCCTGGAATGGGTTGTCCAGGGAGGTGGTTGAGGCCCTGTCCCTGGAGGTGTTTAAGGCCAGGCTGGCTGAGGCTGTGGCCAGGCTGATCTAGTGTGGGGTGTCCCTGCCCATGGCAGGGGGGTTGGAACTGGCTGATCCTTGTGGTCCCTTCCAACCCTGACTGATACTATCATACTATGAACCTCCAGACTAGTTCATTTGAGCACACCATCTACTAACTACATAAAATCTCAGGCACTGTTGTGGCCAGAAAGATGGCAATGCAGTGTGCAGTACAGCAGACCTACTCCTTTGACTTTGGATTTGTTTAGCTCTCTCTCCAAGGCCAAATCACTTCTTCCAGCTGTGAAGTGCAACCACTGACTCTTCATAAATGCCAGGAATGCAATTGCTCCAAGGCCAGAGCTGGCAAGAAACTTCAGGTAGAAAATATGAGCTTAAAAAAAAAGAGATTTGTAGAAGAATGTTTAGGTTGGAAGGGACCTTAAAGATCATCTAGTTCCAACCTCCCTGCCATGGGGATGAATTAGAATCATAGAATCAACCTGGGCAGAGTAGAAGGGGAGGAGAATGTTTCTTGACCTGCTGGCCAGACTGTTCTTCATGCCCCCAAATATCACAGAATCAAGCAGGTTGGAATAGACCTCCAAGATGATCAAGTCCAACTGATCACCCAACCCTAACTAATCATGGCACTGAGTACCTCATCCAGGCTTTGCTTAAACACCTCCTGGGACAGTGACTCCACCACCTCCCTGGGCAGCATATCCCAATGGCCAATTGCTTTTTCTGGGAAGAATTTCTTTCTAAGGTCAAGACCAAACCTCCCTCTGCACAGCCTGAGGCTATGTCCAGAAGGGAAATTATAGAATCATAGAATCACAGAATCAACCAGCTTGGAAAAGACCTCAGAGATCAGCCAGTCCAACCAATTACCTAATGCATAACACCTCCTGACAACTAAACCATGGCTCCAAGTGCCACATCCAAGCCTTTCTTGAACACCTCCAGGGATGGGGACTCCACTACCTCCCTGGGCAGCACATTCCAATGGGCAATTCCTCTTTCTGGGAAGAACTTTCTCCTCACTTCCAGCCCAAACCTCCCCTGGCACAGCTTGAGACTGTGTCCTCTTGTTCTGGTGCTGCTTGCCTGGAAGAAGAGACCAACCCCCACCTGGCTACGACCTCTTTGCAGGGAGTTGTAGAGAGCAAGAAGGTAAACTGTTCCAGTGTCTCATCACCCTCACTGTCAAGAATTTCTTCCTAACCTCCATCCTAAATCTGCTCTGCTCAAGCTTGAATCCATTGCCTCTCATCCTGTCACTCCCAGCCCTTGTCAAAAGTCCCTGTGCAGCTCTCCTGGAGCCCCATCAGGTACTGGAAGGATGCTTTAAAGTCTCCCTAGAGCTGTCTTATCTCCAGGATAAACTGAACTATTTAATCTCATCACAACTGCAAGGTTTTGAGCATTACTAACTTCCTCTCTTTTGATCTCCAAGCTTCCCTTGAATATTAGCACAATGAAAAGCAACCAGGTGTTCTTGCCATGGCCTGAACTCATCTTCATAGATTCATAGAATAGCTTAGGCTGGAAGGGATCTTAAAGATCATCCAGTTGCAATCCCCCTGCCATGGGCAGGGACACCTCACACCAGCCCAGGTTTGTCAAGGCCTCATCCAACCTGGCCTTGAACACCTCGTGGATGCCCCCTCCCTGGACAATCAGTTCCAGTGTCTCACCCTGCTTCCTGGAAAGAATTTCTTCCTAATTTCCAGTCTAAATAGAATAGAATAGAATAGAATAGAATAGAATAGAATAGAATAGAATAGAATAGAATAGAATAGAATAGAATAGAATAGAATAGAATAGACCAGGTTGGAAGAGACCTTCAAGATCATCGCGTCCAACCTATCACCCAACACCACCTAATTAACTAACTCATGTAACCAATCTCCCCTCTGTAGCACCAAAGATCTGATGGTCTAACAGTGTTCTTAGGCAGGGTGGTGGGCATCCCAGTAATGACAGCTGAAAACCAAGTGTGGGCTTCCCTGGGTGTTGCTATCTAATAATTAATCTATTGTAGGTAATAGGGATTTGTAGATGTTCTGTGCAGAGCTGGTTTTGCTTGTTTACTTCTGTGTGGCTGTCTGCTAGGATTATGGGGAGAGCTTGAGAGATGGAAACTGGGGCACTTGCATAGACCATGGAATGATAGAACTGTTAGGGTTGGAAGGGAGCTCAAGGATCAGCCAGTGCCTAACCCCCTGCCATGGGCAGGGACACCTCACACTACAGCAGGTTGCTCACAGACACATCCAGCCTGGCTGCAAACACCTCCAGGCAAGAGGCTTCCACCACCTCCCTGGGCAACCTGTGCCAGGCTCTCACCACCCTCATGGGCAACAACTTCTTCCTCACATCCAATCTCAATCTACCCATTTCTAGTTTTGCTCCATCCCCCCCAGTCCTATCCCTCCCTGACACCCTCAAAAGTCCCTTCCCAGCTTTCTTGGAGCCCCCTGCAGATCCTGGAAGGCCACAATTTGGTCTCCTTGGAGCCTTCTCCTCTCCAGACTGCACAACCCCAACTCTCTCAGGCTGTCCTCACAGCAGAGCAGCTCCAGCCCTCTGCTCATCCTTGTGGCCCTTCTCCGGACACCTTCCAGCACCTCCAGAGTCTTTGTGGCACAGAGGCTCCAGAACTGGACCCAGGGGCAGAATCCCCTCCCTTGCCCTGCTGGCCACACTTCTCTTGCTGCAGCCCAGGATGTGGTTAGCTTTCTGGGCTGCAAGTGCACAATCAAACCTTCAAAACCAGGAGCAGCTGCTACTGCAGGGAGCAAATTAAACCTTCAAAACCAGGAATTGTTTTCCTGTGAATAATAATAATAAAGAAATTTAGGAAGGGAGTGCAGCCAGGCTTTGGGCCCATGGCTTGCAAGGTGTCTTGATTAAAGACAGCTAAAGGGAAAGCAAAATCTCTTCAGTTTCTGGATGTGTGCTATTGCTTCCCCCAGGTGACTGCCACCTAAACATGAGCCAGCAGTGTGCCCAGGGGGCCAAGAAGGCCAATGGCATCCTGGCCTGCATCAGGAACAGTGTGGCCAGCAGGAGCAGGGAAGTCATTCTGCCCCTGTACTCTGCATTGGTTAGGCCACACCTTGAGTCCTGTGTCCAGTTCTGGGCTCCTCAGATTAAGAAGGACATTGAGACACTTGAAGGTGTCCAGAAAAGGGCAACAAGGCTGGGGAGAGGCCTTGAGCACAGCCCTGTGAGGAGAGGCTGAGGGAGCTGGGGTTGCTTAGCCTGGAGAAGAGGAGGTTCAGGGGAGACCTCATTGCTGTCTACAGCTACCTAAAGGGAGGTTGTAGCCAGGAAGGGGTTGGTCTCTTCTCCCAGGCACCCAGCACCAGAACAAGAGGACACAGTCTCAAGCTGTGCCAGGGGAAGTTTAGGCTGGAGGTAAGGAGAAAGTTCTTCACTGAGAAAGTCATTCATCTTTGGAATGTGCTGCCCAGGGAGGTAGTGGAGTCCCCATCCCTGGAGGTGTTCAAGAGGGGATTAGATGTGGCACTTGGTGCCATGGTCTTGTCATGAGGTGTGTGGTGACAGGTTGGACTTGATGATCCTCGAGGTCCCTTCCCACCTTGGCAATACTGTGAGACTGTGACACTGTGGGCATCATGAGTAAATAGTTGGTAGTTACTTCTGGCATTGGTGTTGAGTAAGGTGTCTCAGCTCAAGTGCCTTGCAATAGACCTCGTTTTGATGCACACAGGATAGAAGTAAAGAGATCTGGACCTCTCCTCACGTTCTGCAGAGGCATTATGCTTCCCAGGAAAAGGCCAGGAGCACCAATGGGATGTGAATTTTGTGCCTGACTGGATGATTCAAAAGCCATTTCAGGGGCTGCTGCAGAGCCAGATCTGTCTCCAAAGCCTCTCTCTCTAACATCAGTAGCAAGTATTAGTGTCATGGGCAAATTACTAGAGACAGTTCAGCTAGCAGGGGATAAAATTACTGATTTTAGTCCTGCTGTTGCTCCATTGTTTTCATTGTGGTCTAACAAACTGCCTCACAGTGTTTGGGAACCAAAAGAGAAATGCTGTGTCTGTATCACAGAACCACAAAATGTTAGGGGGTGGAAGGCACCTTTAGAAATCAAGTTCAACCCCCTGCCAGAGCAGGATCACCCTGGGCAAGTGTCTTGGTCCGGAGACTCAGTTCTTATGAATATTGCCATGATGTGAAATGAGAGGCACAAACGAGGCCAAAATGTCAACAGCTAGGCTACTAGGCTGTTTATTACATAAATAAAGTGGACATAAGAAGGGGAGAGGGAGAAAATAGAGAGGGAGAGAGAGAAGAGGAAAGGAATTATATTACCACACCCCTCACCCCCCCAAGACAGTTTGAGTCTGTGGAGGAAAGGTGCTGCAGGAGGTGTTTGGTTGGTACAGGAATGGTGCTGAGGCTTTGGCTGGAGAAGAGCTGTGGTCCTCTGGGCAGCTCCACGGCCTCTTTTCTCTAGGGCAGCATTGTCCCAGGCTTTCCCTTCTCAGCGGCATGCTCCGTCTCCTGTGTTTTCCTTCATCTCCTGCGCTTTTCTTCTCTTTTTAATCATCCAGTCCAGGGGACACAGTCCCCCACATTTTTCTTCTGTGTTTTCCTTCTGAGTAGCCAGTAGTGGCTCCAGTCTTTTATACAGTTTTTTAGTCCTTAGGTATTGTCCCTCAGGAATTCAGGGGCCAGGAAATCATCCTTAGGTAAATGTCCAGGCATCCTTTCCCCGGAAATCTTTCTGTGCATTTCTGTGTGTTTGGATGGAAGGGGGGGGCCTCTGCCTCCTCCATCCTCATCCAGACAAGCCCCCACAATCCTTACACATCAGGAAAACAGGAGGTGAATCCATTGTGTCACCCTTCCCAGGGTACTTGATGGGTGGAGATTATCTTGTCTCATGCATACTCCCGAAGGTGGCCTCGGTCCATTGTTGTCAGGCCAGCTGTGGCCCAGTGATCAATGTTATCTTTGCACCTTCCCAGAGTCGTTCCAGTGGCTCTGCCCAACACACATCAGCTATTGTCTGGGCAAGCAGCAAGTGATTTTATCTTTGTTGAGTCACACCGAGAGAGATAAACTTTTAGTCTCTCACAGCAGGTCACACATCCAGATGGGTCTTGAAAGGCTCCAGAGAAGAAGCCTCCACAACCTCTCTGGGCAGCCTGCTCCAGTGCCTCAGCACCCTCACAGTGAAGAAGTTTCTTCTCATGTCGGAGTGGAACTTCCTGTGTCCCACCTTGTACCTGTTGTTCCTTGCTCTGTCACTGGGCACCACTGACAAGAACCTGGCACCTTCATCTCAACACCCACCCCTCACATATTTATAGGCATTGATCAGACCCCTCTCAGCCTTCTCTTCTCCAGACTAAACAGCCCCAGGGCTCTCAGTCTTTCTTCATAGGAGAGTTGTTCAAGTCCCTTCATCATCCTCCTGGCTCTCTGTTGGACTCTCTCCAGCAGGTCTCTGTCTCTCTGGAACTGAGGAGCCCCGAACTGGACACAGCATTGCAGCTGTGGTGTCACCAGGGCAGAATAAAAGGGCAGGAGAACCTGCCTAGCCCTACTGGCCCCACTTTTCTTGCTGCACCAGAGGATGCCATTGGGTCTCTTGGTTACAAGGGCACATTGGTGTCCCATGCAGAACTTTCTGTCCTCTAGGACTCCAATGTCCTTCTCCACCAGCTGTCAGGGGCCACATAACAGGAGACCATAAGCAGGGGATGATTTTGTGACCTGTGGCAGGCTGCCTGGTTTTGCATTATCTGCAGTGGCTATTTAAAAGCTCTTTGCTGGTTGTGACAGAAGCAATTTCATCTGATCTGCAACTGTGCTGAGAGTCTGTGTGCATGCAGGGGGTAGCTGGGCAACTTCTGTTTCTTAAGCTGTGGTCTTGATCCTTGCTATTTAAATGGAGACCCTGCATTGAAACCAGGACATTAAAATGACCAGGAAGTGTCCCTGGAAGGGTGTCTGCCTGGTAATGTCACTGGAATGCCAAGACCCTTGCACTGACAGCTTTCCCTCCTGGCTCTTTTTGGAAGCTCTGCTGTGGTTTTGTGCCCATGCATTGTTTCAGCTGTCATCCTCCCTCTCAGCTGAGCTTGTTATCTCCACTGGTGGCTGACTTGGCTTCCTTGCAAGTGCCAATACGCTTGCCTGAAGAAAAAGCCCTGGAGAGTGGTAGGGAGAGGAAATTGAGCTGACCAGGAGAGTTTTGTATGTGTGGCTGGGCCTCTGAAGTGCTCCTGCTGTCAGCCTGCCTGCTGAGATGCCCTCCTGTCTGCAGGAGAGTGCATGAAGGAGCAGAATCCAAATCAGGAGGGCTGAGGTAGAAAGGAAAATGTGCAGCTACCCTGGATCTTGACTGCAGTCATCCCCTCCACATCTGTCTGATGCAGTCCTGCCCTGTTGCAGCTATTTATGGCTTAGCCACGAGCTGCAATTACCAGGAATGCTGAAAGACAAGGGAGGAGTTTGCTTACCCTGTCTGCATTGCCTTAATTTCCTGGTACATGTCTGTGAGCCAGGCCTCATCCCTTCTTTGGCTCCTGGCTCCCTGACAAAGCCCAGCAGCTCACTGTGCAACCCCTGTTGCTACCCACAGCTCTCCCCCTGACCAAGCTGTTTCTCCTGCAGGCATTTTCCAACAACTTCTGCTGGTGTAGAAAACTCCTCAAGAGGCATTCCCCAGGTTCTTCACTCTCTGTCTGCCCAGGCACTGCCTGCTTATGGTCTGCTGCTGAGTCACCCTTGACATCTGATCTAGCCAGAGGCATTCTGCTTCTTGATACACAAGCCTTGCCAGTTGGCAATACAAATCAGCAAGTCCCCTATGAAACAGCTGCTCCTCAGCTGGCTGAGTGCAAGCTGCTGTTAAAAAGAGGCACAAGGAAACCTTTTGGAAAGACACAATGAAATTACCTGCTCACAGAAGGGGCTTCTGCTAAATCCCCAGAAAAATTAGCTTAAGCCCCAAAACATGGCAGTTGGTAATCTTCTCTCAACTCCTCCTGTTAATATTTATGACTCTGGGCATTCAAATGGATGAGAGGAGTACTTGGTGGTGTTTTAATCCTGTTAAACCTAGCAATATCTTGTGGCAGGGAGTTCCACAGCTGAAGATTCCATTGCAAGCTACTCATTTTTCACAGGATGTCAGGGGTTGGAAGGGACCTCTGGAGAGCTTCCAGTCCAACCCCCGCTGCCAGAGCAGGACCATGGAGTCCAGCACAAGTCACACAGCAACACATCCAAATGGTTCTTCAAAGGCTGCAGAGAAGGAGACTCCAAAACCTCTCTGGGCAGCCTGCTGCAATGCTCTGGGACCCTCACAGTGAAGAAGTTCCTCCTCACATTGATGTGGAACCTTCTCTGTTCAAGTTTGTACTCATTGTTCCTTGGCTTATTACTGTGCACCCTCACATTCACTGAAGTTCCTCCTCATGTTGAGCTGGAACCTCCTGTGCTGCAGTTTCCATCCATTGCCCCTTGGCCTATCGCAGGGTGCAAGTGTGCAGAGCCTGTCCCTGTCTCTTCCTTCCTGAACCCCAGCCCTGAGATATTGACAGACATTGATCAGATCCCCTCTCAGCCATCTCTGCACAGTAAACAGCCCCAGGGCTCTCAGCCCTTCCTCATAAGGCAACTTTAATCAATTCTTTAATTGCCCATGTAATTGTTTGTTTGTTTGTTTGTTTGTTTGCAAAGCTTTTGGATTAAAACTGAACTTGGAGCAAAGCTTGATGTGAGGAGAAAATAAAAGAGCAAATTGAGTTCTGAACCATGCAGTGCTACAGGCTGGGGTCAGAATGGCTGGAGAGCAGCCAGGCAGAATGGGACCCTGGGGTAATGGTTGATAGTAGGTTGAACATGAGCCAGCAGTGTGCCCAGGTGGCTGGCCAAGAAAGCCAATGGTTTCCTGGCCTGCATCAGGAACAGTGTGGCCAGCAGGAGCAGGGAAGTCATTGTGCCCTGTGCTCAGCACTGCTCAGGCCACACCTTGAGTCCTGTGTCCAGTTCTGGGCTCCTCAGGTTAGGAAAGATGTTGACATGCTGAAAGGTGTCCAGAGAAGGGCAACAAAGCTGGGGAGGGGTCTGGAGCACAGCCCTGTGAGGAGAGGCTGAGGGAGCTGGGGTTGCTTAGCCTGGAGAAGAGGAGACTCAGGGGTGACCTTATTGCTCTCTCCAACTCCCTGAAGGGAGGTTGTAGCCAGGCGGGGGTTGGTCTCTTCTCCCAGGCACCCAGCACCAGAACAAGAGGACACAGTCTCAAGCTGTGCCAGGGGAGGTTTAGGTTGGATGTCAGGAAGAAGTTCTTCATAGAAAGAGAGATTGGCCATTGGAATGTGCTGCCCAGGGAGGTGGTGGAGTCCCCACCCCTGGAGGTGTTTAGGAAGAGCCTGGCTGAGGCACTTGGTGCCATGGTTTAGTTGATTAGATGGTGCTGGGTGATAGGCTGGACTTGATGATCTCTGAGGTCTTTTCCAACCTGGTTAATTCTGTGTTCTATATCTCTTCTGAAGTGTCTGTTGAATTGTAGTTGTTTGGGTTTTTTCCCCCTTGGAAGTGGACACAGTAATCAAAACTGTGATGATCTACAGTAAATATAAACTCCCTCATCAAGGCAGTTGTAGTTGTGACATATTTTAGGATATGGGATATGTGGGATAGTAGAATCATAGAATCAACCAGGTTGGAAAAGACCTCAGAGATCATCAAGTCCAACCTATGACCTAAGCCCTAACACCTCCTGACAACTAAACCATGGCTCCAAGTGCCACATCCAAGCCTTTTGTGAACACCTCCAGGGATGGTGTGCCATGTGCTCAGCACTGGTTAGGCCACACCTTGAGTCTTGTGTCCATGTCTGGGCTTCTCAGTTTAGGAAAGATTTTGAGTTGCTGGAAGGTGTCCAGGAAGGGCACTCCACCACCTCCCTGGGCAGCACATCCCAATGGCCAATTCCTCTTTCTGGGAAGAACTTTCTCCTCACCTCCAGCCTAAACCTCCCCTGGTGCAGCTTGAGACTGTGTCCTCTTGTTCTGGTGCTGGTTTCCTGGGAGAAGAGACCAACTCCCAAAGTAAAATGTTGAATGGGTCCAATTTTGGAGTTCTCTTTCCATCCAGTTACAGTTAGGAACTGATGAACTGGTCTCTTTTCAGCACCTCTCCACTCTTCCAAGCCTGGAAAGCTGCCTTTTGCAGTTAACATCACTTTGCTGTCAGCCAGGCAATAATAAACCTTCCAAGACACAATGTGAGAAGTTCTTTTCAGGTTAGGAGGGGGAATGTGTGGACTCCTAAAGGGAGACTTCAGTGGCACAGCAGCCTGAAAGAATTGCACTGTGCTATGGGATGGCTCTGTTCCTCTTAAAGTATTGAATGGTTTGTTTCTTAGCCTTGAGTGCCAGAAGGAGAAGAGAGAAATGCTGTAGAATTGCAGAGCCTTTATCCACCAAGCTAAATAAATACCAACCTTGTGCCTCTGATAGCTGCTTCTGCTGTAAAGCCCAACAGCCTGCTTCGAGTTGGTGATGCTGACCTTGGGCCTGCAGCATCACCCAAGCACTTCCAGGTGACAAGGGAAAACCTTAAGGCTGGAATGTTCCACATCACAGAAGCATGGAAGCATTTAGGTTAGAAAAGACCTTCAGGATCACCAAGTCCAACCAACAGCTCTATTCTACAAGGGACACCCTAAACCATATCCCCACATCGAAATGACCTTTAAACACATCCAGGGTTGGTGACTCCACCATCTCCCTGGGCAGCACATTCTATCATAGAATCATAGTATCATAGTATCAGTCAGGGTTGGAAGGGACCACAAGGATCATCTAGATCCAACCCCCCTGCCATGGGCAGGGACACCCCACACTAGATCAGCCTGGCCACAGCCTCATCCAGCCTGGCCTTAAACACCTCCAGGGATGGGGCCTCAACCACCTCCCTGGACAACCCATTCCAGGGCTTCACCACTCTCATGGGGAAGAACTTCCTCCTCCCCTCCAGCCTCAATCTCCCCACCTCCAGCTTCATTCCATTCCCCCTAGTCCTGTCACTACCTGAGATCCTGAGCAGTCCCTCCCCAGCATTCTTGGAGCCCCCTTCAGATCCTGGAAGGCCACAATGAGGTCACCTGGGAGCCTTCTCTTCTCCAGACTGAACAGCCCCAACTCCTTCAGTCTGTCCTCACAGCAGAGGTGCTCCAGCCCTCTGCTCATCCTCCTGGTCCTTCTCTGGACACCTTCCAGCACCTCCACATCCCTCTTGTAATGGGGTCTCCAGGACTGGAGGCAGTACTGCAGGTGGGGTCTCAGCAGAGCTGAGCAGAGGGGGAGAATCACCTCCCTTGCCCTGCTGGCCACACTTCTCCTGATGCAGCCCAGGATCTGATTGGCTTTGTGGGCTGCAAGTGCACACTGAGAGCTCCTGTTGAGCTTCTCCTCCCCCAGCACCCCCAAGGCTCTCTCCTTAGGGCTGCTCTCCAGCCAGTCACTGCCCAGCCATTCTGATCCCTTGCTGTGGAAAAATGTTTCCTGCTGTCCAGTCTAAACCTACCCAGCTGCATCTTGAGGCTGTTCCCTCTTGTTCTGTCACTAATTACCTGGGAGAAGAGACCAGCACCAACCTCTCCACAACCTTCTTTCAGGTGGTTGTAGAATAGAGTAGAGTAGGGTAGGGTAGAGCAGGGTAGGGTAGGGGTAGGGTAGGGGGGTAGGGGTAGGGTAGAGTAGAGTGGAGTAGAGTAGAGTAGTTTAGGGTAGGGTAGGGTAGGGTAGGTTAGAGTAGAGTGGAGTAGAGTAGAGTAGTTTAGGCGTAGGGTAGGGTAGGGTAGGGGTAGGGTAGGGTAGGGTAGGGTAGGGTAGGGTAGGGTAGGGTAGGTTAGAGTAGAGTGGAGTAGAGTAGAGTAGTTTAGGGGTAGGGTAGGGTAGGGTAGAGGAGAGGAGAGGAGAGTAGGGTAGGGTAGAGTAGGGTAGGGTAGGGTAGAATAGTATAGCATAGCATAGCATAGAGTAGACTAGACTAGACTAGACTAGAATAGAATAGAATAGAATAGAGTAGAATAGAATAGAATAGAATAAACGAGGTTGGAAAAGACTCTCAAGATCATCAAGTCCCACCTATCACCCAACACCATCTGATCAACTAAACCATGGCACAAAGCACCCCTATCAAGTCTCTTCTTAATCACCTCCAGTGATGGTGCCTCCACCACCTCCCTGGGTAGCACATCCCAGTGGCCAATCTCTCTTTCTATGCAGAAGTTCTTCCTCACCTCCAGCCTCAACCTCCCCTGGCACAGCTTGAGACTGTGTCCTCTTGTTCTGGTGCTGGTTGCCTGGGAGAAGAGACCAACCCCCACCTGGCTACAACCTCCCTTCAGGTAGCTGTAGAGAGCAATGAGGTCACCCCTGAGCCTCCTCTTCTCCAGGCTAAGCAACCCCAGCTCCCTCAGCCTCTCCTCACAGGGCTGTGCTCCAGACTCCTCCCCAGCTTTGTTGCCCTTCTCTGGACACCTTCCATCACCTCAACATCTTTCCTAAACTGAGGAGCCCAGAACTGGACACAGGACTCAAGGTGTGGCCTAAGCAGTGCTGAGTACAGGGCACAATGACCTCCCTGCTCCTGCTGGCCACACTGTTCCTTATGCAGGCAGGATGCCGTTGGCCTTCTTGGCCCCCTGGGCACACTGCTGGCTCAATGAGGTCTCCCTGCAGCCTCCTCTGCTTCAAACTAAATGTCAGGCTTTGGGAACTGTGTTTTTATTGATACAACATTTCTAAGCTTTTGAATCTTGCCGTATTGCCCTGGGATTTCTTCTCTGCAGCCTGATTCGCAGTGTGTCGGCTTTAGAGCTGTGGTTTGCAGTCTCTCCTTGCAGATACCTCTCTCAGAGTCGGCATGAAGAGGTGTTCTAAGAGCTGACTTTAATTTACTGATGCTGCATGGCCCAGATCAATATTCCTGCATTTGGGAAGCCTGCCCTGCCACTAGATTTACCAACCAGAAAATGGAGACCACTAAAAGGCTCGACTCCAGCCCACATTTGTAATAAATCTCCCCCAAATGCAGATTATGATGCAGCATTGCTTTGTTCTTTTGAAGTAATAGAGAGATCCTCAGGAATTTTACAAGGGCCACTTCATCATTGCCATCTCTGCTCTGTCAAGCTGGGATTAAGTAGTTGTGTGTGTCTGGTGCTGATTTAGGGCCAGTGCTTTCCCCCTTGAGCCATGCAAGCAGGTCCACTAGGTGTAATGGGAGTGCCCCTGGAATGGAGCAGGCAGATCCTGGCCTATTCCTTCATGCAGTTTGCTTCCTTCTCTTTTGGATACTTCATTGTCTGGATACCACCTGCCAGCAAGCTTGTGAAGAACACAGACACACAGAATCACACAGAACATTAGGGCTTGGAAGGAACCTCAGGAGGTCACCCAGTCCAACCCCCCTGCCAGAGTAGGATGACCGAGAGCAGATGAAAGAGCAATGTGCCTAGGCAGGTTTTTAATGCCTCCAGAAAAGGATACTCCAACACCCTCTCTGGGCAGCCTGCTCCAGTATTGTGATACCCTCACAGTGAAGAAGTTTTTCCTTATGTCCACATGGAACCTCCTCTGCTCCAGCTTGCACCCACTGCCCCCTTGTCCTGTCATTGGACATCCCTCAACTGTCCTGACAGGACAGCCTGGCTCTGTCCTCTCCCACACTGCACAGCATCAGCACTGGTTAGGCCACACTTTAAGTCCTGTGTCCAGTTCTGGGTCACTCAGTTTAGGAAAGATGTTGAGCTGCTGGAAGGTGTCCAGAGAAGGGCAACAAAGCTGGGGAGGGGTCTGGAGCACAGCCCTGTGAGGAGAGGCTGAGGGAGCTGGGGTTGCTTAGCCTGGAGAAGAGGAGGCTCAGGGGAGACCTTCTTGCTCTCTCCAACTCCCTGAAGGGAGGTTGTAGCCAGGTGGGGGTTGGTCTCTTCTCCCAGGCAACCAGCACCAGAACAAGAGGACACAGTCTCAAGCTGTGCCAGGGGAGGTTTAGGCTGGAGGTGAGGAGAAAGTTCTTCACAGAAAGAGAGATTGGCCATGGGAATGTGCTGCCCAGGGAGGAGGTGGAGTCACCATCCCTGGAGGTGTTTAGGAAGAGACTGGATGAGGCACTTGGTGCCATGGTTTAGTTGATTAGATGGTGCTGGGTGATAGGTTGGACTTGATGATCTCGAAGCTCTTTTCCAACCAGGTTAATTCTATTCTATTCTATTCTATTCTATTCTATTCTATTCTATTCTATTCTATTCTATTCTATTCTATTCTATTCTATTTCTATTCTATTCTATTCTATTCCATTCCATTCCATTCCATTCCATTCCATTCCATTCCATTCCATTCCATTCTATATTCTATTCTATTCCCAGGAAGGAGGGTCACCCCCTCAGGCTCCCCCTGCTCCAAGCCCCCCAGCTCTCTCAGCCTGTCTTTCAGCATCTTTGGGGCTCTGTGCTGGACTCTGTCTGGCAGTTCCCTGCTGGTTCTGTAGCCATCCTATTTTTGTATGTTTCAATTTGTCACTTGGAGCACAGAGGCTTCATGACCCTGTAGTCTGCATTAATGCTTGAATTAAAACAAGTAGTTGCCAAGAAACCTTTCTGAGAACTGCCTCTGATTTTCCTGTCTGCTATTCCAGGCTTCAGTTCTTTACCTGCCCTCCCAGGTCCTGTTGCCCTTTGGCATATCCTCTTTATGTTGGTTTCCTTTGACTGCAAACTGACTCAAGTCCATGAAATAGAAGGACTGGGGAGAAATTGATGCAAGTTTGTGATGCATCTCTGTCACTATAGTGACAACTCTGACTAAAATAAATCTGTCTGTGATGAACCAGAAGGCTGTGCTGCTCCACAGGAAGGTGATGGAGCCTACATTTCTCCCCCCTGATGCACACAGTTGTGTTTTGAAGTTACCCCCCCAGTCAACAAATATTTTCAGGTTACATGAGAGCTTTTCAAGGTAATTTCATGTATTCAACTCATAACAAGCAGAAATCTATTTTATTGTGCTAGTAGGTCATAAAGAGCACTACCAGACATGCCCTGGGCTGAGCCCCAGCAGCATGGGCAGCAGCTGGAGGGAAGGGATTCTGCTCCTCTGCTCCACTCTGTTGAGACCCCACGTGGGATCCTGTGTCCAGTTCTGGAGCCCTCAACACAAGAAGGATATAGAATTGCCAGAGTGAGTCTTGAGTAGGCCTTGGTGAGACCTCACCTGGAGTACTGCCTCCAGTTCTGGAGCCCCTATTCCAAGAGGGATCTGGAGGTGCTGGAAGGTGTCCAGAGAAGGGCCACAAGGATGAGCACAGGGCTGGAGCACCTCTTCTGTGAGGACAGACTGAAGGAGTTGGGGCTGTTCAGTCTGGAGAAGAGAAGGCTCCCAGGTGACCTCATTGTGGCCTTCCAGGATCTGAAGGGGGCTCCAAGAAGGCTGGGGAGGGACTGCTCAGGATCTCAGGCAGTGCTAGGACTAGGGGGAATGGAATGAAGCTGGAGGTGGGGGAGATTGAGGCTGGAGGGGAGGCGGAGGTTCTTCCCCATGAGAGTGGTGAAGCCCTGGAATGGGTTGTCCAGGGAGGTGGTTGGGGCGCCATCCCTGGAGGTGTTTAAGGCCAAGCTGGATGAGGCTCTGGCCAGGCTGATGTAGTGTGGGGTGTCCCTGCCCATGGCAGGGGGGTTGG
>NW_027142370.1:15857198-15904459 GCF_026170545.1 Melanerpes formicivorus | reverse complement strand
GTATAGGTGATGGATGGATTGTGAGGCCTTGTAGGCCCTTTTGACTCCAGAAAAAGCATTTAAAATGAAGCCTATTGTCTAATTTTCCCCTGTGCTCTTTTTTCATCTCTTTCTGACTAGGCAGAGAAGTGAAGTATGGCATGTCAGATGACGGGCAGAGTCCAAGGGCATGAGATTGAGCACATCCAAGTGCCAGGTTCTGCACATTGGCCACGACAACCCCATGCAGAGCTACAGGCTGGGGTCAGAGTGGCTGAGAGCAGCCAGGCAGAAAGGGACCTGGGGGGAGTGGTTGATAGTAGGCTGAACATGAGCCTGCAGTGTGCTCAGCTGGCCAAGAGGGCCAATGGCATCCTGGCCTGCATCAGGAACAGTGTGGCCAGCAGGAGCAGGGAAGTCATTGTGCCCTGTGCTCAGCACTGCTCAGGCCACACCTTGAGTCCTGTGTCCAGTTCTGGGCTCCTCGAATTAAGAAGGACATTGAGAGACTTGAAGGTGTCCAGAGAAGGGCAACAAGGCTGGGGAGGGGTCTGGAGCACAGCCCTGTGAGGAGAGGCTGAGGGAGCTGGGGTTGCTTAGCGTGGAGAAGAGGAGGCTCAGGGGAGACCTTCTTGCTCTCTCCAGCTCCCTGAAGGGAGGTTGTAGCCAGGTGGGGGTTGGTCTCTTCTCCCAGGCAATGATCATCATAACAAGAGGACACAGTCTCAAGCTGTGCCAGGGGAGGTTTAGCCTCGAGATGAGGAGAAAGTTCTTCCCTGAAAGAGTAATTGGCCATTGGAATGGGCTGCCCAGGGAGGTGGTGGAGTCACCATCCCTGCAGGTATTCAAGAGGGGATTGGATGTGACACTTGGAGCCATGGTTTAGTTAGTCATGAGGTGTTGGGTGATAGGTTGGACTTGATCTCTGAGCTCTTTTCCACCTTTATTGATTCTACGGTTCTATGATCTCTGACTGCCAAGTCACACAGACAAACCTAACACAGGCTCCATGCAGCAGTGAGAGACTGTAAAAGGAGCCTCTTGTATAATTGTTAGCTGCTCCCAAGGCACACTAGCAAACCACAGACTGTCTGCAAAGGCCCTTGCACAGCAGCAGCATGAATTGTGTGCTGCCCTCCATGCAGAGACCTGCAGCTCTGTGTGGTTCTGCTGATGACAGAAACATCACAGCTGTGCCTGTTGGAGCTGCTGCTCTCTCGACTCCTCCAGGCTTTCTTCTGAACTCTCTCTGCTGCTTGGCATTTCCAAATCACTGTTTTACATCTGCTGTCTATCAGAGCTGGGAGAGGGCGTGAGGGAGACAACCAGGGAGATTCTTTGCAGACAGGAGTCTGAAATGGGCTGCCCAGAGAGGTGGTGGAGTCACCATCACTGGAGGTGTTTAGGAGGTGTTTAGGAAGAGCCTGGAGGAGGCACTTGGTGCCATGGTTTAGTTGATGAGATGGTGCTGGGTGATAGGTTGGACTCGATGATCTCTGAGGTCTTTTCCAACCTGTTTAATTCTATTCTATTCTATTCTATTCTATCCTATCCTATTCTATCCTATCCTATCCTATCCTATCCTATCCTATCCTATCCTCAATAATTCTGTGATTCTGTGACTCTACAATTCTCTGAGAGGAGGCTGGAACCAGGGGGTTGATGTCTTCACTTTAGTAACAAACAACAGGAGGAGAGCGAGTCGTTCATCATTGGCATGTGCTGCCCAGGGAGATGGCAGAGTCCCCATCCCTGGAGGTGTTCAAGAGGGGACTGGATGTGGCACTTGGTGTCATGGTTTAGTCATGAGGTCTGTGGTGATAGGTTGGACTCAATGATCCTCGAGGTCTCTTCCAACCTTAGCTATACTGTGATACTGTGATACTGTGAGTGGAAATGACTTCAGGTTGCACCTAGGGATGTTTAGGTTGGGTATCAAAAGAAACTTCTTGACTGAAAGGGTTATCAAAGGCTGGAGCAGGCTTCCCAGGGAGGTGGTTGAATCCCCAACCTTGGAAGGGTTTCAAAGAGGCAGAGATGTAGTGCTGAAGAGCCTTGATAGAGTTGGAGAATGGTTGCTCTCATGATCTGAAAAACAATCCTGTGATCCCCTGATTTTTCACTGCTGTAGTTTCTCTCTCTTTCTATCTATGCACAGGGCTTTGGACCTATTGTGGAGCACTCTTCAGACACAAATCTTTTTGCATAAACCTATCCAGTTTGAGGGATTTCTGCATCCTTCATGGATGATGGACTCCATTCTCTTTCACTATAGACAAGGAAGCCTTCTTGGACACAGACTTCAATCTATTTTACTATACTCAAGGAGCTGCAGAATCACAGAATATTAGAGGGTGGAAAGGACCTCCAGAGAGCATCGAGTCCAAGGCTCCTGCATATCATGGAATGGAGTATTTAGTGCTGTTTAGTGAAATAGAGGTGGTGTGGTGGGTTGTAAATCCCTCACACACACACCCCCAACACTAAATTTGCCAGACCAGCTCAGTTGGAAGCAAATGAAAGCTGTGTTTACAGGGAGAACTACAATCTACAATGAAATGCAATGAATGTGCACACATAAACAATATTTACAGACATTTACAATCAATAAACAGCACAAGAGCCCCTGTGGTCAAGGACCAGGGGAATCTACTATCTTCTCCTTTTTTGTCCTCCCCCCATCTCATCCCCAGTACAAAAGAGAGAAGAGAAAGCAGCAGAGAAAAGTTGGTGTTAGACTTAACCAAAACCATGCAGCCAGTGTCAAGCAGAAGCAAGTTAGTATCTCTCCAGAGCAAAGAAATGAGATCAGAAGAGAGAATTGTTGTGGTACAACCAGTTCAAGTTCCTCATCTCTCCAATGGAATTGTTTAGAACGATCTTTATTTTCCTTTTTTGCACCCAGTAGTGATTTATTGACATTTTGCTACTTTTCTGCTCAAGATCTGTGAAAAACTTTAAAGGCATAGCCAGAAACTACCACAGGTGGTTAGAACAGAACAGAACAGAACAGAACAGAACAGAACAGAATAGAATAGAATAGAATAGAATAGAATAGAATAGAATAGAATAGAATAGAATAGAATAGAATAGAATTAACCAGGTTGGAAGAGGCCTCAGAGATCATCAAGTCCAACCTATCACCCAACACCATCTAATCAACTAAACCATGGCACCAAGTGCCTCATCCAGGCTCTTCCTAAACACCGCCAGGGGTGGGGACTCCACCACCTCCATGGGCAGCACATTCCAATGGCCAGTCTCTCTTTCTATGAAGAACTTCTTCCTGACATCCAACCTAAACCTCCCCTGGCACAGCTTGAGCCTGTGTCCTCTTGTTCTGCTGTTGCTTGCCTGCCTGGGAGAAGATACCAACCCCCACCTGGCTCCAACCTCCCTTCAGGGAGTTGGAGAGAGCAAGAAGGTCTCCCCTGAGCCTCCTCTTCTCCAGGCTAAGCAACCCCAGCTCCCTCAGCCTCTCCTCACAGGGCTGTGCTCCAAACCCCTCACCAACTTTGTTGCCCTTCTCTGGACTCGTTCCAGCACATCAACCTCCTTCCTAATCTGAGGAGCCCAGAACTGGACACAGGACTCAAGGTGTGGCCTGAGCAGTGCTGAGCAGAGGGCAGAATGAGTTCCCTGCTCCTGCTGGCCACACTGTTCTTGATGCAGGCCAGGATAAGAGCACACAAGTAATGGAAGTACCAAAACCTATTAACAATTAGCCACGAGTGTCAGTCACAGTCCCCTGTGGGCTAGTTACATCTTTTGCTTGTCTCCATTTGCCTCTTCTGGCTGAAGGTTTTGCACTCTACTGGCAGTGGTTGATTTATTTATTATTTACTTTGCTTTTCATTTTGTCAGCAGAGCAGCTCATCTGAAGGAGAATCAGGCACTCAGGTTGCCACCACTTCATGCCAAACTGAGCAGCCTTTATCTTTCCTGCCTTGATTAAACTATGGAAGCATATCAGTAATTCCAGCATGTTAAGCTAGCTGTGAGTCAAGATATCCATGAAGGCTTTTCATTGCTTCCAAGTGGTTTGAGTATTATTCCATGGTAAAAGCTGATTTCAGATCTCTTCTGCTGTTAGGGCTATTTACTTCTATAAATAAACCCAATTCTGATATCCAAAGATGTCAGAGAAGCACATTTGACTATTGCTGACTTGAATGTAGAACAGTAACGCTATAGATTTATTTCCCACCCCCCACCCCCCCAGTGGTATATATAAATCTCTAAACAAGACATGAAAAAAGCCACACTGGAACTACTCAAAGTGATATGAAAAGAGAACACAGGAAGAACTTGGACCTGATAGAGCAGGTCCACAGGAGTGCCATGAAGATGATCAGGGGGTTGGAGCAGCTCTGCTATGAGGACAGGCTGAGAGAGCTGGAGGTGTTCAGCCTGGAGAAGACTCAAGGGAGACCTAATAGCAGCCTTCCAGTATCTGAAAGGGGCCTGAAAAAAAGACGGAGAGAGACTGTTTGCAAAGGCCTGCAGTGAAAGGATGAGGGGCAATGGTTTGAAATTAGAGCAGAGCAGATTTAGATTGGATGTTAGGAACAAATTCTTTACTATGTGGCTAGTGGAACACTTCAGCATGTTTCCCAGGGAGGTGGTTGTGGCCCCGTCCCTGCAGATATTCAAGGTGTGGCTCAACAAGGCTCTGAGCAACCTGATCCAGTGGGGGATGTCCCTGCTTGACTTCAGGGGGCTTGGACTGGGTGACCTTCCGAGGTTCCTTCCAACTCGAACCATTCCATGATTCTATGAAGGGTTCTTTACTGCCCACCTCCTTTTCTCCTCCCAATTCACTCTATCCCAAACTGCTGTAAAATGTCTTTTCCAAATCCAGAACAGGAAAAAATGTCTGTGTGGGTTTTCCTTTGGTTTTTAGTTGTGTATTGTTGGTTTAGTTTTTTGTTGGTTAGTTGATTTGGTTTGGGTGTTGGTCATGTTTTGTTGGCTTCTTTTTTCATAGTGTCATAGTATCATAGTATCAGTCAGGGTTGGAAGGGACCACAAGGATCATCTAGCTCCAGCCCCCCTGCCATGGGCAGGGACACCCCACACTAGATCAGCCTGGCCACAGCCTCATCCAGCCTGGCCACAGCCTCATCCAGCCTGGCCTTAAACATCTCCAGGGGCAGGGCCTCAACTACCTCCCTGGACAACCCATTCCAGGGCTTCCCCTTCTCATGGGGAAGAACTTCCTCCTCCCCTCCAGCCTCAATCTCCCCACCTCCAGCTTCATTCCATTCCCCCTAGTCCTATCACTCCCTGAGATCCTGAGCAGTTTCTCCCCAGGTTTTGGTTGGGTTTTGGTGGTTAGTTTTCTGGTTGGTTGGGTTGGGTTTTGGTTGTGTTTTATGGGTTTCTTTTTTTTGTTGATTGGTTGGTTTGCTTTGCTTTGGGTTTTGGTTCTGTTTTGTTGGTTTGCTTTTTGTTGGCTGATTTGGTTTGGGTTTTGGTTGGTTGGTTGGTTTGCTTTTTGGTTGGTTTGGCTAGCTTTGGGTTTTGGCTCTGTTTTGTTGGTCTGCAATTTGTTGGTTGGTTTGGTTTGGGTTTTGGTTGTTTTGTTGGTTTGCTCTTTGGTTGGTTAGTTTGGCTAGCTTTGGGTTTTGGTTCTGTTTTGTTGGATTGCTTTTTGTTGGTTGATTTGGTTTGGGTTTTGGTTGTTTTGTTGGTTTGCTTTTTGGTTGGTTGATTTGGCTAGCTTTGGATTTTGGTTGTGTTTTGTTGATTGGTTGGGTTGGTTTGGGTTGGGGTTGGGTTGGTTTGGGTTTTGATTGTGTTTTGTTGGTTGGTTGGGTTGGTTTTCGTTAGGATTGGTTGTGTCTTGTTGGTTTGTTTTCTGATTGGTTGGGTTGGGTATTGGTTGGGTTTTATTGGTTTGTTCTTTTGTCTGGTTGGTTTGGTTTGGTTTCTGATTGTGTTTTGGTGGGTGGTTGGGTTGGTTTTGTTTAGGTTTGGTTGTGTTTTGTTGATTTGGGGTTTAGTTGGTGGGTTAGGTTTGATTGTGTTTCATTGGTGTGCTTTTTTATTGGTTGGCTGGTTTGGGTTGGGTTTTGGTTGGGTTTTATTGGTTTGGTTTTTGGTTGGTTGGGTTGGGATTTGGTTGTGTTTCATTGGTTCATTTTTTGGTTGTTTGGTTTGGTTTCTGGTTGTGTTTTGTTGGTTGGTTGGGTTGGTCTTGGTTAGGTTTGGTTTTGTTTCATTGGTTTTTTGTTTGGTTGGGTTGGGTTTGGTTGTGTTTTGTTGGTTTGTTTTTTGGTTGGTTGGGTTGGGTTTTGGTTGTGTTTTATTGGTTTAGGGGTTTTGTTGGCAGGTCTGTTTTGATTTGATTTTTGGTTGTGTTTTGTTGGTTTGCTTTTTGGTTGGTTGGTTAGGTTAATTTTGGGTTTTGGTTGTGTGTTGTCAATTGGTTGAGTTGGTTTGGGATGGGTTTAGTTTGATTTGGGATTTGGTTCTGTTTTGTTGGTTAGTTGGGTTGGTTTTGGTTAGGTTTGGTTGTGTTTTGTTGGCTTGGTTTTTGGTTGGTTGGTTTGGTTAATTTTGGGTTTTGGTTGTGTGTTGTCAATTGGTTGGGTTGGTTTGGGATGGGTTTAGTTTGATTTGGGATTTGGTTCTGTTTTGTTGGTTAGTTGGGTTGGTTTTGGTTAGGTTTGGTTGTGTTTTGTTGGCTTGGTTTTTGGTTGGTTGGTTTGGTTAATTTTGGGTTTTGGTTGTGTGTTGTCAATTGGTTGGGTTGGGTTGGGATGGGTTTAGTTTGATTTGGAATTTGGTTCTGTTTTGTTGGTTTGGTTTTGGTTGGTTGGTTGGGTTGGGTTTTGGTTGTGTTTTTTTGGTTTGTTTTTTCATTGGTTGGTTTGGTTAACTTTGGGTTTTGGTTGTGTGTTATCAATTGGTTGGGTTGGTTTGGGATGGGTTTAGTTTGATTTGGGATTTGGTTGTGTTTTGTTGGTTAGTTGGGTTGGTTTTGGTTAGGTTTGGTTGTGTTTCGTTGGTTTGGGTTTTAGGTTGGTTGGGTTGGGTTTTGGTTGTGTTTTGTTGGTTTGTTTATTTTTCATGGTTGGGTTGGGTTTTGGTTATGTTTTGTTGGTTTGTATTTTGGTTGGTTGGGTTGGGATGTGGTTGTGCTTTATTGGTTTGTGTTTTGGTTGGTTGGTTGGTTGGGTTGGGTTGGGTTGATTTCTGGGTGTGTTTTCTTGGTTGGTTGGGTTGTGTTTTCTTGGTTTCTTTTTGGTTAGCTGGGTTGGGCTTTGGTTGGACTTTGTTGGCTTATTTAGTTTTGTTGGTTGGTTTGGTATGGTTCTTACTTTGTTTTTTGGTTGGTTGGTTGATTGGTTGGGTTCGTTTTGGTTTTTGGTTATGTTTTGCTGGTTTGGGTTTTTTTATTGGCTGGGTTGAGTTGAGGTTTGGTTGTGTTTTGTTGGTTTGGGTTTTGTTGTTGGTTTATTTTGATTTGGTTTTTGATTGTGTTTTGTTGGTTTGCTTTAGTTGGGTTGGGTTGGGTTGGGTTTGGGTTTGTTAGTTTGGTTTTTTTTTGGTTGGTGGGTTGGGTTTGTGGTTTGTTAGTTTGGTTTTTTTGGTTGATTGGTTTGGGTTTGGTTGTGTTTTGTTGGTTGTTGTTTTTTGTTGGCTGGTTTGGGTTGGGGTTTTTGGTTGGTTGGCTTGGGGTTTGGTTGTGCTTTGTTGGTTTGGTTTTCTGTTGGCTGGTTTGGGTTGGGTTTTTTTGGTTGGTGGGTTGGGGTTGGTTTGGGTTTGGTTTGGGGTTGTTTTGGCTTGTTGGGGTTTTTTTAAAGGCAATTATTGTGCTGATGAATTCAACATTTTGCTGCACGTGGCAAAAAGCCTTGAACAACCTCAGCATTTAGATACAAGAGCAGAATTCATCAAGCCTGCTAAAATGTAATCAGGTTCTACAATGCACACATAAAAGCATCCACATTTTTGGTACCTCTCATTTTTCATGCACACATATCATAGCATAGTTGGTTTAGCAGTTCAGCAAACTGAGGCCATCCATTCTACCCCACTGTGAGAAACACAGCAGCAGCTGAAGGATCCAGGATCCAAACCTGCAGGGCTGTAAATGACTAAAGGAGGGTTGCTTGTCCTCCTAACCCATTGGTTGTGCATCACGATGGGTTTGGCAGGGTGTGCTTAAACCCATACTGACAAAATGAGTTACTCATGGGGAGCAGGCCAATATCTGCCTGGAATCCCTAATTCATCTGGAACCCAAAGGTTTTTCTGCTGTCACTGTGCCATTAAACCTTGCATGTTAGACTGCATCTTATTTTCTGTGTGACTGAAAAAAAGTACTTCATAGAATCAGAGAATGGTCTGGGTTAGAAAAGAGCTCAACAATTCATCTAGTCCAACCCCTTCTGCAGTGGCAGTGACATCCTCAGATGGATCAGCCAGACCCCTGTTGAGAATAACCTTGAATATCTCCAGGATGGGGCTCCAACCACCCATCTTAGAGAATAGGATAGGATAGGATAGGATAGGATAGGATAGGATAGAATAGAATAGAATAGAATAGAATAGAATAGAATAGAATAGAATAGAATAGAATAGACCAGGTTGGAAGAGACCTTCAAGATCGTGTCCAACCTATCATCCAACACCTCCTAATCAACTAAACATTGGCACCAAGAACCCTATCAAATCTCCTCCTAAACACCTCCAGTGATGGTGGCTCCACCACCTCCCTGGGCAGCACATTGCAATGGGCAATCACTCTCTCTGTGCAGAATTTCTTCCTAACCTCCAGCTTAAACCTCCCCTGGTGCAGTTTGAGACTGTGTCCTCTTGTTCTGGTGCTGCTTGCCTGGGAGAAGAGACTAGCCCCTCCTGGCTACAACCTCCTTTCAGGTAGTTGTAGACAGCAAGAAGGTCTCCCCTGAGCCTCCCCTTCTCCAGGCTAAGCAACCCCAGCTCCCTCAGTCTCTCCTCACCAACTTTGTTGCTCTTCTCTGAACACCTTCTAGCAACTCAATATCTTTCCTAAACTGAGGGGCCCAGAACTGGACACAGGACTCAAGGTGTGGCCTAACCAGAGGCCCAATGACTTCCCTGCTCCTGCTGGCCACACTGTTCCTGATGCAGGCCAGGATGCCATTGGCCCTCTTGGCTGCCTGGGCACACTGCAGGCTCTTGTTCAGCCTCTCTACTCTCCAGCAGATCAACTCCTGCCCCCAACTTGGTGTCATCTGCAAATTTACTGATGATGGACTCAATGTCCTCATCCAGATCATCAATGAAGATGTTAAAGAGGATGGGGCCCAGCACTGATCCCTGGGGCACACCACTGGTGCCTGGCTGCCAGCTGGCTGTGGCACCATTCACCACCACTCTCTGGGCTCAGCCTCCAGCCAGTTCCTAACCCAGCTCAGAGTGCTGCTGTTCAAGCCATCTTCAACAGAAGACTGTCTTCTCTTTGCAGGTTGGAACACTTCTGCACCAACACTGATAGCAGATAATCATGAATCCCATGCTGGTTCATGAGGATTGTTGTACCTCCTGCGCTGATTCCCAGTTCACCATTCTGACTCCAATGATGCAGTGTTACCATCAGCTGATAGCTTAGCTTCTCAGGTTGCTATTCAGATGGACAGAATCATAGAACAGATTCAGAGAACCATTTTGGTTAGAAAAGACCTTTAAGATTATCTGGTCCAACCATCCTCTAACTCTACCAAGGCTGCTGCTAAACCCTGTCCCTCAGCACCACATTTCTGCCTCTTTGAAACACCTCCAGAAATGGGAATTCAACCACCTCCCTGGGCAGCCTGTTCCAGTCTTTGAGAACCTTTCCAGTCAAGAAGTTTCACCTAATATCCAACCTAAAGCTCTCCTGGTGCAACAACCTGAGGCTATTTCTCTTCATTCTATAACTTGTTACTAGGCAGAAGAAACCTACACCCACCTGACTCCAACCTCCTTTCAGGGAGTTGTAGAGAGCCAGAAGGTCTCTCCTCAGCCTCCTCTTCTCCACACTAAACAACCCCAGTTCCCTCAGCCAGTATTTCCAATGTCATGTTAAGTATTTCCAATACACTGCTGTGCAGTGTCCCATTTTTATGCAAGTGTCAGCCTAGGAACTGGACACATTTGGATCACTTCACTTGCTTTGACTTTGTTTCTTTGTTTGGGTTGGTTTGGTTTGGGGTTTGGTTTGTTTTAATGTTATGATCTTTTATTTTTGGCAAAGGAAAGCATCAGGAACAGTGTGGCCAGCAGGAGCAGGGAAGTCATTCTGCTCTGTACTCAGCACTGGTTAGGCCACACCTTGAGTCCTGTGTCCAGTTCTGGGCCCCTCAGTTTAAGAAGGACATAGAGACACTTGAAAGAGCCCAGAGAAGGGCAGTGAGGCTGGGGAGGGGACCACAGCCCTGTGAGGAGAGCTGGGGTTGCTTAGCCTGGAGAAGAGGAGGCTCAGGGGAGACCTTCTTGCTCTCTACATCTCCTTGAAGGGAGGTTGTAGCCATGTGTGGGTTGGTCTCTTCTCCCAGACAACCAACACCAGAACAAGAGGACACAGTTTCAAGCGGTGCCAAGGGAGGTTTAGGCTGGAAGCGAGGAGAAAGTTCTTCCCAGCAAGAGAGATTGCCTATTGGGATCTGCTACCCAGGGAGGTGGTGGAGTCACCATCCCTGGAGGTTTTCAAGAGGGGATTGGATGTGGCATTTGGAGCCATGGTTTAGTAGTCATGAGGTGTTGGGTGACAGGTTGGACTTGATAATCTCTGGGATCTTTTCAAATCTTATTGGTTCTATGATCCTATGGGATGCATTTATTGCTGTTTTGGTTTGTTCTCTTATTGGACCTCTATTTCACAACCATTTTGCAACATCTTTATAGCTGCATGGAGAGGAAACAAAAAACCTCACCAAAACCCCAAACCAGCTGCCAAGCCAATGCTGCAGAGCTTTCTGGGGTTTAGTATCCCTTCAGAAACAAGCTGCAAGCCCTGTAATTAGTGCTGCCACTAAGTCACTGCCTTGCATCAGGCTAAAAGCACTAAAGGAGGATGTCATGGCACTTTAGGATGTGGTTTTATAGCCATGGTGGTCTTAGGTTGGTGGTTGGACTCAGTGATCTTAAAAGTCCAAAACAGTTCTCTGGTCCTGTGTGCAGCATGTGACATGGACCTGTCAGAACTTGCTTTGCTGATTGATGTCTAACAGTGGACATTGACACTGCAGCCTCAAAGCCTGCTTTCCAGCCACCAGAGATTCACAGATCTGTAGAATGGCTTGCAGTGAAACAAATCTTAAAGATCAGCTCACTCTAAGCTTCCTGCCATGTTAAGGGACACCTCCCACCAGCACAGGTTGCTCAAGGCCTCATCCAACCTGATCTTGAACACCTCCAGGGATGGGGCATCCTCAGCCTCCCTGGGCAGCCTGTTCCAGTGTCTCACCACCATCACTGGAAAGAATTTCTTCCTAATCTGCAGTCTAAATCTAAATCTGCCCTCTTCCAGCTCAAAACCATCACCCCTCATCTTGTTGCTACAAGCCCTTAGCAGAAGACCCTCCCCAGCTCTCCTGTAGCCCCCTTCATGTACTGGGAAATTGCTCTAAGGTCACCCTGCAGCCTTCTCTTCCCCAGGCTGAACAGCCCCACCTCTCTCAGCCTGTGCCTATAGGGGAGGTGCTCCAGCCCTCTGATCATCTTTATGGCCTCCTCTGGACCTTCTCCAGCAATTTCAAGTCCTTCTTCTGCTGGGGTCACCAGAACTGGATGCAGTGCTGCAGATGAGGTCTCACAAAAGCAGAGCAGGGGGAAGCAGAGATGAAGTCAATGATGTCAGTGAATATAGTTCAGAGAGTACAACCCCTGAAGTGATGAACTGAGCCACAGCTGAATGAGTGGCTCCCTGGGCTGTGATCTCCCTCCTCCCTCACAGGAGCTGATGGCAATGGCAGCTTTGACATTTCCCTGTGGATTGCTGAACTTTACTGAATTTCATCCATGATCTATAATGAGGAGACTAAGGATACTCTGCATCCACTTGACAGCTGGTGCCTCCAGTTACACCACCTGCTCTTGTTGGGTGTTGACAGAGCAGAAAGGGAGAGGGGTTGAGGGGAAAACTCAAGCTGAAGGTGAGAGCCAGGCTGCAGGATCTTAAGGCAAGGTCAGTAAACAAAACCCTTTAAAAGATGAAAAATTAATCCAGTGTCCTGATGGCATTTCCCTTTGGCTTGTGCAGAATTTATGTCCTAGGGGCCAAGCTAGGGAGAGTAAAAAGGGGTGAGAAAGGCCTGGGAGGTGAGATAGACTTTGCACTGGGCTTTTTGCAGAAGCTTTGTTTGCTTTCCCTGTCCTCATTCTTTGTTTCTGTGGCATTCCCCTGCTATAAATCCCTCACATCAGGCAGTGAAATAATCTTTTGGAGCAGAGACTGAAAAATGCAGATTAGAGAAGTGAAGATGCAAGCAGGGTGTTTTATGCAATTAATTACTCAGAGGAACGTGAGGCACAAAACCCAACCTAGTAGAACCATGAGGTAGATGCTCCATTGATTTCATAGAGTCATAGAATTGTCAGGGCTGGAAGGGACCTCAAGGCTCAGCCAGTTCCAACCCCCCTGCCATGGGCAGGGACACCTCACACTGCAGCAGGTTGCTCACAGCCACATCCATTCTGCCCCTGTACTCAGCACTGGTTAGGCCACACCTTGAGTCCTGTGTCCAGTTCTGGGCCCCTCACTTTAGGAAAGATGTTGAGGTGCTGGAAGGTGTCCAGAGAAGGGCAACAAAGCTGGGGAGGGGTCTGGAGCACAGCCCTGTGAGGAGAGGCTGAGGGAGCTGGGGTTGCTTAGCCTGGAGAAGAGGAGGCTCAGGGGAGACCTTCTTGCTCTCTCCAACTCCCTGAAGGGAGGTTGTATCCAGGTGGGGGTTGGTCTCTTCTCCCAGGCAGGCACCCAGCACCAGAACAAGAGGACACAGTCTCAAGCTGTGCCAGGGGAGGTTAAGGCTGGGTGATAGGAATAAGTTCTTCCCAGAAAGAGAGATTGGCCATTGGAATGTGCTGCCCAGGGAGGTGGTGGAGTCACCATCCCTGGAGGTGTTTAAGAAGAGCCTGGCTGAGGCACTTGGTGCCATGGTTTAGTTGATTAGGTGGTGCTGGGTGCTGGGTGATAGGTTGGAGTTGCTGATCTCTGAGGTCTTTTCCAACCTGGTTAATTCTATTCTTTCTATTCTATTCTATTCTATTCTATTCTATTCTATTCTATTCTATTCTATTCTATTCTATTCCATTCCATTCCATTCCATTCCACTTCCACTTCTACTTCTACTTCTACTTCTACTTCTACTTCTACTTCTACTTCTACTTCTACTTCTACCTCTACTTCTAAAAACCTCCAGGCATGAGGCTTCCACCACCTCCCTGGGCAACCTATGCCAGTCTCTCACCACCCTCACGGGGAAGAACTTCCTGACATCCAATGTGAACCTACCCATTTCTATTTTCTTTCCTTCACCCCCAGCCCTGTCACTCCCTGACACCCTAAAAAAATCCCTCCCCATTTCCTGTTTAAAGTTTTGCTCTAAGCAAGTCAGCAGCTCTTCTCCATGCAGTCAAGAGTAAGGACTATTCCACCTCCTGCTAATAAGTCTCTGCATAGAAATATAGAAGTTACTGCATGGAGGCTGGTGTGCATCATGGAGAGGTTTATTATCTACTTCTTTGCTGCTGTAAATTACTATTAAAATATGAATGGGGTAGAGGGAAGAGGAACCCAAGTGTAGATGGGAGCTGTCATTTTCCTCTCTGCAAGAAGGGGAATTTTCTCTCTAATGCTTTCACTCTCATTAGCAAACAGAATTTTAAGTGCATCTATTCTTACACATGTGTCTGATTTTCTCTTCTGAAACTGCTTAGAAATGCCTGAAGCCATGCACTGAGGGAGGGGAGTCACAAATGTTGCTCATGGAGAACACAAATATCTACTGAAAGTATTGCAGGCTCCTTCCCATGCTGTAGGACCTTAGAATCAGAGAATCACTGAATTGTCAGGGCTAGAAGGGACCTCAAGGCTCAGCCAGTTCCAAACCCCTGCCATGGGCAGGGACACCTCACACTACAGCAGGTTGCTCACAGCCACATCCAGCCTGGCTGCAAACACCTCCAGGCAGGAGGCTTCCACCACCTCCCTGGGCAACCTGTGCCAGGCTCTCACCACCCTCATGGGGAAGAACTTCTTCCTAACAGCCAGTCTCAATCTCCCCACTTCTACTTCCAGCCAACATGGATTTAGGAAGGGCAGGTCCTGCCTCTCCAACCTGATCTCCTTCTACGATCAGGTGACTGCCTGGTGGATGTGGGGCAGGCTGTGGATGTGGTCGACCTGGACTTCAGCAAGGCCTTTGACACCGTCCCCCACAGCAAACTGCTGGCTAAGCTGTCAGCCCCTGGCTGGGACAGCAGCTCTCTGAGCTGGGTTAGGAACTGGCTGGAGGCTGAGCCCAGAGAGTGGTGGTGAATGGTGCCACAGCCAGCTGGCAGCCAGGCACCAGTGGTGTTCCCCAGGGATCAGTGCTGGGCCCTGTGCTCTTTTACATCTTCAATGATGATCTGGATGAGGGCATTGAGTCAGTCATCAAGAAGTTTGCAGATGACACCAAGTTAGGGGCAGATGTTGGTCAGTTAGAGGGTAGAAAGGCTCTGCAGAGGGATCTCGACAGACTGGACAGAAGGGCAGAGTCCAATGGGATGGCATTCAACAAGTCCAAGTGCTGAGTGCTGCACTTTGGCCACAACAACCCCATGCAGAGCTACAGTCTGGGGTTGGAGTGGCTGAGAGCTGCCAAACAGAGATGGACTTGGGGCTGCTGATTGACAGCCACCTGAACATGAGCCAGCAGTGTCCCAGGTGGCCAAGAAGGCCAATGGTATCCTGGCCTGCATTAGTGTGGCCAGCAGGAGCAGGGAAGTCATTGTGCCCATGTACTCTGCTTTGGTTAGGCCACACCTTGAGTCCTGTGTCCAGTTCTGGGCCCCTCAGTTTAAGAAGGACATCAAAACACTTGAACATGTCCAGAGAAGGGCAACAAGGCTGGGGAGGGGTCTGGAACACAGTCCTGTGAGGAGAGGTTGAGGGAACTGGGTTTGTTTAGCCTGGAGAAGAGGAGGCTCAAGAGAGACCTCATTGCTCTCTACAACTACCTGAAAGGTGGTTGTAGCCAGGTGGGGGTTGGTCTCTTCTCCCAGGCAACCAGCACCAGAACAAGAGGACACAGTCTCAAGCTGTGCCAGGGGAGGTTTAGACTCAAGGTGAGGAGAAAGTTCTTCACTGAGAGAGTTGTTAGCCATTGGAATGTGCTGCCCAGGGAGGTGGTGGAGTCCCCATCCCTGGAGGTGTTCAAGAGGGGATTGGATGTGGCATCTTGGTGCCATGGTCTAGTCATGAGGTCTGTGTTGATAGGTTGGACTTGATGATCCTCGAGGTCATTTCCAACCTTAGTTATACTGTGATACTGTGATACTGTGATACTTTTGTTCCATCCCCCCCAGTCTCCTTGACACCCTCAAAAGTCCCTCCCCAACTTTCTTGTAGCCCTCTGCAGATACTGGAAGGCCACAAACACCACCATGCCTTGAGAGGAGCTATCAGTGGTTTGCTGATGTTCTTGTTTCTTCTCAACACACAGAAGAACAAGCCCATTGTCAGCACACCCTCCAGAGAAGATTGGTAGCCAAACTATCTACTGTCTCTTGGCTTTAATCCTTCCCCATGAGGATGGTGCGGCTCCAGAACAGGCTGAGCTGGAAGGCTGTGGATGCCCCATCCCTGGAAGTGTTCAAAGCCAGGTTGGCTGGGGACTTCATCAACCTGGTCTAGCAGGAGGTGTCCCTGCCCATGACAGGGAGGTTAAAACTAGATTATGTTGAAGGTTCTTTCCAATCCAAACCATTCTATGATCTGGCTTCCAAACTTTAAATAACATCTTCAGACTGATGTTCAGACCCAGTTCTGGGCCCTTCAGGTTAGGAAAGATGCTGGAAGGTGTCCAGAGAAGGGTAACAAAACTGGGGAGGGTTCTGGAGCACAGCCCTGTGAGGAGAGGCTGAGGGAGCTGGGGTTGCTTAGCCTGGAGAGGAGGAGGCTCAGTGTGGTGGTTTAGGCTGGGTGCTGGCCCGGATGCCACTGCACAGAACACACCTGGGAGTTCCCTACAGGTGGGCCCAGCCCAGGGGGTGGTCACAGGCAGGTATTCCATTTCCCACAATGCCCTGCTCCCCTATAAAGTGTCCATGCGGGGTCTTCACTTCCTCTTTCGTCCCCAGCTGCAGCCTAGGTAAAATGGCTGAGCCGCCTCCCTTGGGCCTGCCCGGGCCTGAGGCTGGGTTGGGGGGGGGAAAGAGCCCTGGGGAGGTTTGGGTGTACCCCCAAGTGGGGATGGGATGTTCTTGGGCATGTTCTGGGATCTCTCTCTGTCACGGTGCCTGTGGTTCTCTGTAAAGCTTTCATTGCTGTTTGGTTTTTAATTGTTTTCCTATTTAAACTTTCCATCACTTTTGCAATCCCTTTGTCTGAGTTGTTGTTTCTGCCCGTGGTGGGGAGGGGGTTTGCCCCAACCCATTACACTCAGGGGAGACCTTCTTGCTCTCTCCAACTCCCTGAAGGGAGGTTGTAGCCAGATGGGAGTTGGTCTCTTCTCCCAGGCACCCAGCACCAGAACAAGAGGACACAGTCTCAAGCTGTGCCAGGGGAGGTTTAGGCTGGAGGTGAGGAGAAAGTTCTTCCCAGAGAGAGTAATTGCCCATTGGAATGTGCTGGCCAGGGAGGTGGTGGAGTCCCCATCCCTGGAGGTGTTTAAGAAGAGCCTGGATGAGGCACTTGGTGCCATGGTTTAGTTGATTAGATGGTGTTGGGTGATAGGTTGGACTGGATGACCTCTGAGTTCTTTTCCAACCTGGTTAATTGTATTCTATATGAGATGATTTAAAGTCAAAAACATGTCCTGAGGAGAGGGAAAAGCTAGCAGTGTGCAATGTTTTCTTGGAGCTTTGCATTAGGTCACAACTAGCACTGAAGAAGTGATCCTTCTGGAATGGAGAATCTGCAGGCTTCATTACAATATTCATGACAAATGTCTCAGCCATGGTGTAATGGAATATCAAGTGGATGTGGAAAAGGAAGTAGAGAAATGATGACCTAATAGTTGGAGTGTTCCAAATTTACATGAAAGGAGAGACAAATAGAGGTCAATTCCTAGGAGAACTTTCTGGCCTTAAACTTAGAGTGATAGTCTCCTAGAGCAAGTGCAGGCTTCTACACCTGGGCTGGAACAATCCTCTCTGTCAATACAGGCTGGGGGATGAGGTGTTAGAAAGCAGCCCTGAGGAAAAGGACTTGGGGGTGCTGGTGGGGGAGGAGCTGGAGATGAGCAGTGTGAGCTTGCAGCACAGAAGGCCAAGGGCAGCATTGCCAGAGATGGAGAGAGGATCCTGGCACTTTGCTCTGGTGAGACCTCACCTGGAGTGCTGTGTGCAGGTCTGGAGCCCTCAGTATAGGAAAGACATGGACCTGATGGAGAGGCTCCAGAGGAGGCCATGAAAATGCTCAGGGTGTTGGAGCAGCTCTGCTATGGGGACAGGCTGAGGGAGCTGGGGGTGTGCAGCCTGGAGATGAGAAGGCTCCAGGGAGACCTAATAGCAACCTGAAGGGGACCACAGGAAGGATGGGAAGAGACTGTTTCTGCCTGCAGTGGCAGGATGAGGGGCAATGACTTCAAAGTAGAGCAGAGCAGATTTAGATTGGATGTTAGGAACAAGTTCTTTACTATGAGGGTGGTGGAACACTGCAACAGGTTGCCCAGGGAGGTGGCTGAGGCTACAGCCCTGAAGATATTCAAGGTGAGGCTGGACAGGGCTCTGGGCAACCTGATCTGTTGAGGATGTCCCTGCTGACTGCAGAAGGGTTGGACTGGCTGAGCTTTGGAGGTCCCCTCAGACCCAGACCGTTCTGTGATCCTATGATTCTACTTCAAAGGACTTAAGAAGTGGGGAGGGGATGAAACAGTCAGGATTAACCCTTAGTTAAATGTATGCTGTGTCACTAGGGTCACACAAGTGAAAATTCATGGCACACACCACCTTCTTCACTGCAATGCTGGAGCAGTATTGATTAGCTCCTCAGTGTTTAATGGCTGACCTGAGTTGGAGCCAGCAGCTGCCACAGACTGCTTTGTCACTCTGCATTTTCTCTTCCCATTTTCATAAATGTGAATTAAAGCCCACAGAAAAAAGCTGCAACTTGAAGAGAAAGGAATGGGAACACAGTGCTTGAAGATTTGCCCTCCTGGATCAGATCAGGACTCCCAGCAGCCTTAGCAGGGTCATCTCATTAGGCTCACAGGGGTCAACATTTCAGCCCTGGGAGGGAACATGAGAAAAGGACAAGCTCAGTGTAACCATGCCCTGCCTTTCAGTGTCAGGTGGGGATGTCAAGGTTGAAGGCTGTCTGGATTCCTTCTCACCTAGAGGTGGCAATGTCTTTAATGTATTTGTTTGACCAGCTACAGGAGTTGCTCCTCCAGCTCACTGGGCAGGCATCTGCCAGTGCATTCAGTGCTCAGTGATGAGACCCTACGTGCCTGCAGAGCTGAGGCTCCTGCTGCCTTCAGCTGGGCTGGGAGATGAGCAGATTGAGCAGCATGACAGAGAAGGGCTTGGGGATGTTGGTGGCTTAAAAGCTGACCATGAGCTGGCACCCTGTGCTCCCAGCCCAGAGCCAGCCATGCCTGAGGCTGACCCTAGCAGCCTGGGCTGAAGGGGCAGGGAGGAGATTCTGCCTCTCTGCTCCACCCTATTGAGACTCCCCCAGCAGTGCTGGGGCAGATCTGGAATCCTCAGCACAGCAGACATGGAACTGTTGAAGTGGGGCCAGAGGAGACTACAGATGGAAGCCTTCTGCTGTGAGGCCAGGCTGAGAGAACTGGGGTTCTTCATCCTGGAGAGGAGAAGGCTCCAGGGAGACCTTCTGGTGACCTTTCAATATGTAAACTGGGTCCATGGGGAAGAATGGGGATAGACTCTTCATCAACATGTGCAGTGATAGAACAAGGAGAATCATAGAACATAATCACAGAATTAACTAGGTTGGAAAAGACCTCAGAGATCATCAAGTCCAACCTATGACCTAATCCCTAACACCTCCTCACAACTAAACCATGGCTCCAAGTGCCACATCCAAGCCTTTTGTGAACACCTCCAGGGATGGGGACTCCACCACCTCCCTGGGCAGCACACTCCAATGGCCAAGTAATGGCTTCGAACTAAAAGAGGGCAGGTTTAGATTATATTTCAGGAAGAAATTCTTCTCTGTGAGGGCAGTGAGACACTGGAGCAGGTTGCCCAGAGAAGCTGTGGAAGCCCCATCCCTGGAAGTGAAAGGTGGGATGGGGCTTTGAGCAATGTGGTCTCACCAAGCTGGGGGCAGGAGTTGATCTGCTGGAGGGTAGAGAGGCTCTGCAGAGGGACCTGGACAGGCTGGACAGATGGGCAGAGGCCAAGGGCAGGAGATTGAACACATCCCAGTGCCAGGTTCTGCACATTGGCCACAGCAACCCCAGGCAGTGTTACAGGCTGGGGTCAGAGTGGCTGAGAGCAGCCAGGCAGAGAGGGACCTGGGGGTGCTGGTTGATGGTAGGCTGAACATGAGCCTGCAGTGTGCCCAGGCAGCCAAGAAGGCCAATTGCATCCTGGCCTGCATCAGGAACAGGGTGGCCAGCAGGAGCAGGGAGGTCATTCTGCCCCTGTACACTGCACTGGTTAGGCCACACCTTGAGTCCTGTGTCCAGTTCTGGGCTCCTCAGTTTAGGAAGGACGTTGAGACACTTGAATGTGTCCAGAAAAGAGCAACAAAGCTGGGGAGGGGTCTGGAGCACAGCCCTGTGAGGAGAGGCTGAGGGAGCTGGGGTTGCTTAGCCTGGAGAAGAGGAGACTCAGGGGAGACCTTATTGCTGAAGGGATGTTGTAGACAGGAGGGGGTTGGGCTTTTCTCTCAGGCACCCAGAACCAGAACAAGAGGACACAGTCTCAAGCTATGCCAGGGGAAGTTTAGGCTGGAGGTGAGGAAGAATTTCTATACAGAGAGGGTCATTGGCCATTGGAATGTGCTGCCCAAGGAGGTGGTGGAGTCACCATCACTGGAGGTGTTCAGGAGGAGACTTGATGGGGTGCTTGGTGCCATGGGTTAGTTGATTAGGTGGTGTTGGATTGGATAATAGGTTGGATGCAATGATCTCAAAGGTCTCTTCCAACCTGGTCTGGTCTATTCTATTCTATTCTATTCTATTCTATTCTATTCTATTCTATTCTATTCTATTCTATTCTCATGGAAGCTGTCCATGGCTGCAGCAGGGGGATTGGAACTAAATGATCTTTATCTTCCCTTCCAACCCAAACCATTCTATGATTCTGTGAGGGCATTATTCTTTCTTTCACTTGCCACCAGTAAGGAATCTCAGGAACAACCTTACATGGAAGCTCCCCATTTTTACCCCTTTGCCCTCTGCCCACCACTCCCCAGTGTAAAATAAGGCTTGGCTCTCCCTGCCTCACAAATAAATCTAAGAGACTGCTGCTTAATGAAGTTATAAATGATAGCTTACCACTGTAATAGGTAATTATCACTACTGTGCTTTAATGCAATTAATTATAGATGCCAGCTTAAGCAAGTGCACTTCCACAGCTGTGAGGTGAGAAGCAGCAGTGGTTAGAAGGGAAGAGGTGCAAGGTCCTTTTCTCATTTGCCCCAAGCTTCTCCTCCCCCTCTGCTCTGCCCTGCTGAGACAGCATCAGGTGTTCTGTGTCCAGTTCTGAGCTACCAAGAGGGACAGGAATCTAATGGAGAGTGTTCAGTGGAGGCTAGGAGGATGAGGAAGGGACTGGAACATGTGTCTGATGAGGAAAGGCTGAGAGACCTGGCCTGGTAGCCTGGAGAAAAGTCAGAGGAGATCTTATTAATGCTCATAAATATCTGAAGGGTGGGGGGCAAGAAGAAGAAGGGGCAAGGCTCTTTTCAGTGGTGTCCTGCAGTGGTGGACAAGGGGCAGTTTAAGAAGGACATTGAGACACTTGAAGGTGTCCAGAGAAGGGCAACAAGGCTGGGGAGGGGTCTGGAGCACAGCCCTGTGAGGAGAGGCTGAGGGAGCTGGGGTTGCTTAGCCTGGAGAAGAGGAGGCTCAGGGGAGACCTCATTGCTCTCTACAACTACCTGAAAGGTGGTTGTAGCCAGGTGGGGGTTGGTCTCTTCTCCCAGGCACCCAGCAGCAGAACAAGAGGACACAGTCTCAAGCTGCACCAGGGGAAGTTTAGGCTGGAGGTGAGGAGAAAGTTCTTCACTGAGAGAGTCATTCGTCATAGCGATGTGCTGCTCAGGGAGGTGGTGGAGTCCCCATCCCTGGAGGTGTTCAAGAGGGGATTGGATGTGGCACTTGGTGCCATGGTCTAGTCATGAGGTCTGTGGTGACAGGTTGGACTTGATGATCCTCGAGGTCTCTTCCAACCTTGGCTATACTGTGATACTGTGAGACTGTGAGACTGTGATACTGTGATACAAACTGGAACACAGGAAGTTCCACCTCAACATGAGGAGAAACTTCTTTGCTGTGAGGTTAATGGAGCCCTGGAGCAGGTTGCCCAGAGAGGTTGTGGAGTCTCCTCTGGAGATATTCAAAGCCACCTGGATGTGTTCCTATGTGACCTGCCCTGGGTCCTGCTCTGGCAGTGGGGTTGGGCTGGATGATCTCTGGAGGTCCCATCCAAACTCTACCATTCTATGATTCTGTGAACAGCTCCTGGCATTGGAATGTGCTGCCCGGGGCGGTGCTTGAGTCACCAACCCTGGATGTGTTTAAAGGTGGTTTGGTTGTGGTGCTTGGGATCATGGTTTAGGAGTGAGTCTTGAGCAGTAGGGTTCTGGGTTGGACTCGGTGATCCTGAGGGGCTTTTCCAACCTGAACATTTCTGTGAGTCTGTGATTCCCTATGGAAGCAATGTGCAGATTGGAACACATTGCTTGTACTCACCTCTCTTTCTTCCCCTTCCAAAAAATATCCTCTTACAATATCCTGAGGCACTGAATACAGAAAATTCAAGCTGACTAGGTTGGTGCTTTACATAAAGTGTTTGCAAATCCCCAAATCCTTCTTTCTTTAATTGTTTGTGGTGTTTTTTTCTCTTTCTCTTTTTCTTCTGTCAAAATCAGAGACCAAGAATCACAGAAGCATAGAATCAACCAGGTCGGAAATGACCTCAGAGATCATCAAGTCCAACCTATGACCTAATACCTAACACCTCCTGACAACTAAACCATGGCTCCAGGTGCCACATCTAATCCTTTTGTCAACACCTTAGGGATGGTGACTCCACCACCTCCTTGGGCAGCACATTCCAGTGGCAAATCAATCTCTCTATGAAGAATTTCTTCCTAACATCCAGCCTAAACCTCCCCTGGTGCAGCTTGAGGCTGTGTCCTCTTGTTCTGGTGATCATTTCCTGGGAGACAAGACCAACCCCCACCTGGCTACAATCTCCCTTCAGGGAGTTGGAGAGAGCAAGAAGGTCTCCCCTGAGCCTCCTCTTCTCCAGGCTAAGCAACCCCAGTTCCCTCAGCCTCTGCTCACAGGGCTGTGCTCCAGACACCTCCACAGCCTCGTTGCCCATCTCTGGACACATGCAACTACCTCTATGTCTTGAAGAGCCCAGACTGGGCAAAGGACTCAAGGTGTGGCCTAACCAGTGCTGAGCACAGGGCACAATGACTTCCCTGCTCCTGTTGGCCACACAGTTCCTGATGCAGGCCAGTATGCCATTGGCCTTCTTGGCCCCCTGGGCACACTGCTGGCTCATGTTCAGCTGCTGTCACCCAGTACCCCCAGGTCCCTCTCTTCCTGGCTGCTCTCAGCCACTCTGACCCCAGCCTGTAGCACTGCATGGGGGTGCTGTGACTAAAGTGCAGCACCTGGCACTTGGACTTGTTGAATGCCATCCTGTTGGACTCTGCCTTTCTGTCCTGCCTGTGTGCACTGTGTGAATGCAACAGCCCAGGAGTGGAATCTTAGGACTTACAGTCAGCAGGTTTTGACTTCCCTGGGTTCCTGTGGAGTGTTCTGCTTTTTCGTGGAGTAAGCCCATAAAGCATATCTGGGTGATGGGTGAATATTGGGGGGATTTAAGATGCCTTCAAACTCCTGACATAATCAGACAGCAGGACATGGCCCTGCCAGTGTTTAGGGTGTTTAACATCAACTGCTCATAAACCCAGGGAAATTCAAATTGCCTCTCTAATTACCAACCACATCCCATCCCTTTCTGTCACTCACAGCACAAATGTGAGAGCCTGGCAGAGCTGGAGCTCTTTACTGCTCTGTTTACTGAAGGGCAATCTTTATGAATTTACCTCTGGAGACTCAAAGACTTCTGCCTTTTTCCCGTGCTGCATCAGCCTCTCTCCTCCCTTGCATACAAATCCTTTGGCTGGGGCTTCATTAGGAGGAGCTCGAGGAGTCGCCGGCGCTGCCGGGTGGGTGACGGTGCTGAATGATTAAAGCCTTGTGGTCTGCACTTTCTCTAACAGCCATTAGAGTGGGAAAGCAGCTACCTCAAAATTGGAATTTTTGCCTTCAAGGTCATTGTCATTTTACCTCTTCTGTCTTGTCTGACACATCAGCTGGTCTGTACTACAAGAGCGGGGGGGGGTGGGGGGTGGGGGGTGGGGAATCATCTACCCAATTTCCAAGTATAAAAACAAAGCAACACAATCTCTGTCAAGGCAGGGAAAGGCAGAATATCCATCAGCACTTTGCTCTCACAGCCTTCTGTTTTCATCTCCTGCTCTCTAAGCCACCCAGTCCTCCCTTTTTCCTTTTCTTTTTCACTGTGTTCTTCATGAGATTCTCCCTGCTGGTGATGGTGGAGAGAAGCCTGATGCTGTATCCTTCAGCAGAATAACTGCCAAACCAGAAGCTGCAGTACAGGAAAGCACAGGCACCTTAAGCTCTAATGAATAGAGTAGAATAGAATAGAATAGAATAGAATAGAATAGAATAGAATAGAATAGAATAGAATAGAATAGAATAGAATAGAATAGAAAAAATAGGGTAGGGTAGGGTAGGATAGGATAGGATAGGATAGGGCAGAGTAGAGTAGAGTAGAGTAGAATAGAATAGAATAGAATAGAATAGAATAGAATAGAATAGAATAGAATAGAATAGAATAGAATAGAATAGAATAGAATAGAATAGAATAATAGGGTAGGGTAGGATAGGATAGGATAGGGCAGAGTAGAGTAGAATAGAATAGAGGAATAGAATAGAATAGAATAGAATAGAATAGAATAGAATAGAATAGAATAGAATAGAATAGAATAGAATAGAATAGAATAGAATAGAATAGAATTAACCAGGTTGGAAAATACCTCAGAGATCATTGAGTCCAACCTAACACCCAACTAAACCATGCTATCAAGTGCCTCATCCAGGTTCTTCCTAAACACCTCCAGTGATGGTGACTCCACCACCTCCCTGGGCAGCACATTCCAATGGCAAATCACTCTTTCTGGGAAGAACTTTCTCCTCACCTCCAGCCTAAACCTCCCCTGGCACAGCTTGAGACTGTCTCCTCTTGTTCTGGTGCTGGATGCCTAGGAGAAGAGACCAATCCCCACCTGGCTACAATTTCCCATCAGGGAGTTGTAGACAGCAAGAAGGTCTCCCCTGAGCTTCCTCTTCTCCAGGCTAAGCAACCCCAGCTCCCTGTTCTTTAGGCTGGTTACTAGTCCTGAGTGTTGATTGTAATGATCATAAAGTCCTACAATCGTAGAAGAGATTGGGTTGGAAGGGACCTTAAAGATCATCCAGTTCCAAGTCTTAAATATCGGTTTAATAGAGTACAAATAAAGTACACCAGTGACCTTACAGAGAAACTCTGCTGCTGCAGAAAATTGCTGGAGCATGTTGAGTGGAAATGGTCAGTCTGAGGGTGAGGAATATCCTCTATCACTCTAGCAAAGTTGTCAATCAAGAGCTGTAGTAGCCTGTCAAGCTTCTTTGTACCACAGCACCAGGTGGGTATAATTGGATGAAACACACAGCCAGTTCGCTGATACTTCCAGGAATACCCCTGGGGCAACTCACTCTCACAAACCCCTGATCATCTGCTCCTAACTCCATAAAATCAAAGAATTGTCAGGAGGAGAAGCTGAATTAGCTGACTGGAGGGGCATTGGATTCAGACCCTGGGAATCTAGGGCTAAATTCATCTTCTGCAAAAGGGAATCTAAGCATTAGGTGTCTCTGAAAAAAATGTTCTACCTACTTCAAAGGGACAGTTAATTTCATCTAAGACATCAGCTTCAGGTGTGATTTGCTTCTCTCTGGCTATGGATGAGAAAGGAGAGTAGGTTTAGAATAGATCTGGGGAGGAATCTCTTCAGTAGGAGGGTGGTGAGACACTGGATTATGTTGCCCAGAGATCTTGTGGATCTCCCCCCCTCCACCTGGAGGGCTGTTCAAGGCCAGGTTGGATGTGGCAATGAGCAGCTGAGCCTACTTGAGAGGCATCCCTGCCCACGATAGGGAGGTTGGAGCAGATGATCTTGGGGGAGAAAGGCCTGTGTTCTACACAGATTGCACATGAAGAATGAAGGAGCAAATATTCTGATCAAGCTGCTGTGACACTCACATAAGGACTGGGCAGCCAATGGGCAGGCTTATCTCTGTATCAGGTTGGATGGAGGGTCTTCAGTGGGAGAGCTCAGAGCCCAAGCAGCTCGTAACATGCCTTCACATGGAAGATGGTAGAGCAGAGGCCAATTGTAATGGTTCAACTGGCTTTAGGATGTTGTTAATCTCCCAGGATGCTGTCGGTTCTGAGAGGCTCAGTGTTTAAGTATTAGTGCCTTGGCCTCACTGAACCTTTGTGTAACTCTGCTGTGCAGAGAGAACAGAGTGGGGCAAGTGATCCCATTACGTTTAGTTGATCAGATGGTGTTGGGTGATAGGTTGGACTTGATGATCTTGAAGGTCTTTTCCAACCTGGTGTATTCTGTATTTGAAGATCTTTAAGGTACCTTCCAACCTAAGCCATTCTATGGTACAGTAGCTTTGAATTGCCACTGCATTTTTAGGTGGGGAAGTAGAAACATTAAGACATTGAATGGCTTAAGTTGGAAGTGACCTCAGAGATCATCTACTCCAACCTCCCTGCCGTAGGCAAGGACACCTCTCAACTAGACTCAGCTGCTCAGGGCCTCATCCAGCCTGGCTTTCAATGCCTCCAGGAAAGGGGCATGCAGAACCTCCCTGGCAACCTGTTCCAGTCTCACCACCCTTGTACTGAAGAACTTCTTCCTAAGATCCACTCTAACCCTACTCTCCCTCAGCTTGCAACTATTCCCCCTTGTTCTGTCTCTAGACGCCCTTATGAAAAGTCCCTCTGCAGCCTTCCTGTAGGATCCCTTCAGCTCCGTAACCCACCTCCCCTCCACTGTTAGGCTAATCTCAGCTGGCCAGATCTGAGATTGCTCTTCCCCCTTCTCCTCCAGGCCTAGCCTGGCCAGGCCCCAGGAGGCCTCTAGATGACTCCCCCTCCATTACCAGATAGGAACTATCTCCATAGGAGCAGGGAGGGAAGAAATAGCCCCTGGGGTTTTGGATGTTCCCTCAGGAGGGGAGAGGGAAGTGTTGGGATGCTTCTGGGTATGCTGTGGGATCTCCCTTTGGTCATTGTGCTTGTGGTTCCCTGTAAAACATTCACTGCTTTTCATTTTAAACTTTTTACCCCTTCTGCAATCCATTTGAGTCGCATTTTTTTCCCTTCTGCCTGTGGTGGGAGGGAAGGGAGGATCTACCCTTCAACCCACCACAGCTGCCTGAGATCCCTGAACATGGGAGAACTTAAACTTAGTGCAGGTGTACCTCTGCTGCCTCATTGTGAGGCCCTTTCCTCCTCAGATACCTTCTCACAGGTGACCAGGTTTTTCATGTCAATGCTAAAATGTTCTTCCCTGCATGGTTTTATGCTTAAACAATGAGCCACGACATGATAGAAGAGCTTAGCAAAGTGTTTTCAGTAGATGCATTTTCAAACATGCACAGTCATCAACTTGGTTGCAAAAGACCTTTGAGATCATCCAGTCCAACCATTCTCTAACTCTGCCAAGGCTGGTACTAAACCACAGTATCATCATAGTATCAGTCAGGGTTGGAAGGGACCACAAGGATCATCCAGTTCCAACCCCCCTGCCATGGGCAGGGACACCCCACACTACATCAGGCTGGCCACAGCCTCATTCAGCCTGGCCTTAAACACCTCCAGGGACAGGGCCCCAACCACCTCCCTGGACAACCCATTCCAGGACTTCACCACTCTCATGGGGAAGAACTTCCTCCTCACCTCCAGCCTCAATCTCCCCACCTCCAGCTTCATTCCATTCCCCCTAGTCCTATCACTACCTGAAATCCTGAGCAGTCCCTCCCCAGCCTTCCTGTAGCCCCCTTCAGATACTGGAAGACCACAATGAGGTCGCCTGGGAGCCTTCTCTTCTCCAGACTGAACAGCCCCAACTCCTTCAGTCTGTCCTCACAGCAGAGGTGCTCCAGCCCTCTGCTCATCCTCCTGGCCCTGCTCTGGACACCTTCCAGCACCTCCACATCCCTCTTGGAATAGGGGCTCCAGAACTGGAGGCAGTACTCCAGGTGGGGTCTCAGAAGAGCTGAGCAGAGGGGGAGAATCACCTCCCTTGCCCTGCTGGCCACACTTCTCCTGATGCAGCCCAGGATCTGATTGGCTTTGTGGGCTGCAAGTGCACACTGAGAGCTCCTGTTGAGCTTCTCCTCCCCCAGCACCCCCAAGTCTCTCTCCTCAGGGCTGCTTTCCAGCCAGTCCCTGCCCAGCCTGGATTTGTGCCTGGGATTGCCTCCACCCAGCTGCAGGACCCTGCTCTTGGTCTTGTTGAACCTCCTGAGCTTGGCTTGTGCCCACCTCTCCAGCCTGTCCAGGTCCCTCTGGATGGATCCCTTCCCTCCAGCTGTCTGCTGCACCACACAGCTTGGTGTCATCAGCAAACCTGCTGAGGGTGCACTCAATGCCACTGTCCATGGCACCCACAAAGATGTTGAATAAGACAGGTCCCAGGACTGATCCCTGAGGGACTCCGCTTGTCCCTGGCCTCCACTGGGGCCCTCAGCACCACATCTTGGAAACACCTCCAGGAATGAGTATTCAGCTACTACCCTGGGCAGCCTGAACGCTTCAGTGAAGAGGTTTCTTCTGATGTCCAACCTAATTCTCAACTGCTACAGCTTGAGGTCATATTCTGTCAGTTGTTATTCAGGAGAAGAGACTCACCCTCACCTGTTGCAAATTCTTTCAAGCATTCAAAATGCAGTGAGGACTTTTTACAGTCTTAAACTGTTGGTCCTTTTGATTGGCATCTCCCAGGCATCTAGCACAGTTAAAGCAGAGAATGAACAAGGTTCTATCTAAGCTTGCTGTAGTGTGGATTCAGTTTTCTTATTCATAGATTCACAGAATCATAGATTTACAGATTCATGGATTCATGGAGTCACAGATTCAGAGATTCACAGAATCACAGATACAGAGATGGAAGTGAGGAGGAAGTTCTTCCCCATGAGAGTGGTGAAGCCCTGGAATGGGTTGTCCAGGGAGGTGGTTGAGGACCCGTCCCTGGAGGTGTTTAAGACCAGGCTGGATGAGGCTCTGGGCAGCCTGATCTAGTGTGGGGTGTCCCTGCCCATGGCAGGGGGGTTGGAACTCAATGATCCTTGTGGTCTCTTCCAACCCTGACTGATACTATGGTACTGTGATAGATTTGTAGATCCATATATTTATATTCACAGATTCAGAGATTTATAGAGTCACAGTACCACAGTGCCCACCTGGGCACACTGCTGGCTCATTTTTAGGCAGCTGTCAATCAGCACCCCGAGGTCCCTCTCTGTTTGGCAGCTCTCAGCCACTCCGACCCCAGCCTGTAGCTCTGCATGGGGTTGTTGTGGCCAAAGTGCAGCACCTGGCACTTGGACTTGTTGAATGCCATCCTGTTGGACTCTGCCCATCTGTCCAGTGAGTCGAGGTCCCTCTGCAGAGCCCTTCTGGCCTCCAACTGACCAACATCTGCTCCCAATTTGGTGTCATTTGCAAATTTGCTGATGACTGACTCAATCCCCTCATCCAGATCATCATAGAGTCAGAGATTCCTAGATTCACAGATTCATAGATTTATAGATTCAGAGATTCAGAGCTAGATTCAGAGATTCACATATTCACAGATTTATAGATTCATAGATCCATAGATTTATATTCACAGCTTCATAGACTGATTTATAGATTCACAGATTCACAGATCCATAGATTCAGAGATTCATAGATTCATAGATTTATAGATTCATAGATTCATATGTTCATAGATTTAGAGATTCATAGATCCATAGATTCAGAGATTCATAGGTTCATAGATTCATAGGTTCATAGATTTAGAGATTCATAGATCCGTAGATTCAGAGATTCATAGGTTCATAGATTCACAGACTCATAGATTCATAGGTTCATAGATATATAGATTCATAGATCCATAGATTTATATTCACATATTCATAGACTCACTGATTTATAGATTCACAGATCCATAGATTCATAGATTCCTAGATTCACAGATTCCTAGATTCCAAGATTTATAGATGTATAGCTTCATAGATTTATAGATTCATAAGTTCATAAGATGAGAGAATGGTTTGAGTTGAAAGGGACCTTAAAGATCACCCAGTTCCAACTGCTGCAGCATGGGCAGCAACACCTTCCACTAGACCACACCTGGCCCAATCTGCAAAGGAGCTTTAATATTCCTAGACAACAACCTGCTGTGGCTTCTCTTTGACATTATGGCTCCTCACAGAGCTGCTGCTCATAGCAGGACATCTTTGTGCTTAAATCAAGCCCTGACCTACCTGTTTCTAGTTTGAACCACTGTAAGCTTCAGAGGATCCTAAGTTCTTTGAAGTCAGGCAAGGGTTTTTACTCCCTTTTCTTTGCAGTGGAGTGCATTGGTACTTGTTTATTATCAGATTAATCTTTAGATTTCCTCAGCCTCCTTTCCCAGTTGCATACTATTATCACCTCTTTATGTTAATGCTCTCCCTAGCTGCCTGTATTATCACCCCTCCATTTATCTTCTTATCGGGTGTGATCTACGGTATTCATTAGCTTCCTATTCTCAGGCCACTTTCTGCCTTCTCAGCATGCCAGATGACCCTTTTAACACTCAGCCATGCTTCACAATCAGCCCGGATAATGCTTCATACTTCCTTCCTATTCCTTAGCCTTTCTTCTTGTGGGAGTGCTGCTGCTTATTGCTCCTGCCATCCATTTCTCTCCCACAAGCCTGGTTGTAGCTCAATTAGACCAGGTTTTTGCTAGTCCTCTGTCAGTTGTCTTCATTGCCTGGGTAGTACATTATTGATTTCCATGGTTCAATATATCAGACTATATAATTCCTAGCAAATTTCTTTCTCCATCAAGTTTATTCAATCCTCTCTCTTTCCAGTCTCCTCTTCAGCCCAGACTTCATATTCATGAGGCCGGCAGTACGGTAAGTGCTTAACTCATTGAGTCTTACACCTTACAAAGTGCTTCCTACATAATCTTACACATTCTGCCTGAATTCAGCCAACTTGTAATCCTTGCTCTGGCTATGGCTACTTAGAGCACTTGTTTAATGTGCATTTTAGACAATTTATATGCCTGAGGTGGTACTTCTGAAGCCGCTGCATAAAACGTTTTCAGCTCATTGCCTCTAAGGTACTTAAACTTCATTCCCCAAAGCTCCCTTGGACTTTTAGCACTGCTCATGTTAAATAAGGAACCTCAAAAACAAACTAACAAACAACAGCCCTCTCCCCTCAAAAAACCCACAACCCAAACAAAGAGGGTGGTTGTTGTTTTATCCTAAAGATCATTTCACTAACAACATGACTATTCACAGGCTCACAGGGTGTTAGGGGTTGGAAGGGACCTCTGGAGATCTTCCAGTCCAACCCCTCCTGCCAGAGCAGGAGCATAGAATCCAGCACAGTTCACACAAGTACATATCCAGACAGGGCTGGAAAGTCTGCAGAGGAGACTCCACAACCTCTCTGGGCAGCCTGTTCCAGGGCTCCAACACCCTCACAGTGAAGAAGTTCCTCCTCATGTTGAGGTGGAACCTCCTGTTTATATTCACTGCTATTGGGGCTGTTCAGTTTGGAGAAGAGAAGGCTCCCAGGTGACCTCACTGTGACCTTCCAGTATCTGAAGGGGGCTACAGGAAGGCTGGGGAGGGACTGCTCAGGATCTCAGGGAGTGATAGGACTAGGGGGAATGGAATGAAGCTGGAGGTGGGGAGATTCAGGCTGGAGGGGAGGAGGAAGTTCTTCCCCATGAGAGTGGTGAAGCCCTGGAATGGGTTGTCCAGGGAGGTGGTCGAGGCCCCGTCCTTGGAAGTGTTTAAGGCCAGGCTGGATGAGGCTGTGGCCAGGCTGATGTAGTGTGGGGTGTCCCTGCCCATGGCAGGGGGGTTGGAAGTAGCTGATCCTTGTGGTCCCTTCCAACCCTGACTGATACTATGATACTATGATACTATGATGCTATGATACTATGATACTGTGATCTTTGTCCTATCACAGGATGCGAGCAGAGCCTGTCCCTGCCACTTCCTTCCTGACCCCCAGCCCTCAGATATTGATGGACATTGATCAGGTACCTTGTCAGTCTTCACCTCTCCAAACTGAACAGCCCCAGGGTTCTCAGTCTCTCCTCCCCAGGCAGTGCTGCAGTCCCTTCAGCATCCTTGGAGCCCTCCCTTGTACTCTCTCCAGCAGATCCCTGTCCCTCTTGCACTGGGGAGCCCAGAACTGGATGCAGTATTGTAGGTGGGGCCACACTAGGGCAGAGTAGAGGGGAAGGAGAACCTCCCTGGATCTTTTGGGAGCTGGGAGACTCCTAGACTTTTATATGTGTATCCTTTTCAAAGAGGAGATTTTCATGGTACTGTGTAAGCCCTCCCTCAGTCTCAGAGGGATGTTGATAAGGAACTTGTTCAGATACCTCTAAATGTTAGGAAGAAGTTCTACACAGAGAGAGTGATTGCCCATTGGAATGTGCTGCCCAGGGAGGTGGTGGAGGCACCATCATTGGAGGTGTTCAGGAGGAGTCTTGATGGGGTGCTTGGTGCCATGGGTTAGTTGATTAGGTGGGTTGGATTGGTTGATAGGTTGGACTCGATGGTCTTGAAGGTCTCTTCCAACCTGGTCTGGTCTATTCTATTCCATTCCATTCCATTCCATTCCATTCCATTCCATTCCATTCCATTGTAAAGCTGGGGGAGGCTCTGGAGAACAGAGCTGTGGAAGAGCAGCTGAAGGATCTGGGAGAAGAGGAGGCTTGGGGAGACCTTATTGCTCTCCACAGCTTCCTGAAAGGAGGTCAGAGCTAGATGGGGGTTGGCCTTTCTCCCTGCTATCAGGTGACAGAAGGAGAAGAATTGGTCTGAAATTGTGCCAGGGGAGGGTTAGGTTGGAGCTTAGGAACAATTTCTTTGCTGCAAGAGTGGTCAGGGATTGGAAGAGGCTGCCCAGGGAGGTGTTCAAGAAACGTGTGGCCATGGCACTCTGGGACACGGTTTAGGGGCCATGGTGGTGTTACACTGATGGTTGGACTCAACAACCTTGGAGGTTTTTTTCTGGCTGAACAATTCTATGATTCTATGAATTACTGTTGCACAAAAGCCTTCTCCAGTCAATGCTGCACCACAGCCTACCTGTGTGATTAGAATCTTTTTCCTGTGCTTTTTTTCCCCCCTGCTGATTTTCCTTGTCCTCTTTTTTCCCCCAAGTTCTAGCCCTGGTGACCCTGTTGTACATGGAGAACATACAATGCATGCTGTACACCTGTACACAAGGCAAATTAATTGGCTATGTGAAGGAAGCTACTGTAAAACAACCCCCAACTGGAGTGCAATTTTCTTCCAGTGTGCCCTTCTGAATATTAACTCTGCTCCCATGGAAGCACAGGGAAGGTTTACCTTTAGCATCAGAGATGCTAGAACAGTTGAGAACAAGTGAGTTGTTTTAATAATTAAGCAGCTGGTGTTTTAGAATCATTTTAAACTGCTGTGTGGGGGCTGAGGGGAAACTGAATGAGCAGGAGCAGGGAAGTCATTCTGCCCTGTACTTAGCACTGGTTAGTCCACACCTTGTGTGGCCAGCAGGAGCAGGGAGGTCATTCTGCCCCTGTACACTGTGCTGGTTAGGCCACACCTTGAGTCCTGTGTCCAGTTCTGGGCTCCTCAGTTTAGGAAGGAGGTTGACTTGCTGGAATGAGTCCAGAGAAGGGCAACAAAGTTGGTGAGGGGCTTGGAACACAGCCCTATGACGAGAGACTGAGGGAGCTGGGGTTGCTTAGCCTGGAAAGGAGGAGACTCAGGGGTGACCTTCTTGCTCTCTACAACTCCCTGAAGGGAGGTTGTAGACAGGCAGAGGTTGGTCTCTTCTCCCAGGCACCCAGCACCAGAACAAGAGGACACAGTCTCAGGCTGCGCCAGGGGAGGTTTAGGCTGGATGTTAGGAAGAAGTTCTACACAGAGAGAGTGATTGCCCATTGGAATGTACTGCCCAGGGAGTTGGTGGAGTCACCATCATTGGAGGTGTTCAGGAGGAGACTTGATAGGGTGCTTGGTGCCATGGGTTAGTTGTTTAGGTGGTGTTGGATTGGTTGATAGGTTGGACACGATGATCTTGAAGGTCTCTTCCAACCTGGTTTATTCTATGTATTCTATGTATTCTATTCTACTGTGTCCAGTTCTGGGCTTCTCAATTAAGTCTCCCCAGAGACCTCCTTAGCCTTCCTCTGATAAACTCTTTGTGTGTTTTAGGAAGAGGATTCTTCCATTGCTATTTCATTCACATCACCGAACAGCCATCAGGTGATAAAGGACTCCTGACTGCTATTGACCCAGCCATGCTTTGAACTGACAACTAGAGGCTAAAGGCTTCTTATCCTCTAGCAATCCCCCTCCATTAGCCTGAGTGTTTGTAACACTATCAGCAGGGATTAACTAATACCTCTGCTCAGGTTGAGCATGCACATAGAACAAAAAGAACTTAGCAGTGTGTGCACACAGGGCTGAAAATCATAGAATCACAGAATCCATCAAGTTGGAAAAGACCTCAGAGATCATCAAGTCCAACCTGACACCCAACACCTCATGACTAACTAAACCACAGCTCCAAGTGCCACCTCCAAGCCTTTTTTGAACACCTCCAGTGATGGAGACTCCACCACCTCCCTGGGCAGCACATTCCAATGGCCAATTACTCTTTCTGGGAAGAACTTTCTCCTCACCTCCAGCCTAAACCTCCCCTGGCACAACTTGAGACTGTTGGCACTGCTCACTGGTTTGGACCCTTGAAGCTAACAGGCATTTAGTTTCACTGGGGCTTCAAAATCGAGGTGGAACAGGGACTCCCAGTGAGGTTTACATGCCCTGGCAGGAAACCAGCTGACACTCTCTATGGCTGGTAAACACTCATGGAAACATAAGTGTGATGGGTTACACCCATCCTGAAAGCAGGGGGGGAGGGCTTCTGAGAGCCTTGCTCTCCTTGGAGGGCATTTTCCCCTGGGGAACTGAGTGAATCTGTTCCACTCCCCCTCTCTGTCCAGCAAGCCTATAAAAAGGAAGACACTACAGCCATTGGCTTTCTTTTGCCCCTGCCTTGCCTGGAATAAGACTGCTGCTGGCTTCCTGCTTCTCTGAAAGCCAGCAAACCTATTAAAAGGAAGACATTGCAGCCATTAGCTTTCTTTTGCTCCTGCCTTACCTGGACAAGGACTGCTGCTGGCTTCCTGCTTCTCTGCCACGTGGTCAGGCCTGGTCCTTCTCCCTACTACATCCGTGCCTCTTCACAGGACTGGTTTTGTATTCATATTTTCCCCATCTATCCTTGTTCCTTACCCTTGTGAACCCTGCTATAGTTATATATATATATATATATATATATATTGTTTAAAGAAATTTTTTTACCTCTTTACTTCCAAACTGACTCCAAATTCTTTCTTGGTGGATTTGAGGAGGGAATGGGAGAGGGATTCGCAGCCTTGCCCCCATCTGAGCTCTTAGATCCCAGTTAAGGCTCAAACCACCACAATGAGGAAAAAAGTGAGGGTGAGAAAGCACTGGACCAGGCTGCCTAAGGGGCCTGTGGAGTCTCCCTCTCTGGATATATTCTGGATGTGTTCCTGTGTGATGTGGTCTAGGTGATCCAGCTCTGGCAGGGTGGGGTGGACTGGATGAGCTTTCCAGCCGCTAAGAGTCTGTGATTCTGTGATTTCCACACTACATTAGGAATTTATCAAGGCAAGTCAGACCACTTCTCTACAAAAACATCTCCAGAGAATTTTGTGTCTGGGCCTTTAGTTCCTCTTTTGTCCCTGGTTATGGTTCATAATTTGGGAGGGTGTTTCCTCGAGCTGATACTGAATTCACAATGTGACTTTCTTCCCTAATCACAGAACAAAACCCCCACAAACCTTTATTTTGGTGAAACAATAACCACAGAATCACTCTGCTATGGAGCTCCACTACAGTGTAGCACTAAATTGCCATATCTCTGCAAACTAAGCTGAAACTGCTTCCAGATCATTGTTGGGGAGAAATACTGCTTTATGTCTTCACATTTTCCTCTGAGAGCAGTGTTATCCTGCACTAGAGGCAATGGTGACAAAGTAAGATTTGTTATTTATATCTTAATAGATTTTAGGGCTTTTCCAGAGTCATGGAAATTGCATTGCTTTGATGTTGGAAAGTGAGAAAGAGAGCAGGAGAAAGATAAACTACACACAGCCTAGGGAATCTGAGTTTTTAAATGAGGAGGGTTGCTGGTATTCATTGCACCACTCATTACTCTGGAGGCCTCAGCACAGCAGAGACATGGACCTGTTGGAGAGGCTCCAGAGGAGGTCACAGCAAAGATCTGAGCCTGGAAACCCTCTGCTGTGAGGCCAGGTGGAGAGAGTAGTGGTTGTTCATCCTGGAGAAGGCTCTGGGGAGGCCTTCTGATGGCCTTTCAGGACTGAAATAGAAGTGTCCAGGACTTAAATAGAACATGTCCAGAGAAGGGCTATGAGGATGAGCAGAGGGCTGGAGCACCTTTCCTATGAGCACAGACTGAAAGAGTTGGGGCTGTTCAGTCTGGAGAAGAGAAGGCTCCCAGGTGACCTAATTGTGGCCTTCCAGTATCTGAAGGGGGCCACAAAAAGGCTGGGGAGGGACTGCTCAGGATCTCAGGTAGTGATAGGACTAGGGGGAATGGAATGAAGCTGGAGGTGGGGAGATTGAGGCTGGAGGGGAGGAGGAAGTTCTTCCCCATGAGAGTGGTGAAGCCCTGGAATGGGTTGTCCAGGGAAGTGGTCGGGGCCCTGTCCCTGGAGGTGTTTAAGCCCAGGCTGGATGAGGCTCTGGCCAGGCTGATCTAGTGTGGGATGTCCCTGCCCATGGCAGGGGAGTTGGAACTGGATGATCCTTGTGGTCCCTTCCAACCCTGACTGATTCTAGGATACTTAGATTAGCAAATTAGTCTTTAGATAGAAGGAAGAAATTTCTTATGTTGAGGGTGGTGAGACACTGGCACCCAGGTTGCCCAGAGAGGTAGCAGATGCCCTGTCCCTGAAACCATGCCAGGTCAGGTTGGACAGGACTCTGAGTAACCTGTCTGAGGTATTCATTTCACTGGGAGTGAACAGTGTGCAGTTCACCTGGGGCTGTGGCATTCAGGATCTCAGAAGGTATTGTAGTGGTTCTCCACTCAGTCTGCAATTTAAATCAGTTAGCAAAACCCTAATGACAGCAGTGGTCTAACTGGATGCATGGTGGTTTGCACAATTGCATCCTAAAGCTCTCCTGGGTTAGTTCACTGAAGCATGTGGAGCTCAGATGGACTGCACTGTAACATCTGTTTTGAATCACAGAATGTCAGGGGCCAGAAAGGACCTCAAGAGATCATCCGGTCCAAGCCCCCTGCCAGAGCAGGAGCACCTAGAGCAGATCACACAGGAACACATCCAGAACAGTAAGGTAATGAGGAAGCATGAACCATGAAGCAAAATAAAAGGCAGTCTGCCAACCCAAACTGGATTCTGCACAAGGATTTTCTGATTTTCATAGATTTCACAGCATCACAGAATGTTAGGGGCTGGAAGGGACCTCCAGAGATCATCCAGTCCAAGCCCCCTGCCAGAGCAGGAGCACCTGGAGCAGGTCACACAGGAACACATCCAGGCAGGTTTTGAATGTCTTCAGAGAGGGAGAATCCACCCTCACCCTGAGCAGCCTATTCCAGGGTTCCATCACCCTCACAGAGAAATAATTTGTCCTCATGTGTCCATGGCACTTCCTCTGCCTCAGCTTCCACCACTGCCCCTTGTGCTGGCATTGGGCATCCCCCAGCAGAGCCTGGCTCCAGCCTCTGGGCACTCCCCCTGCACAGCTTTAGCAGCAGCAAGGAGCTCACCTCTCAGGCTCCTCCCCTCCAAGCTCCAGAGCCCTCAGCTCCCTCAGGCTCTCCTTGTATTGAAGATGTTGAAACCACCTCTGATTGCTGCTCCACTCACACTCTTATCTCTCAGAAGCTATATTATTTATTACATTACTCAACCATTCCCCAGAATGTGTTGATTTGGTTATTTCACATTCTTCTTCTGCCTGCAAGTCTGAAATGCCCATTTGTGTGCTGTGAAAGCTTACTGAAAGGTTTTGCTCTATGTTCCTGGAAAGAACTGAAATTTATCACCTGCTTAAGAGGGTCAGGGAAGAGGTGACAGAGAACAACATTTTACTCTCTGTTCTTGCAAAGTTGCTCCCTAGTCATGGCCTTCTCATCTGTGTTGTTCAGAACTGTCTGACAAAAGCCAGAGCCACCAGTGGGCACTTGCAGCCCAAAAGGCAAATGACATCCTGGGCTGCATCAGAACAAGTGTGAGCAGCAGGTCAAGAGAGGTGGTTCTGCCCCTGTGCTCTGGTTAGACCCCACCTGGGGTGCTGTGTCCAGCTGCCAACACAAGACATACATGGAGGCCACATAGATGACCAGAGGGCTGGAGCACCTCTCCTAGGGATACAGGCTGAGAGAGTTTGGGCTGTTCAGCCTGGAGAAGAGAAGGCGCTGGGGAGACCTCAGACCTGCATTTCAATATCTGAAGGGGACCTTGTGAGAGACTAAAAGCTTGTCTCTCCTGGTGTGACTCAACAAAGATAAAATCACTTGCTGCTTGCCCAGACAATAGCTGATGTGTGTTGGGCAGAGCCACTGGAACGACTCTGGGAAGGTGCAAAGATAACATCGATCACTGAGCCACAGCTGGCCTGACAACAATGGACTGAGGCCACCTTCGGGAATATGCATGAGACAAGATAATCTCCACCCATCAAGTACCCTGGGAAGGGAGGATGGTGAGACAAGGGACTCACCACCTGTTTCCTGAGGTGTAAGGAGTGTGTGGGCAGGTAGATGGAGAAAGAGGAGGCAGAGCCCCCCCCTCCATCCAGACCCCTGCCCAAACACACAGCAATGCACAGAAAGATTCCCTGGGGAACGATACCTGGATACTTACCTGAGGATGATTTCCTGGCCCCTGATTTCCTGAGGGACAATATTTGGACACATGCCTAAGAACTAAAAACTGTATAAAAGACTTGAGCAACTACTGGCTTGGCAGAAGAAAAAGGCAGAAGTAAAATGGAGATGAAGGAAAACACAGGAGAAGGACAATGCCACTGAGAAGGAAAGCAGGAGAGAAGGAAAAGCCTGGGACAAGGCTGCTCTGGAGAAAAGAGGCCATGGAGCCTGGAAGAAGCAGACTGAACCCTCTCTCCGTGTCCTAAGATCTGCCTGCTGCAACTCATGGAGCTGAAGAGGCTGCTCAGAGGACCACCTCTCTTCTCCAGCCAAAGCCTCAGCACCCTTTCTCTACAGACCCAACATCATCTGCAGCACCTTTCCTCCACACTCAAACTGTCTTGGGGGGGTGAGGGGTGTGGTAATATAATTCCTTTCCTCTTCTCCCTCTCTTCTCTCTCTCTCCCTCTCTATTTTCTCTCTCCCCTTCTGATCCATTCTCTTTATTTATGTAATCAATAGCCTAGCTGTTGATACTTTGGCCTCGTTTGTGCCTCTCATTTCCCAACACAGGAATATACAAAAGAACTGAGGCTCTTTCCCTCTCCGGATCGAGACAGACCTACAGGAAGGCTGGGGAGGGACTGCTCAGAAGGGCCTGTGGGGATAGGACAACTGGAGCAGGGCAGGTTTAGGTTAGACATCAGGAGGAAGTTGTTTATAATGCCAGTGGTGGAACAGTGGAAAAGGTGGTCAGCTGCTGTGGGTGAGGCCCCATCCCTGGGGACAGTCTAGGTCAAACTTGATGGGGTTCTGAGCAACCTGAACTAGTTGGAGATGTCCCTGCTGAATGCAGCAGGGGTAGGACAAGGTGACTTTTGAGGGTCCCTTCCAACCCAACACATTCTGAGATTCTGAGTCAGATTTAATTGCATTTTCCCCTTCCTGTTAGAGCAGCAATAAAGGGACATGGGACAGGGTAAGGAGTGCTGGGTCTTGACTCTTTGAAACACCCACATCTGTAGGAGTCTGTGTGTACATTTAATGGTGCTGTTGCTGCTAGGAGAGCAGTAGAGGCTATGCAAGCTGCTTCTAGGTAGTCTTTGTGTTTGATCATCCATTCATTTCTCATTGCAATGACACACTTCTTCCTCCTCAATGCATCCTGCATGAGGAATTAAAACGGATTCAAGCACATTCCAGCAAAATCACTGATTAATTTCTATGCCCTCAATTTATCCTTTGGACTTCCCTGCAGCCACTGGGATGTGGCAAACAATTTATGGGGTTTTATTTTTAGCCCTGGTAATGAGTTTGTGTTATTCAGTAAAAGCAAAGCTGAATTTTTTCATGTTATCATCCATCAAGTTTACCTCCTGTGCTGTATGTGATGCCATGGTGTGAGTTTAATCAGAGAATCCTTTTGGTTGGAAAAAGCCTTTAAGATCATTGAGTCCAACCATCCTCTGACTCTACCAAGGCTGGTGCTAAACCATGGCCCTCAGCACCACATCTCTGCCTCTTTGAAACACCTCTGGGGATGGGGATTCAACCACCTCCTGGGCAGCCTGTTGCAGTGTTCAAGAACCCTTTCAGTCAAGAAGTTTCTACTCCTATTCAATCTAACCCTCCTCTGGTGCAACTTGAGGCCTTTTCCTCTTAGCCTGTTACTTGTTTGTAGGGAGAACAGACCAACCCTCACTTCACTACAACTTCTTTTCAGGGAGCTCTAGAAAGCCAGAAGGTCTCCCCTCAGTCTCCTTTTCTCCAGGCTGAACAAACCTACTTCACAGAATCACAGAATCACCAAGGTTGGAAGAGACCTCAAAGATCATCAGGTCCAACCTATCACCCAGCACCATCAGATCAACTAAACCATGGCACCAAGTGCCACATCCAATCCCCTCTTGAACACCTCCAGGGATGGGGACTCCACCACCTCCCTGGGCAGCACATTCCAATGGCTAGCAACTCTCTCTCGGTGAAGAACTTTCTCCTCACCTCCAGCCTAAACTTCCCCTGGCACAGCTTGAGACTGTGTCCTCTTCCTTCAGCTGCTCCTCACCAGCCCTGTTCTCAAGGCCCTTCCCCAGCTTTGTTGCCCCTCTCTGGACCTGCTCCAGCACTTTAATGTGTTTCTTGTAGTGAGACCCCAAAACTGAACCCAGTATTCAAGGTGTGGCTTCTGCAGTGTAGAGTACAGGGGGAAAAAATCCCTGCTGGTCTTGCTGGTGACACCATTGCTGATCCAGGCCAGGATGCTGTTGGTCTTCTTGGCCACCTGGGCACACCCTAGCTCATTTTCTGCTGACTGTTCATCATCACCCTCAGGTCTTTCTCCGCTGGGCAGTTTCCAGGCACTGTGCCCCATGCCTGGAGCATTGATGGGGTTGTGACCAAAGACAGAAGAGAAACAAATCAGTACCTACATACCTGTGTCTCTGTGCATAAATATATATATGACAAACAAAACAGACAGGATGATCTGATTCTGTTCATACAAGCCTAGATTCAGGTCAGAAGTGACCTTTTTGCCAAAAGGATGGATCTTCATACCCTCGGGAATCAGGGTGCTTTCAACATTCAGCTCTCAAGAGAAGCATATCCAGCAGGGCCCAGGAGGTGATTCCTACCCCCAACTCCACTCTGGTGAGACCACACCTGGAGCTCTGTGTCCAGTTCTGCAGCTCTGTTCCAGGAAGGATCTGGAGGTGCTGGAAGGTGTCCAGAGATAGAGCCACGAGGAGGAGCAGAGGGCTGGAGCTGCTCTGCTGTGAGGACAGACTGAGGGAGTTGGGGTTGTGCAGTCTGAAGAAGAGAAGGTTCCAAGGAAACCTAATTGTGGCCTTCCAGTATCTGAAGAGGGCTCCAAGAAAGCTGTGGAGGGACTTTTGAGGGTGTCAGGGAGTGATAGGACTGGGAGGAAATAGAATAAAACTAGAAATGGGGAGATTGAGATTGGATGTGGGGAAAGAAGTTGTTCCCCAGGAGGGTGGTGAGAGGCTGGCACAGGTTGCCCAGGGAGGTGGTGGAAGCCTCCTGCCTGGAGGTGTTTGCAGCCAGGCTGGATGTGGGCTGTGAGCAACCTGCTGTGGTGTGAGGTGTCCCTGCCCATGGCAGGGGGTTGGGACTGGCTGAGCCTTGAAGTCCCTTCCAACCCTGACAATTCTATGATCCTATGGTTTTAGGCCTGTCACAGAATCACACAGAATCACAGGGTGGTAGGGGTTGGAATGGACCTCAAAAGACCTTTGAGTCCAAACTCCCTGCCAGAGCAGGATCAGCTAAGGCAGCTCACACTGGAGGGCAGCTATTTCAGTTATTTAATTTCAAGTTTTAGCTTTTTTATTCCTTTCCTTTCAGACAGAGAATTGCAATAAGCCTGAGGCCTCACAGATGGGGTAAAAGGTTTCTTTAGTTCTCATCTAGCCTGGAGAAGAGGAGGCTCAGGGGAGACCTTCTTGTTGTCTACAACTACCTGAAGGGAGGTTGTAGCCAGGTGGGGGTTGGTCTCTTCTCCCAGGCAACCAGCACCAGAACAGGAGACCTTCTCAAGCTGTGCCAGGGGAGGTTTAGGCTGGAGGTGAGAGAAAGTTCTTCACTGAGAGAGTTGTTAGCCATTAGAATGTGCTGCCCTGGGAGGTGGTGGAGTCACCATCCCTGGAGGTGTTCAAGAGGGGATTGGATGTGGCACTTGGTGCCATAGTTTAGTCATGAGGTCTTGGGTGACAGGTTGGACTTGATGAGCTTTGAGGTCTCTTCCAACCTTGGTAGTTCTGTGATTCTGTGATCTACAGAAGCTGGCCCACCACTCACCACCACTTCCTTATGTCTTTGAATATGTCTTTAATTTAAGTGCCTGATTGCACCTCGTTGCTTGCCAGCACTAGGCTGTGTCTGGGCTTCTTGTGATGAAGTTTATTTTTAATGAAGTCACATTCTGCCAGGGTGAAGGGCAAAAGGGGCACTGTGTGTGACCTCAGGATGTCTCACACCTTTCATACAGGGGAAAAAGGAAGCAGATGACTCTGTTCTCAGCTTTTGTGAATTCACTGCCCCTGTAAAGATGCAGAAGCTCCTGCATAATAAGGGTCCAGAGGGGGAGCACAAAACTGATCAGGGGGTCAGAGAACCTCTGCTGCAAGGACAGGCTGAGGGAGCTGGGGGGTGTTCAGCCTGGAGAAGAGAAGGCTCCAGGCAGACCTAGTAGCAGCCTGCCAGTACCTGAAAGGGGGCTACAAGAAGGCTGGAGAGAGACTGTTTGCAAAGGCCTGCAGGGACAGGACAAGAGGCAATGGCTTCAGGCTAGAGAAGAGCAGATTGAGATTGGCTATCAGGCTACTTTCACTATGAGGGTGGTGGAACACTGGAACAGGTTGCTCAGGGTGGTGGTTGAGGTCTCTTCCCTAGAGATATTCAAGGTGAGGCTGGACAGAGATCTGGGTAGCCTGATCTAGCTGGGGGTGTCCCTGATGACCACAGGGAGGTCAGACTGGATGAGCTTTGGAGGTCCTTTCCAGCCTGGACTGTTGTATGATTCTATGATTGTAAGTCAGTTGGCATCTCAGACCTACACCCAGCTAACCAGAAAATAGACAGAATTCCTTACTAAAAGTTCAGAGGTTTGTGCTTGGTGCCCCAAGGACAGGTTTCATCCAAACAAAAGCCATGTTGGTATATCTTGAAGTGAAGATTCTATTAACAATGAGTGTGTTCTGCCTGCCTAAGCCCCCCTGCATAAGCAGTGGAGATGCACTTACCCCTGTTCAACATGATTTGTGTTTGCAAGCAGCTCAAATATTCATCCTCCTTTGGATTGCTTGTGCTTGTGAAATGAATAGGGAGGATCAAAATTGACAGGGAGCTTTTTACCCCTTCCTCTCACTGTCTGTGAGACAGCCCCTTTAAGTGCCACTGCAGATGGAACTGAAATGTCTCTTACTCCATAATAAAACCTTTGCTCTTGTTTATGTCTTGAATTAAATCAGCCCTAAAAAAGGTAATGCTTAGAGCTAACTAAAAATCATTGCTGAAGTGTAGAGGAAATAGTTTTCTGCTGAGTGGCTGGAGAGCAGCCAGGCAGAGAGGGACCTGGGGGTACTGGGTGCTAGCAGCTTGATACATGAGCCAGCAGGGTGCCCAGGTGGCCAAGAAGGCCAAGGGCATCCTGGCCTGCATCAGGAACAGTGTGGCCAGCAGGAGCAGGGAAATCATTGTGCCCTGTGCTCTGCACTGGTTAGGCCACACCTTGAGTCCTGTGTCCAGTTCTGGGCCACTCCATTTAAGAAAGATGCTGAGACACTTGAATGTGTCCAGAGAAGGGCAACAAAGCTGGGGAAGGGCAGGATTACACTGGATATTAAGAAAAATCTCTTTACTGAGAGAGAGGTCAGGCACTGGAGTAGGTTACCCAGGGAGGTGGATTTGTCCCTGGAGGTGTTCAAGAAACCTGTGGACATGGATGTGGTGACATTAGGTTTATGGTTGGACTTGATGATCTTAGAGGTCTTTCCAACCACAAGAGTTCTCTCATCTATGATTCTACAAAGTCATAAAGGACTAATTGTCAGGTGCCCAGTCCAGCCTCTTGTCCATGGAATGGCACAATTTACTTTGCACTGGTTAGGCCACACCTTGAGTCCTGTGTCCAGTTCTGGGCCCCTCAGTTTAAGAAGGACATTGAGAGACTTGAACGTGAGGCATTAAGGCTGGGGGAGGGGTCAGGAGCACAGCCCTGTGAGGAGAGGCTGAGGGAGCTGGGGTTGCTTAGCCTGGAGACGAGGAGGCTCAGGGGAGACCTCATTGCTCTCTGAAGGGAGGGTTGTAGCCAGGTGGGGGTTGGTCTCTTCACCCAGGCAACCAGCACCTGAACAAGAGGTACACAGTCTCAAGCTGTGCCAGGGGAAGTTTAGGTTGGATGTTAGGAAGAAGTTCTATACAGAGAGAGTGATTGACCATGGGAATGGGCTGCCCAGGGAGGTGGTGGAGTCACCATCACTGGAGGTATTTAAAAGAGCCTGGATGAGGAACTTGGTGCTGTGGTTTAGATGATTAGATGATGTTGGGTGATAGGTTGGACTTGATGATCTCTGAGGTCATTTCCAGCCTGGTTGATCCTCTGATTCTCTGATTCTATCACTCAAAGCCCTTGTGAAAAGGCCCTCCCCTTCAGGTACTAGAGGGCTTCTCTAAGGTGTCCCCAGAGCCTTCTTTTCTCTAGGCTGGACGTCAGCAGGAGGTGTTTAAGAAGAGCCTGGATGAGGCACTTAGTGCCATGGTCATGGTTGATTAGTTAGGGGCCTGGATGATCAGTTGGACTTGGATGATCTTGGAGGTCTCTTCCAACTGCTTGATCCTGTGATTATTACTCTCACTCAGGGTGAAAGCCATGCTCCTAAGGAGCACCAGAGTAGGTCTGGTCTGACCCTAGCAGAAGATCAGAGATGGGGAAAAGCATTGCTTATTCTTTTGCAGCTGCACTTAAACTAATCAAGGCAAATTGGCCTTTGGTCTGTGCTGTAGATACTTCTGTCCTCTAGGGAAGGAAGTGGGAGATGGGGATGAATGCAACTCTTTGTCTGATGCGTGGCTTCTTGTTTTTGCTCCAGCATGCAGCCCTGTAGCTGCAAACTAGAGAGTAAATCAAGTAATTGTTTAAGAATGTCAAAAAGCTGCATGAAAGGAGAGGAGCTGAGTACTTTTTGTTTGTTCTGGCTTCCATTTGCAATCTAATGTCCTGGTACTTAAATCTATCTTAATTAAGGATGTTTCCATTGAGGTGGAGAATGCATTTCATCAGTATATCCATTAATCACATCCTCATTAACTGCACTATTATGAGGATGTTTTTTCTCTCACACATTAGCGGAATTTTGATCCTCTCTGCAATCATCAAAATGGGATTTTTTTTTCCCCCCACCCATAGTGGGTAAACCACTGAGGGTGGAAGCATTGACAACCAGAAAGTGGTTATGGCAGAAGTTCTTTGTTCTCTCTTTAGAGACCTCTCAGGCATTTGACCTGCTGGCAGAGACCCAGAGCCTGGAAGCACTTTGAGAAATCAGAGAATCACAGAATGGTCTGGGTTGGAAGGGGATTTTAAAGATCATCCTGTACCACCCCCCTTGCCATGGGCAGGGACACCTCCCACTAGCCCAGGGTTGCTCAAGCCTCATCCAACCTGACCCTCAACACTTCCAAGCTAAGAGCCTCCACAACTTCCCTGGGCAACCTGTTCCAGCACCTCACTACACTCATGGGGAAGAATTTCCTCCTAATGTCTGATTTAAATTCAGCTTCTTCCACTCTGAAGCCATTGACCCTTGTCCTGTCACTTCCTGACTTTGTAAAAGAGTCCCTCCCTGCCTTTGTACAAAGTCCCTCCCCAGCTCTCCTGGAGCCCCCTTCAAATACTGGAAGGCTGCTCTGAGGTCTTCCTGGAGCATTCCCTTCTCCAGACTGAACAGCCACAACTCTCTCAGCCTGGTCTCAAGCTGTGCCAGGGGGAGGTTTAGGCTGGAGGTTAGGAAGAAGCTCTTCCCAGAAAGAGAAATTGGCCACTGGAATGTGCTGCCCAAGGAGGTGGTGGAGTCACCATCACTGGAGGTGTTTTAGGAAGAGATTGGATGGGGTGCTTGGTGCCATGGTTTAGTTGATCAGATGGTGTTTGGTGATAGGTTGGACTTGGTGATCTCAAAGGTCTCTTCCAACCTGGTTAATTCTTCTCTTCTCTTCTCTTCTCTTCTCTTCTCTTCTTTCTCTTCTCTTCTCTTCTCTTCTCTTCTCTTCTCTTCTCTCATCTCTTTCTCTTCTCTTCTCTCTTTCTCTTCTCTTCTCTTCTCTTCTCTTCTCTTCTATTCTCTTCTCTTCTCTTCTCTCTATCCTCTTTCTCTTCTCTTTCTCTTCTCTTCTCTTTCTCTTCTCTTCTCTTCTCTTCTCTTCTCTTCTCTTCTCTTCTCTTCTCTTCTCTTCTCTCTCTCTCTCTCTCCAGACATTCTCCAGGCCTCTGATCATCTTTGTGGCCTCCTGTAGACCCTCATTAACAGTCCCATGGTCTTGCAAAGGAGCTCCAGAGATTGGATGCAGAAGTCCAGAGGATCTTCTCCATGATACTGCTGGGCACAGATATGAGAGTGCACTGGCCTGTAGTTCTCTACTTCTTCCTTTATTCCGTTTCTGAAAATGGGACTTGTGATGCTGCTTTTCCTGGCAGTGGGAATGTCACTAATTGCCATCATCAGTGGGAAAAGCAAGCACACCAAAATAAAAAATAATATGTAAACATTAGTACATTATTAAAGGAGTTAGAGCTGTTAAGGGCATCCTGGCATTTAGAATAAACGTTTTTTTAGAACAAACCAAACCAGGTTGGAAGAGACCTTCAAGATCATCGTGTCCAACCCATCAACCAAATCCAACACCACCTAAACAAACTAACCCATGGCACCAAGCAACCTATCAAGTCTCCCTCCTGAACACCTCCAATGACGGCGACGCCTCCACCTCCCCAGGAAGCACATTCCAATGGGCAATCACTCTCTCTGTGTAGAACTTCCTCCCTAACATCCACTAAAC
>NW_027142370.1:15809382-15857098 GCF_026170545.1 Melanerpes formicivorus | reverse complement strand
CAGCTCCCTCAGTCTTTCCTCAAAGGGCTGTGTTCCAGACCCCTCACCAACTTTGTTGCCCTTCTCTGGACTCCAACCTATCATCCACCACCACCTAATCAACTAAACCATAGCACCAAGCACCCTGTCAAGTCTCCTCCTGAACACCTCCAGGGATGGCGACTCCACCACCTCACTGGGAAGCACATTCCAATGGGCAATCACTCTCTCTGTGTGGAATTTCTTCCTAACCTCCAGCCTAAACCTCCCCTGGTGCAGCTTGAGACTATGTCCTCTTGTTCTGGTGCTACTTGCCTGGGAGAAGAGACCAACCTCCAATGGCTACAACCTCCCTTCAGGGAGTTGGAGAGAGCAAGAAGGTCTCCCCTGAGCCTCCTCTTCTCCAGGCTAAGCAACCCCAGCTCCCTCAGCCTCTCCTCACAGGGCTGTGTTCCAAACCCCTCACCAACTTTGTTGCTCTTCTCTGGACACCTTGCAGCAAGTCAACCTCCTTCCTAAACTGAGGGGCCCAGAATTGGACACAGGACTCAAGGTGTGGCCTAACCAGTGCAGTGTACAGGGGCAGAATGACCTCCCTGCTCCTGCTGGCCACACTCTTCCTGATGCAGGCCAGGATGCCATTGGCCCTCCTGGCTGCCTGGGCACACTGCAGGCTCATGTTCAGCTTACCATCAAGCAGTACCCCCAGGTCCCTCTCTGCCTGACTGCTCTCAGCCACTCTGACCCCAGCCTGTAGCACTGCCTGGGGTTGCTGTGGCCAATGTGCAGAACCTGGCACTTGAATGTGTTCAATCTCATGCTGTTGGACTCTGCCCATCTGTCCAGTCTGCCATCAGACTCCTCTTAGAATCATAGAATCATAGAATGGTTCAGGCCAGAAGGGACCTCCAAAGGTTATCCAGCCCAACCCCTTCTGTACTCATCAGGGACATTCTCAACAGATCAGGTTGCCCAGAGCCCTGTCCAGCCTCACCTTGAAGATCTCCAGGGCTGGGGCCTCAACCACCTTCCTGGGCAGCCTGTACCAGTGTGCCACCACCGTCAGAACTTGTTTCTAACATCAAATCTCAATCTGCTCTGCTTTAGTTTGAAGCCATTGCCCCTAGTTCTGTCACTGCAGGCCTTTGCAAACAGTCTCTCTCCAGTCTTCTTGTAGCTCCCTTCAGGTACTGGCAGGCTGCTCTTAGGTCTCCGTGGAGCCTTCTCTTTTTGTGAAGAAATTTCTCCTCACCTCCAGCCTAAACTTCCCCTGGCACAGCTTGAGACTGTGTCCTCTTGTTCTGGTGCTGGGTGCCTGGGGGAAGAGACCAACCCCCACCTGGCTACAACCTCCCTTCAGGTAGTTGGAGAGAGCAAGAAGGTCTCCCCTGAGCCTCCTCTTCTCCAGGCTGAGCACCCCCAGCTCCCTCAGCCTGTCCTCATAGCAGAGCCTTGGCAATTAGCTACCACAGAAATGTGGGCATTATTTTAGGTTTCTGTGTTCAGTCTGGTTTCAAGACTTACTTAAAGTGGATGGAGAATCAGCCAGAGCACTCCTCAGGCTTTTGGGCTGTCCGCTAGTGCATTCTCTTCTCTATTAAAAACACAAGTTTATGTATTGCCTAAATGAAATTAGCTGCCACTTTCTTCTCTTAAACCTTATCACTCCCTTGAAAGGGATTGCAAGAGGTTGCTTCATCCTCCTGCTTCTTGGCAGAATCAAATCCAACTCTGCTTTGCCTCAGGGCAGGATCCACTATCAAAACCATTCTTAACTAGAGTTTATCTAAATTGCTCTTGAAAGACTTAGGATGATTCTATGATTCATTATCTCCTCAGGAAATCTATCCCATTGCTTAACTGTACTTACCTTTAGAAAGCTTTGTCCTCAGGCCTAACTCAAATCTCTATTTCAGAGCTGTAAGCCTCTTACAGCTTGTTCTATCCATCGTGAAGGAGGAAATCAGATCAGTTCTTTTTCCTTCCAGCACCTGCTCTCCCCCCTGCAATGCTCAGCTCTTATGTACTACAGTTAAATTCCCTGCACCATACACCTTTAGTCAGCTGCTAGTTCTCTCATCGTGATTCTGGTCCCTCCACAATTGCAGTGTTATTGTTTATCTCTCTGATGAGGAAAGGCTGAGAGACCTGGGGCTGTTCAGCCTGGAGAAGACTAGGAGGGGATCCTATTCATATTTATAAATATAGAATAACACAATCAACCAGGCTGGAAAAGACCTCAGAGATCATCAAATCCAACCTATTACCTAATCTCTAACACCTCCTGACAACTAAACCATGGCTCCAAGGGCCAAATCCAAGCCTTTTGTGAACACCTCCAGGGACAGGGATGCCACCACCTCCCTGGGCAGCACATTCCAATGGCCAATTACTCCTTCTGGGAAGAGCTTTCCCCTCACCTCCAGCCTAAACTTCCCCTGGCACAGCTTGAGACTGTGTCCTCTTGTTCTGGTTCTGGGTGCCTGGGAGAAGAGACCAACCCCCACCTGGCTACAACCTCCCTTCAGGGAGTTGGAGAGAGCAAAAAAGTCTCCCCTGAGCCTCCTCTTCTCCAGGCTAAGCAAGCCCAGCTCCCTCAGCCTCTCCTCACAGGGCTGTGCTCCAGACCCCTCCCCAGCTTTGTTGCCCTTCTCTGGACACCTTCAAGTATCAAAATGTCCTTCTTAAATTATATCTGAAGGGTGTAAAGAAGAAGGAGCCTGTCTCTTTCTGGTGATGTCTGGGGTTATTTAGCCACAAGAAAAGGAGGTTCAGTGGAGACCTCATTGCTCTCTGCAGGTGCCTGGAAAATGGCTAATGGCTGCAGTGAAGCTGTTGTTGGCATCTTCTCCCAAATAACTAATGACAGTACAAGACCTGGAGAGGTTTAGGTTGGACATTAAGAAGAGTTTCCTTACTGTCATCAGTAAATTTGTGGAGCTGGGGGCAGGAGTTGATCTGCTGGAGGGTAGAGAGGCTCTGCAGAGGGACCTCGACAGGCTGGACAGATGGGCAGAGTCCAACGGCATGCGACTGAACACATCCAAGTGCCAGGTTCTGCACATTGGCCACAGCAACCCCAGGCAGTGCTACAGGCTGGGGTCAGAGTGGCTGAGAGCAGCCAGGCAGAGAGGGACCTGGGGGTGTTGGTTGATGGTAGGCTGAACGTGAGCCTGCAGTGTGCCCAGGCAGCCAAGAGGGCCAATGGCATCCTGGCCTGCATCAGGAACAGTGTGGCCAGCAGGAGCAGGGAGGTCATTGTGCCCTGTGCTCTGCACTGGTTAGGCCACATTTTGAGTACTGTGCCCAGTTCTGTGCCCCTCAGTTTAGGAAGGAGGTTGACTTGCTGGAGCGTGTCCAGAGAAGGGCAACGAAGCTGGGGAGGGGTCTAGAGCACAGCCCTGTGAGGAGAGACTGAGGGAGCTGGGGTTGCTTAGCCTGGAGAAGAGGAGGCTCAGGGGAGACCTTCTTGTTCTCTCCAACTCGCTGACAGGAGGTTGTAGCCAGGTGGGGGTTGGTCTCTTCTCCCAGGCACCCAGCATCAGAACAAGAGGACACAGTCTCTTGTTGTGCCAGGCTGGATGTTAGGCAAAAGTTCTACATAGAGAGAGTGATTGCCCATTGGAATGTGCTGCCCAGGGGGGTGGTGGAGTCACCATCATTGGAGGTGTTCCAGAAGAGACTTGATGGGGTGCTTGGTGCCATGGGTTAGCTGTTTGGGTGGGTTGGATTGGTTGATGGGTTGGACACGATGATCTTGAAGGTCTCTTCCAACCTGGTTTGATTTATTCTAATAAAAGTTTATTCTAATCAGTTTGGAATCTGGTTGAGATCTTCAAAATGCAAACCTCTTGGAAGAAAGTGAAGGATGAAAGCAAATGGGGAGCTCTAAATTGTTCTGTGGGTGAAACCAAGAGTAGGGACTCTGGAGCATGGTGCATTTCTAGTTCTGGCATAGTTCTCCACAGCTCTCAGAGTCATAGAATGGTCTGGACCAGAAGGGACCTCCAAAGCTCATCCAGTCCAACTCCTCTGCACTCAGCAGGGACATCCTCAACTGGATCAGGTTGCCCAGAGCCCTGTCCAGCCTCACCTTGAATATCTCCAGGGATGGAGCCTCAACCACCTCCCTGGGCAGGCTCTTCCAGTGTTCTACTACCCTCATGGTGCAGAACTTGTTCCTCACATCCAATCTAAATCTGCTATTCTCTACTTTGAAGCCATTGCCCCTGCTCCTGTCCCTGCTGGCCTTTGCAAACAGTCTCTCTCCATCCATGAATATGAGTATGAATCCTTCCTGTAGGCCCCCTTCAGGTACTGGCAGGCTGTTATTAGGTCTCCCTGGAGCCTTTTCTTCTCCAGGCTGAACACCCCCAGCTCCCTCAGCCTGTCCCCATAGCAGAGCTGCCCCAACCCCCTGATCATTTCCATGGCCTTCTTTGAACCCTTTCCATCAGGTCCATTTCTTTCCTATATTGAGGGCTCCGGAGCAGTACACAGTACTCCAGGTGAGGTCTCACCAGGGCAGAGCATGGGCTGCCCAGGGAGGTGGTGGAGTCACCATCCCTGGAGGTGTTTAAGAGGGGATTGGATGTGGCACTTGGTGCCATGGTTTAGTCATGAGGTCTGTGGTGAGAGGTTGGACTTGATGAGCTTTGAGGTCTCTTCCAACCCTGGTGATTCTGTGATTCTGTGATTTATCTGTGCTTCATCTGTGCTTCAGGTACCCACTCACAACTGGAAATAATTCCCACATCACACAGCTTCTCCCTTTCCTCTTTGTATTCCAGTAACACTGGAGCAGGGCTCTGTTTCCAGAAGTGCTGGCACTTCACCTATCACAGAGAGTCCTTCAAACACTTCTGTAATGCAAGTACAAATTAATAGAGACCTCCACCACAGCCTTCTGGAAGTGATCTTAATTATGACATTTGCCAGAGAGCTCAGTGGTTTTCCTTGGTGTGAGTACAATCAAGCCTTAAGAACAGGAAGAGAGGAAGAAAATAAGGGACACTTTAGCAAAAGGCACTGAAAGCTGTGAGTGGTGGAGAATGAAGGCATCTTTATTAGGCAAGTAGAGGGAGAAGAAGCTTTGTGGCAAGAAGAGGACTTCAGCAGGGTCCTTTGGGTTCTTCTCCCCTATTTGGGAGCACTTTCTTCTTTTCTTGAGAGTTTAATTAGCAGGTTGATTGGAAGGAAGGAATTTGTGTTCATGAATGGCACTTGTAAAACTCATCTTCTCCTTCTTGGTCTCGGAGTGAAAGGTGGGCTGTGATGTCAGCTGAACTGTGAGGAACTGAATAACAGAGCAAAGTATATTACCTGGGAATGGAATCATTATAGAACATATCAAAAATCAGCTGGAATGTATTTTTCACACTCAGCAGAGCCAAAGCTTTCACAAATTACAGCTCTGTGCATATACAGAAATCTTCTTATTAATTATGGAAGTGACATCTTAATCCTCTGCATATTCATTCCCTAGCAGTGTAGTAGTGAATGCCCAGGAGAGGACAAGCAGGGGCACTGACTCTGTAGCAATGTGCAGTCCTCTCTCAGGCACTCTCCAGAAGAGCTAAATCCTTGGAATGGAATGGAATGGAATGGAATGGAATGGAATGGAATGGAATAGAATAGAATAGAATAGAATAGAACAGAATAGAATAGAATAGAATAGAATAGAATAGAATAGAATAGAATAGAATAGAATAGAATAGAATAGAATAGAATAGACCAGGTTGGAAGCGACCTTCAAGATCATCATGTCCAACCTATCATCCAACACCACCTAATCAACTAACCCATGGCACCAAGCACCCCATCAAGTCTCCTCCTGAACACCTCCAGTGATGGTGACTCCACCACCTCCCCAGGCAGCCCATTCCAATGGGCAATCACTCTCTCTGTGTATAGAACTTTCTCCTAACCTCCAGCCTAAACCTCTCCTGGTGCAGCCTGAGACTGTGTCCTCTTGTTCTGATGCTGGCTGCCTGGGAGAAGAGACCAACCCCCACCTGGCTAAGGCCTCCCTTCAGGTAGTTGTAAAGAGCAATAAGGTCTCCCCTGAGCCTCCTCTTCTCCAGGCTAAGCAACCCCAGCTCCCTCAGCCTCTCCTCACAGGGCTGTGCTCCAGACCCCTCCCCAGCCTTGTTGCCCTTCTCTGGACACCCTCCAGCATCTCAACATCTTTCCTAAACTGAGGAGCCCAGAACTGGACACAGGACTCAAGGTGTGGCCTAACCAGTGCAGTGTACAGGGGCAGAATGACCTCCCTGCTCCTGCTGGCCACACTGTTCTTGATGCAGGCCAGGATGCCATTGGCCCTCTTGGCTGCCTGGGCACACTGCAGGCTCATGTTCAGCCTACCATCGACCAGCACCCCCAGGTCCCTCTCTGCCTGGCTGCTCTCAGCCACTCTGACCCCAGCCTGTAGCACTGCCTGGGGTTGCTGTGGCCAATGTGCAGAACCTGGCACTTGGCTGTGTTCAATCTCATGCCCTTGGACTCTGCCCATCTGCCCAGCCTGTGGAGGTCCCTCTGCAGAGCCTCTCTACCCTCCAGCAGATATGAACCTTTCAATATTCACACAATCACAGAATGGTTTGGGTTGGAGGGGACCTTAGAGATCACCCACTTCCAACGCCCCTGTCATTCAACCTGGCCTGGAACAATTCCAGGGAAGAAGAATTCACAGCCTCCCTGAGCAACCTTTCTTCCTAATCTCCAGTCTAAATCTCTCCTCCTCCAGCTTCAGTCCATTCCCTCTCATTCTATCACTCCAAGCCCTTGTCAAAAGCCCCTTCACAGCTCTCTTGTAGCCTCTTTCAGGTACTGAAAAGCCAATAAGTTCTCCCTGGAGACTTCTCCAGGCTTGGACAGCCCCAAACTCTTTCAGCCTGTCCCCACAAGGGAGGTGCTCCAGCCCCTTCATGGCCTCCTCTGGACCAGCTCCCACAGTTTCAGGTCCTTCTTTTGTTGAGGGCCCCAGAACTGGATGCCAAGTACTCCAGCAGAAGTCTCAGCATAGCAGAGATGCAGCATCCCCTCCCTGTGCTGCTGCTCTCCCTGCTCTGGATGCAGCTCAGCACACAGCTGCCTGCTGGGCTGCCAGGGACCATTGCTGGCTCCTGGGGGGCTCCTGGCTTCCATGGGTGAATGCTTGGTTGGGTAAAAAACCTCACTGATGACCAGGCCTAAAGAAGGATGGGAAATGAAATTAAATCCCATTGGTGGCTAGTCACAAGTGGTGTTCCCAGGGCTCAGTGCCTGGGACAGTTCTCTTTGACATCTTTAATAGTGATCTGGAAGGGGGGATTGATGCACCCTCAGTAAGTCTGCATGTGACACTGGGAGGGAGTCTTGAGGGTATGAAGGTTCTGCAGAAGTATCTGGCTAGGCTGGATAATTGAGTCCAAGTGAACTGTATGAGATGCAACTAAGCCAAGTGCCAGGTCCTGCACTTTGGTCACAACAGCCCCATGAATGCTCCAGGCTTGGGGCAGATGGCTGGAAAGCTGCCCAGCAGAGAAAGACCTGAGGGTATTGATCTACACCCAGCTGAAGATGAGCCAGGTGTGCCCAGGTGGCTCAGAAGGCCAAAAGCATCCTGACCTGGATCAGCAATAGTGCCACCAGCAGGACCAGGGCAGAGATTGTCTGCCACTATTCAGCACTGAGGAGGCCACACCTTGAGTGCTGGGCTCAGTTTAGGAGCCCTCCTTCCAAGAAGGATATTGAGGTGCTGGAGCTTGTCCAGAGAAGGGTAGCAAAGCTGGTGAGAGGTCTGGAGAGCAGGCCTGGGGAGGAGCAGCTGAGGGAACAGGGAGTGTTCAGCCTGGAGTAAAGGAGGTTGAAGAGAGATCTTCTCATTCTCTACAACTCCCTGAAAGGAGGTTGGAGCCAGGTGGATGTTGATCTCTTCTTCCTAGTAACATGTGGTAGGACAAGAAGAAATGGCCTCATGTTTAGACTGAGAAGAAACTTCTTGACTGAAAGAAGTTAAACACAGGAAGAGGCTGCCCAGGGAGGTGGTTGGGTCCCCATGCCTGGAGGTGTTTCAAGGAGGCAGAGATGTGGTGCTGAGGGACATGGCTTAGCCCCAGCCTCAGCAGAACTAGAGAATGGTTGGACTCGATCTCAAAGGTCTTGTCCTACTCAAATGATTTTATGGCTTTATGATTCTACTGACCAGAGGAGACAGCCACAATGGTTTCAGATCAGAGGTTGACCATGAGCCAGCAATGTGCTCTGGTGGCCAAGAAGGTCAATGGTACCCTGGGTTGTATTAGAAGGGCTGTGGTGAGTAGGTCAAGAGAGGTTCTCCTCCCACTCTACTCTCCCCTGCTGAGGCCACATCTGGAGTATTGTGTCCAGTTCTGGGCCACTCACTTCAAGAAGGAGCTCAGGGAACTGCTTGAGGGAGTCCAGCACAGAGCCACAAAGATGCTGCAGGCAGTGGAAGATCTTCCTCATGAGGAGAGCCTGAGGGAGCTGAGGGCTCTGGAGCTTGGAGAGGAGGAGCCTGAGAGGTGAGCTCCTTGCTGCTGCTAAAGCTGTGCAGGGGGAGTGCCCAGAGGCTGGAGCCAGGCTCTGCTGGGGGATGCCCAATGCCAGCACAAGGGGCAGTGGTGGAAGCTGAGGCAGAGGAAGTGCCATGGAAACAGGAAGACAAATTATTTCGCTGTGAGGGTGATGGAACCCTGGAGCAGGCTGCCCAGGGTGGGTGTGGACTCTCCCTCTCTGGAGTTATTCAAGACCTGCCTGCATGAGTTCCTGTGTGACCTGCTCCAGGTGCTCCTGCTCTGGCAGGGGGTTGGACTGGATGATCTCTGGAGGTCCCTTCCAGCCCCTGACATTCTGTGCTGCTGTGGAATCTGTGAAAATCAGAAAACCCATGTGCAGAATCCAGTTTGGGTTGGCAGACTGCCTTTTACTTTGCTGCATTTCATGCTTCCTCATTACCTTACTGTTCTGTTTCACTAAGTGAGTTTGGTGAGAGAGTGTTTCCCTGTTTGACACAAGGAGGCATTGTTAGAGCCCTTGATCTGCTTTGTCTTCAGCCTCTCATTTCTCTGCTTTCTGATTGCCTTTTCTTTGTGAGCACTGCTGCCTCTTCTCCCCTTTCTCTCTTCATTGTCTTTGCTTTGGCTGTTGTCTTTGCATATTTCCTCTTCTTCCTCTTTCCCCTTCTGATCCTTCAGCTGTGTCTGCAGTGCTGTTCAGTTGTTATACTCTTCCCTGCTGTGCCAGACTTTCTCCTTCCTAAGAAAGCAACAGCCTCCTTCTGCAGGCAGCCATTGATTTCAGAGCCACAGAAGACTGACTCTGCTCTCTGCACACACCAAAGCTGTCTTCCAGCACTCTGGGACAGCTCCTCTAGTACTGTGTTAGAAAGCACACTGCTGCCTGAGGCTCTGCAGTGCCAGACACACCACAGAAATTTTATCTTCATTCTTTGGAGGAGTCCCCAGACCACCACACCAGCTGAAGCAGAACAGCAGACTTCAGATTGCCCAGGGAAAGCTCCCCCTCTGCTTTCAGTCCAGGGGTCAGTCCTGGGACCAGGCTTGTTTAACATCTTTGTTGGGGCCATGGAAAGAGGCACTGAGTGCACCCTCAGCAAGGTTGCTGAGGACACCAAGCCATGTGGTACAGCTGACAGCAGGAGGGAAGGATCCATCCAGAGAGACCTGGACAGGATGCAGAGCTGAGACCATGGCAACCTCATGAGGTTCAACAAGACCAAATACAAGGTCCTGTAGCTGGGGCAGGGCAATCCCAGGTACTGCTATAGGCTGGGCAGGGGCTGGCTGGAGAGCAACCATGAAGGAAAGGCCTTGGGGGTGCTGGGGGAGGAGAAGCTCAGCAGGAGCCAGCAGGGAGCACTTGAAGAAGCATGAAGCAGCAAGAGAAGCATAGACAGCAGGATGAAGGAGGTGATCCTCCCCCTCTGCTCCACTCTGCTGAGACCACCACAGGAGAACTGCATCCAGTTCTGGAGCCTCTGTTCCAGGAAGGATCTGGAGGTGCTGGAAGGTGTCGAGAGAAGGGCCAGGAAGAGGAGCAGAGGGCTGGAGCTGCTCTGCTGTGAGGACAGACTGAGAGAGTTGAGGTTGTGCAGTCTGGAGAAGGCTCCCAGGAGATCTAATTGTGGCCTTCCAGTATCTGCAGGGGGCTCCAAGAAAGCTGTGGAGGGACTTTTGAGGGTGTCAGGGAGGGATAGGACTGGGGTTGATGGAGCAAAACTAGAAATGGGTAGAGTCAGTTTGGATGTGAGGAAGAAGTTGTTCCCCAGGAGGGTGGTGAGAGCCTGGCACAGGTTGCCCAGGGAGGTGGTGGAAGCCTCCTGCCTGGAGGTGTTTGCAGCCAGGCTGGATGTGGCTGTGAGCAACCTGCTGTAGTGTGAGGTGTCCCTGCCCAGGGCAGGGGGGTTGGAACTGGCTGAGCCTTGAGGTCCCTTCCAACCCTGACAGTTCTGTGAGTCTATTGATGAGGACTAGTCTTGGCTGGCCTTGTTTCTGGTGGTTGGTGAGATGAAGAATTAAGGTTCACAGGGAGTAAGAGTTCAAGTAACATATCACTTCCTTGATGGGTGGGAGAGGCCCAGTTGTGAAGTTGTGATTCACAAAGTGCAACAGGCAGAAGTGTAAGACTGGTTTAGAGGCTTAGTTCTTTGGGGCAAAGCCTGCTTCAAGATATCTTCTCTGCACACCAGCAAGGTCTGGGAAAAGGGCAGGCAGTCAGCAGGGACAGAACACAGCTAGCAGGGGAAGCTGAACATGCTGAGCTGTATGGGTTGCTGAGGGAGCTGGCCAATGGGACTGAGAGAAAGCTGTCCCTCGTTTCTGGCACAATACAGCAGAGAAACTGAGAATGCTAATGACACCTTCATTTTATCACAGGATCACTTCACTTGGAAAAGACCTTTCAGATCATCCAGTCCAGCCATTCCCTATCTAAGGAAGTCTGCTGCTAAACTATGCCCCTCAGCACCACGTCCCTGTGGTTCTGAAACATCTTCACAGATGGGGATTCGACCACCTCCCTGGGCAGCACTTTTTGAGACCCCTTTCAGTCAAGAAGTTTCTTCCAATATCCAACTTAAACCTTCCCTGATGCAACTTGAGGCCATTTCCTTTTGTCCTATCACTTGTTAGTAGTGAGAAGAGACCAACCCACACCTCACTGCAACCTCCTGTCAGGGAGCTGTAGAGAATGAGAAGATCTCCCCTCAGCCTTCTCTTCTCCAGATTAACCAACCCCTGTTCCTTCAGCTGCTCCTCGCCAGACCCTTCTCTGGATCTGCTCCAGTACCTCAAAGTCTTTCTTGTAGTGAGGGCCCCCAGACTGAGCCCAGCAGTCAAGGTGTGGCCTCTCCAATGCTTAGTAAAGGGAAGGATTTAACAAGGCAAGAAAAGAAAGGTGAAAGAGGAGAAGCTCAGGGAAAGCAGTACATATATTTTCCAAGGACAAATTGGCCTTGACTTACCTAATGTCCTTCTGTGCTGAAATGAATGGAATGGAATGGAATGGAATGGAATGGAATGGAATGGAATGGAATGGAATGGAATGGAACGGAATAGAATAGAATAGAATAGAATAGAATAGAATAGAATAGAATAGAATAGAATAGAATAGAATAGAATAGAATTAACCAGGTTGGAAAAGACCTTTGAGATCATCAAACCCAACCTATCACCCAACACCATCTAATCCACTTAACCATGGCACCAAGTGCCTCATCCAGTCCCCTCTTGAACACCTCCAGTGATGGTGACTCCACCACCTCCCTGGGCAGCACATTCCAATGGCCAACCTCTCTTTCTATGACTGACTACATGGACAAGGACCTTCATGGCTTTGCATGCCTGTGTATCCCTGTGTTTTATCACAGTATTTGTAGTGCACTTAGATGGCTTTGGCATCCCCTGATGGAAAAATGAGATGCAAAGCTGTTTTATGTAGGTGACCTCCCAAGGCTGACTTGCTTTGGTCTGTTCATTTTGCTTGTTGTTGCCTCAGGCCTGTTTGGAGTTTTGATTAGTGTGTTGACTTCTATAAAGCCTTGGCTAAAACGTTCATCAAAGTATAGCTGATGGAGATAGTGACCAAGAGCTGAGTGCTTGTAAACAGCTAAAGGGCAAGTGTCAGGAGAACAGAGCCAGACTCTTCTCAGTGGTGTCCAGATAGTACAGTGACTTCAGAATGTGTGAAAAACATCAACAGATTCCCTTTGAGTGTATAAAGGCACACCTACAGGATAGCCAAGGGATCAGGCCCAGCCAGCATGGATTCAGGAAGGGCAGGTCCTGCCTGACCAACTTGATCTCCTTCCATGCCCAGGTGACTGCCTGGGGGATGTGGGGCAGGCTGTGGATGTGGTCTCCCTGGACTGCAGCAAGGCCTTTGACACCATCCCCTACAGCAAACTCCTGGCCAAGCTGTCAGCCCCTGGCTTGGACAGCAGCACTCTGAGCTGGGTTAGGAACTGGCTGGAGGCTGAGCCCAGAGATTGGTGGTGAATGGTGCCACAGCCAGCTGGTAGCCAGGCACTAATGGATCCCCCAGGGATCAGTGCTGGGCCCCATCCTGTTCAATATCTTTATTGATGATCTGGATGAGGGCATTGAGTCCATCATCAGTACATTTGTAGATGGCACCAAGCTGGGGGCAGGAGTTGATCTGTTAGAGGGTAGGAGAGCTCTGCAGAGGGACCTTGTCAGGCTGGACAGATGGACAGAGTCCACCAGGATGGCATTCAACAAGTCCAAGTGCCAGGTGCTGCACTTTGGCTACAGCAACCCCAGGCTGGGGACAGAGTGGCTGGAGAGCAGCCAGGCAGAAAGGGACCTGGGGCTGCTGGTTGATAGCATAGCAGAGTTCTTCTCTGATGTCTTCCTCAGCTGCTACCCTTTGTACTTAGTTTCCAGTGTCAAGTTCCAGTGGGCTGGGGTACTAAATTCTGCCCAATGAAATATGTTTGAATATCTACTGCATTCTCAGCACTAAGTCCAAAGCCTCTTGTAAAATGAAGCAGTGCTCCAGGGAGAGTTCCTTGGGACAACCCCAATTTTTCATGGCATATTTTTGCTCTCCAGATCTAAGTGTGGATGATGAGAAATGGTGAGTGCTCAGTGTCCTCAGCCTCTTCAGGATTGCTTTGATGTGCTGACTGCACCAGAAGCAATTTCCCTGTGCAGCTTCTAACAAAGGTGAGAGGAGGAAGGCAAGGAAAAAATGCACAAAGCCAGCTGTCCCCTGTCCATTTCATGCTTATCTTTGCAATATGAAAAGGTACTAGCTGAGTGAGACAGGAAAATGGAGATGTCAAGAAAATGTCTGAACTTTCAATATCTCCTAATGCAGAGAAAGCCCAACAGTTTTCCTTAAATAGTTCCAGAGGCAGGAAAGACATTGATTTTTAAGGGAAGAGCAGAAAAAGCTATGCCATGAAATAAGCCAATTGTGTGTGCACAATGTCTCATGGCCAAACCAGCAGCGAGCAAAAACCCCAATGACTGAACAAATACCCCAGTCAATGAGCAAAACCCTCAGTCACTGAACAAATACCCCAGTCAGTGAGCAAAAACTCCAGTGAGTGGGCCAATACCCCAAGTGGATGAACAAAACTCTTAGTGAGCAAAACCCCTCAGTCAGTGAGCAAAACCCTCAGTGAGTGAGCAAAACTCTCAGTGAGTGAGCAAACCCTGAGAGAGTAAGCAAAACCCTCAGTGAGTGAGCAAAACTCTCAGTGAGTGAGCAAACCCTGAGAGAGTGAGCAAAACCTGAGTGAGCAAAACCCTCAGTGAGTGAGCAAATCCTGAGAGAGTGAGAAAACCCTGAGACAGTGAGCAAAACCCTCAGTGAGTGAGTAAATCCTCAGTGAATGAGCAAACCCCTCAGTGAGCAAAACCTCAGTGAGCAAAATCCTCAGTGAGCAAAACCTTCAGTGAACAAAACCCTCAGTGAGTGAGCAAATCCTCAGTGAATGAGCAAACCCCTCAGTGAGCAAACCCTCAGAGAACAAAATCCTCAGTGAGCAAAACCCTCAGTGAGTGAGCAAAACCCTCAGTCAGCAAAATCCTCAGTCAGCAAAATCCTCAGTGAGTAAACCTTCAGTGAGTGGGCAAACCCTCAGTGAGTGAGCAAACCCTCAGTGAGTGAGCAAACCCCTCAGTGAGCAAACCCTCAGTGAGCAAAACCCTCATTGAGCAAACCCTCAGTGAACAAACCCTCATTGAACAAACCCTCAGTGAGCAAAACCCTCAGTGAGCAAAACCCTCAGTGATCAAAACCCTCAGTGAGCAAAATCATCAGTGAGCAAAACCCTCAATGAGAAAACCCTCAGTGAGGAAGCCCTCAGTGAGCAAAACCACAGTGAGGGAGCAAATCCTCAGTGAGTGAGCAAAATCCTCAGTGAGAAAAACCTCAGTGAACAAACCCTCAGTGAGGAAACCCTCTGTGAGCAAAACCCTCAGTGAGCAAACCCTCAGTGCGTGAGCAAAGCCTCAGTGAACAAACCCTCAGTGAGTGTTGAAGTCAGCAATATGAGGTGCCATTTATTTTCCTTGCTGCATACAGCAACAGCAGCAGGACTTAGAAACCTTGGGCTCCAGTTTCCAAGAGCAGCCTGCTGAGCATTTCCTCCTGTGAGAACTGCTGTTCTGCTGAGGAACTGCCCTTGCTTGGGGATGTTTTTGGCATTTCAATCATCTTGGTTATTAAGGACAGAACTTTCTCTTTTGTTGTATCTGATAGAGGGAATGGAAATTATAAGTTGAGAGTATATAAGGTTAAAATGAAGATACTAATGGCCTTGGGCCCTGGGTGAGGGCTCAAGGCTTAGAGCAGGCTGCCCAGGGCAGCCTGGAGGGGTTTCAAAGCCATGAAGAAGTGGTGCTGAGGAAGATGGTTTAGTGGTGACCTGGCAGTGCTGGGTTCATGGTTGGACTTAGTCTCTTCCAACCTAAATGTTTCTGTGACTTGATGTTTAAACTTTGGGACAAATGACCAAGTTCACAAGCTCACAGGATTTAGGTGTTCAAAGGGACCTCTGGAGATCATCCAGTCCAATCCCTCTGCCAGAGCAGGACCATAGAATCCAGCACAGGTCACACAGGAACACATCCAGACAGGGCTGGAAAGTCTCGAGGGGAGACTCCACAACCTCTCTGGAGAGCCTGCTCCAGGCCTCTGGGACACTCACAATGAAGAAGTTCCTTGAGGTGGAACCTTCTGTGCTGAATAGAGTAGCACAGCACAGCACAGCACAGCACAGCACAGCACAGCACAGCACAGCACAGAATAGAATAGAATAGAATAGAATAGAATAGAATAGAATAGAATAGAATAGAATAGAATAGAATAGAATAGAATTAACCAGGTTGGAAGAGACCTTTGAGATCATCAAGTCCAACCTATCACCCAACAGCATCTGATCAACTAAACCATGGCACTGAGCACCCCATCCAGTCTCTTCCTAAACACCCCCAATGATGGTGACTCCACCACCTCCCTGGGCAGCACATTCCAATGGCCAATCTCTCTTTCTGGGAAGCACTTCTTCCTCACCTCCAGCCTAAACCTCCCCTGGAGCAGCTTGAGACTGTGTGCTCTTGTTCTGGCACTGGGTGCCTGGCAGAAGAGACATTTGCATTCCAAGTTCATTGTGTTTCAGATACATTTTAGCTACATCCAAGCAGTGCTTTTGCATCGTGCTTAACACAGCTACAAGGCTGGAGTGCAGGTGTTTGGAACACAAATGTAATCAAAATAAATTGGAAAATTATTTGCAATGGCCTGGAGGCACAGGAACTCCTAAGGGTACCTGTATGCTCCTTCCAGAGACTTGCAGACAGAATAAATTCCATCCAGTGGTAGTAATAACCTGGTAAGCACAAAGTTGTGGTCTCTGGTTGGTTTCTTTTGCATAATTCAACTTCATGATCTGATTCTTTGTCGTTCTCCAAAGAGCTTTTTGTAACAAGATCAGTACTTGTCTAGAGTAAGGGCTGGGCTGGCCAGCAGACAGGTGTCAGAGGCTCCTCTCCATAGAATGGAATGGAATGGAATGGAATGGAATGCAACGCAACGCAACGCAACGCAACAGAACAGAACAGAACAGAACAGAACAGAACAGAACAGAATAGAATAGAATAGAATAGAATAGACCAGACCAGACCAGACCAGACCAGGTTGGAAGAGACCTTCAAGATCATCACATCCAACCCATCATCCAACACCACCTAACCAACTAACCCATGGCACCAAGCACCCTATCAACTCTCCTCCTAAACACCTCCAATGATGGTGACTTCACCACCTCCCTGGGCAGCGCATTACAATGGTGTGGTGGTTTAGGCTGGGTGCTGGCCCGGATGCCACTGCATAGACCACACCTGGGAGGTCCCTACAGGTGGGCCCAGCCCAGGGGGTGGTCACGGGCAGGTATTCCATTTCCCATAATGCCCTGCTCCCCTATAAAGTGTCCATGCGGGGTCTTCACTTCCTCTTTCGTCCCCAGCTGCAGCCTAGGTAAAATGGTGTGAGCCACCTCCCTTGGGCCTGCCCAGGCCCAAGGCTGGGTTGGGGGGGAGGAAAGAGCCCTGGGGGGGTTTGGGTGTACCCCCAAGTGGGGATGGGATGTTCTTGGGCATGTTCTGGGATCTCTCTCTGTCACGGTGCCTGTGGTTCTCTGTAAAGCTTTCATTGCTGTTTGGTTTTTAATTGTTTTTCTATTTAAACTTTCCATCACTTTTGCAATCCCTTTGTCTGAGTCGTTGTTCCTGCCCGTGGTGGGGAAGGGGTTTGCCCCAACCCATTACAAATGGGCAATCACTATCTAACATCCAGTCTAAACCTTCCCTGGCACAGCTTGAGACTGTGTCCTCTTGTTCTGGTGCTGGCTGCCTGGGAGAAGAGACCAACCCCCACCTGGCTACAACCTCCCTTCAGGGACTTGGAGAGAGCAAGAAGGTTTCCCCTGAGCCTTCTCTTCTCCAGGCTAAGCAACCCCAGCTCCCTCAGCCTCTCCTCACAGGGCTGTGTTTTAAACCCCTCACCAACTTTGTTGCCCTTCTCTGGACACCTTCCAGCATCTCAACCTCATTCCTAAACTGAGGGGCCCAGAGCTGAACCCAGGACTCGAGGTGTGGCCTAACCAGTGCAGTGTACAGGGGCAGAAGCCATGAACCCCTCTGCCTTCCCAAAGGGAAGAGAAAGGGAATAAAGGAGAGAGAGTGATGGAGTGGCAAAAAAAATCACCAGCTGGGATGGAAATTAGAACAATTAACATCAAATAGGTACAAATAGATACAAACCAACATCCAACCCAAGCCCTGATAGCAATCTGTCACCAGCACCACTGATGCTGTGGCAGAAGTCCCAGACTGGACTCAGCAGCAGATGGGAACCAGATTCAGGAGCTGGATTCTGGAACTGGGTTCAGGAAGCCATGGATTGGGATTGAGAGTAGAATGGACAGGTTCCTCCTCAGATGCTGATCATAAGAGAAGGTTTTGACCCTGGTGATCTCTCAGCTTTATCCCAAACATGTCATCCATGGGATGAAATATCTGTGTTGTTGGTCACTTCAGGGTCACCTGAAGTGTCTGCTCCTCCCTGCAGGTGCAGCCTTTTCCTCTGCACCCCTAGCTGCACAAGCTGTGCCAGTGCCCTTGGTCTGCAGCCCAGCCTTTGGCAGGAACTCTCCCCACCAGCTTCTCCCTGCTAGCAGCAGCCCCTGGCTGTGCAAACCTGCCCTGAGCCGCAGGAAGTGCAGCACTGAGCAGAGGCTGTGCTGAGAAGTCACAGCACTGAGCAGAATCATCACAGCACTGAGCAGAGTCACTTCTGGCCTAGGTCAAGTGAAGACAGCATTGAAAAGACTCCATTCTCACCTATGAGGCAGCTCAGATGCATTTTAATAGTGATTTCCTCTGAAGCTCCTGGTAGTATTTGTCACACTTAGTGACACATTTCCACAGTTCAACGATGCACTTAGCAGTGTGTTGAACTTTCAACCCTCCCAGAGACCCAAAAATAAATAAGCAAGAGCCTGGATTTCATGCAGAATCAGGCTCATAATCATGTTTACATTACATGAAGTTATGCTCTCACCTTTTCTGCTGCACAGGCATTTAATGGGCCATGAAATCTCGCCGCTCTCCTCAGAGGGTGCTTCCGGAGAAGCGGCCTGCATCAATTCATAAGGTGTTGTTTGCATTGCTTAGCCATAAATTCAAGGTAATTTCTTTGATCAGTAATAGCTTTTCTACACTTCCTGCCTTCCATTTAACCAAGACTGATGAGACTTGCCAAGGGGCTGCTCGACTGACCAATTTCTTTTCATACCATTTGCAATCTTGTCATGTTCCTGTGCTCGACAGGTTCATCCTTATCACTCACCTGCATTTATCCATTTTCACTGGAGAGATGCTGTGTCATTGCTCTCTACAACTACCTGAAAAGTGGTTGTAGCCAGGAAGGGGTCAGGCTCTTCTCTCTAGCAACCAGCACCAGAACAAGAGGACACAGTCTCAAGCTGTGCCAGGGGAAGTTTAGGCTGGAGGTGAGGAGAAATTTCTTCAATGAGAGAGTCATTCGTCATTGGAATGTGCTGCCCAGGGAGGTGGTGGAGTCCCCATCCCTGGAGGTGTTCAAGAGGGGATTGGATGTGGCACTTGGTGCCATGGTCTAGTCATGAGGTCTGTGGTGACAGGTTGGACTTGATCTTTGAGCTCTCTTCCAACCTTGGTGATACTGTGATACTGTGACACAGTCTCAGGCTGCGCCAGGGGAGGTTTAGACCGGATGTTAGGAAGAAGTTCTATACAGAGAGAGTGATTGCCCATTGGAATGGGCTGCCTGAGGAGGTGGTGGAATCACCATCACTGGAGGTGTTCAGGAGGAGACTTGATGGGGTGCTTGGTGCCATGGGTTAGTTGATTAGATGGGTTGGATTGGTTGATGGGTTGGACGTGATGATCTTGAAGGTCTCTTCCAACCTGGTCTGGTCTATTCTATTCTATTCTATTCTATTCTATTCTATTCTATTCTATTCTATAACCAGGGACAAAGGCTTCAAACTAGAGCAGAGCAGATTTAGATTGGATGTGAGGAACAAGTTCTGCACCAGGATGCTGCTGGAACACTGCAACAGGTTGCCCAGGGAGGTGGTTGAGGCCTCATCTCTGGAGATATTCAAGGTGAGGCTGGACAGGGCTCTGGGCAACCTGATCTAGTGGAGGATGTCCCTGCTGACTGCAGGGGGTCTGGACTGGATGAGCTTTGGAGGTCCCTTCCAACCTGAACCATGCTAGAACTCAATGTTCAACTGGTACTTGGAAGTTATTGTGATTAACTCCATCCATGAGGTCTTGGGTGCTAGGTTGGACTCGATGATCCTTGAGGTCTCTTCCAACCTTATTGATTCTATGATTCTATGATTCTGTGTGGGGCTGGAAAGTATCAGCATGGCAAATCCATCTTGGCTGCATGAAGCACAAACATATCTAAATATTTTCATTTGAGGGGCTGGACAAGGTGGCTGGTGAAGGGCAGCTGAGGGAAGTGGGCTTGCTGAGCTTGGAGTGGAAGAGGCTGAGGGGAGACCTTCTGGCTCTGCCCTACTCCCTGAAGCCAGGTGGGGTTTGGTCTATTCTCTCTAGTAGCAAGTGACAGAACAAGAAGAAATGGCCTCAGGTTGCACCAAGGGAGGGTTAGTTTGGATATGAGAAAAAACTTCAGGACTGAAAGGGTTCTCAAACACTGGCACAGGCTGCCTAGGGAGGTGGTTGAATCTCCATCCCTGGAGGTGTTTCAGAGCCACAGAGATGTGGTGCTGAGGGACATGGTTTAGCAGCAGACTTCACAGAATCATAGAACTGTCAGGGTTGGAAGGAACCTTAGGAATCATCCAGTTCCAACCCTCCTGCCATGGGCAGGGACACCTCACACTACAGCAGGTTGCTCACAGCCACATCCAGCCTGGCTGCAAACACCTCCAGGGGTGAGGCTGCCACCACCTCCCTGGGCAACCTGTGCCAGGCTCTCACCACCCTCATGGGGAAGAACTTCTTCCTGACATCCAAGACTTGGTAGAGTTAGATGAATGTTGGGCCTTTAAAAGTTGTCCCTAACCACATAGCTGACACCCAAGGGATTATAACTTGTGGTTTGGACATTTCACTAGGCCAGAATGACTTCCTTGATGCTCATATGAGCAACAGATTGTTTTAATTATTTTAATTTGCATTTAGCTTGTCTTAGCTGGGTTAGAAACTGGCTGGAGGCTGAGCCCAGAGAGTGGTGGTGAATGGTGCCACAGCCAGCTGGCAGCCAGGCACCAGTGGTGTGCCCCAGGGATCAGTGCTGGGCCCCATCCTGTTCAATATCTTTATTGATGATCTGTAGGAGGGCATTGAGTCCATCATCAGTAAATTTGCAGATGACTGCAAGCTAGGGGCAGGAGTTGATCTGTTACAGGGTAGAGAGCTCTGCAGAGGGACCTCGACAGGCTGGACAGATGGGCAGAGGCCAAGGGCAGGAGATTGAACACATCCAAGTGCCAGGTTCTACACATTGGCCACAACAACCCCAGGCAGTGCTACAGGCTGGGGTCAGAGTGGCTGAGAGCAGCCAGGCAGAGAGGGACCTGGGGGTGCTGGTAGACAGTAGGCTGAGCATGAGCCAGTAGTGTGCCCAGATGGCCAAGAAGGCCAATGGCATCCTGGCCTGCATCAGCAATAGTGTGGCCAGCAGGAGCAGGGAAGTCATTGTGCCCTGTGCTCAGCACTGGTTAGGCCACACCTTGAGTCCTGTGTCCAGTTCTGGGCTCCTCAATTTAACAAAGATTTTGAGATGCTGGAAGGTGTCCAGAGAAGGGCAAGAAAGCTGGGGAGGGGTCTGGAGCACAGCCCTGTGAGGAGAGGCTGAGGGAGCTGGGGCTGCTTAGCCTGGAGAAGAGAAGCCTCAGGGGAGACCTTCTTGCTGTCTACAACTCTCTGAAGGGAGGTTGTAGCCAGGTGGGGGTTGGTCTCTTCTCCCAGGCAAGCAGCACCAGAACAAGAGGACACAGTCTCAAGCTGTGCCAGGGGAGGTTTAGGCTGCAGGAGGGGAAGAAGTTCTTAATCGAGAGAGAGATTGCCCATTGGAATGTGCTGCCCAGAGAGGTGATGGAGTCACCATCACTGGAGGTGTTTAAGAAGTGCCTGGATGAAGCACTTGGTGCCATGGTTTAGTTGATTAGATGGTGTTGGGTGACAGGTTGGACATGATGATCTTGAAGGTCTTTTCTAACCTTATTAATTCTATTCTATTCTATTCTATTCTATTCTATTCTATTCTATTCTATTCTATTCTATTCTATTCCATTCCTTTCCATTCCATTCTATTGCATTCTATTCTATTCTACTCTACTCTATTCTTCTATCCTATTCTATGCTATTCTATGCTATTCTGTTCTAAGAAATCAGTATTGAAACTGAGAGTGACCAACTGAAGTCTCCAAAGGAAGATGCTGAGAACAAGAAATTCTCTGGATGGAAACTGATCCTCGAACATGACCTTTGCTGTTTCTATTTGCAAGCTGAACAAATGAGAGCTCTGCTCCTCATTTGGGGAAGCAGTTGCAGAGTGCTTCTCTGGACATCTGTCTCTCAAGTATTAATTCCTACCCACGTCATCAAGAGAATTCAGTAGAACACATGAATAGGATGGAACATTCCCATGAGCATCATATCTCCAAGTGCCTCCTTACAGGAGTTATTTATAGAGAGCTCCCCACCAATGCTCCTTCTGCGTGAACAGAAGGAAAAATAGACATCAGTAACCACCCTCTTTAGCATGGGGTGAAGAGTTTGCTCAGGGAACAGGATTTCTAACAAACCCCTTTCAGCTGGAACTCAAAAAGGCAAAGAATTTGATGTCACAGCTGAAAAACTACTACAGACCCTATTGCTTTGTTTCTCATCCAAGATGCCCTCATTAACGTCCCTGCTGTGAAGAGCCACAGCACACAACTCCTCTCTCTGGGGCTGTATGGAATATTTAGATGCAGAATGTCTTCTGAGACCTCTGTCCTCTGCAGTGATGTTGGAGGTCTCCTTGTGTGCCTCTCATGTGTTATGTCCATTGCTGCCCCTTGTGCTGGTGGGCGTTTTCCAGCCCCCTCACAGGAGAAGGCTCTGAGGAGACCTTATTGTGGCCTTTCTGTATCTCATGGGGGCTCCAAGAAAGCTGGGGAAGGACTTCTGAGGGTGTCAGAGAGTGGTAGGACTGGGGGGGGTGGAACAAAACCTAGAAATGGGTAGCTTAAGATTGGATGTTCGGAAGAAGTTGTTCCCCATGAGAGTGGTGAGAGACTGGCACAGGTTGCCCAGGGAGGTGGTGGAAGCTTCATGCCTGGAGGTGTTTGCAGCCAGGCTGGATGTGGCTGTGAGCAACCTGCTGTAGTGTGAGGTGTCCCTGCCCATGGCAGGGGAGTTGGAACTGGCTGAGCCTTGAGGTCCCTTCCAACCCTGACAATTCTCTGATCCTATGAAAATAATGTTCTAAATCTCAGGCAACAGAAAACAATCAGTCCCTGGGTTCCTGTAAGGTTATATTGCTGTTTAAATTACTTTTAAAATCCATTCAATTCCCCCCCCCCCTCTTTTTATTGTCTTACCATAAAGCAGAAGGAAAATAAACAAAAGCTGGGCTAAGAGTTTTTTTTCTTAGGTCTTAAGAGAATTCTTCTCACCTTTCTTACCCATTTAATCTGGAAACTTATGAGGTACATTGTAAGAAACAACTAAATAACTTCATGATTCTCCTTCTCTTCTCTTTTAATTTCAGATGCTGCACTAATCACTTATGTCTATGTGCATAGGTTTGAGGAGGTTTGAAACTGGAAAGACGGCTCCAGCCCTGTTGTGATCAGCCACCAGAGTGGGTATGAAGCCCTCAGAACATCTTTCCTGGTGCCTATTCACTGATTCATTTCTCCTTCTGAGAAGTCTCCTATGATTTCTCTCCTGAAGCAGCTCTCAGGAAGATCATTTGAAGATATTAAATGCCATGTCTGAACTCCACAGGATTTATCCTAACCACAGTTCTAAGACACAGAAATCACTCAGATACTGACTTAATAAGAGAAGCATCTGAAAGATTAGTTTGAGCCAGACCAAAAGTGATGCTGCTCAGTGCTGTGACTTCTCAGTTCAGCCTCTGCTCAGTGCTGCACTTTCTGCAGCTCAGGGCAGGTTTGCACAGCCAGGGGCTGCTGCTGCTGGAGAGAGTTACGGTATCACAGTATCACAGTGTAACTTAGGTTGGAAAGGACCTCGAGGATCATCGAGTCCAACCTATCAACACAGACCCCATGACTAGACCATGGCACCAAGTGCCACGTCCAATCTCCTCTTGAACACCTCCAGGGATGGGGACTCCACCACCTCCCTGGGCAGCACATCCCAATGATGAATGTCTCGCTCAGTGAAGAACTTCCTCCTCACCTCGAGTCTAAACCTCCCCTGGCACAGCTTGAGACTGTGTCCCCTTGTTCTGGTGCTGGTTGCCTGGGAGAAGAGACCAACCCCCACCTGGCTACAACCTCCCTTCAGGGAGTAGTAGAGAGCAATGAGGTCACCCCTGAGCCTCCTCTTCTCCAGGCTAAACAATCCCAGCTCCCTCAGCCTCTCCTCATAGGGAGTTCCTACCAAGGGCTGGGCTGCAGACCAAAGGCACTGCCCCATGTTGTACACTGCATTGGGGATGCAGAGTAAAAGACTGCACCTGTGGGGAGGAGCAGACAGTCCAGGTGACCCTGAACAGACCAAGAAGGGATTCCATCAGGGCAGGTTTGCACAGCCAGGGCCTGCTGCTGCCAGTGAGAAGCTGATGGGGAGAGTTCCTGTCAAGGTTGGATGGGCAGACCAAGGGCACTGCCACACCTTGTGCACTGCATTGGGAGTGCAAAGGAAAAGGCTGCACCTGTGGGGAGGAGCAGACAGGACAGGTAATCCCAAACTGGAGAACAAGGGATCCCACCCCATGGACATTATCTTCAGGGTAGAGCTGAGGGATCACCAGGGTCAAGTCTCTTCTTCAATGGCCATTGTCCAAGGATGATTCTGTCCCTTCTACCTTCCCCAAATCATAGGATATGTCAGGTTGGAAGAAACCATCAAGATCATCCAGTCCAAACTTCAGTCCTGATCCATGAGTTCCTGAATCCAGTTCCAGAATCCTGCTCCTGAATCTGCTTCCCATCTACTGCTGAGTCCAGTCTGGGACTTCTGCCACAGCATCAGTGGTGCTGGTGACTAATTGCTATCAGGGCTTGGGTTTGATATTGGTTTGTATCTATTTGTAGCTATTTCATTGTTATTATTTCCATCCCAGATGGTTTAGTTTCTTTCCCAACCCACCAGTCTCTCTCCTTCATTGCTTTTCTCTTGCATTTGGGAATGCAGAGGGGTTCACAGGGAGCCTCTGGACTTGTTCAGTGGCCAGCCCAGGCCTATCCTCAGCACAGGGAAATGCAAAAATTCACAAAGCTGGACATGGCAGGGCTGTCATCTTTTCTAGATTACAAATGTCAATCATGAGACCTTCTTCCTCTCTCCAAGTCCCTGAAGGGAGGTTGTAGCCAGGTGGGGGTTGGTCTCTTCTCCCAGGCAAGCAGCACCAGAACAAGAGGACACAGTCTCAAGCTGTGCCAGGGGATGTTTAGGCTGGATGTTAAGAAGAAGTTCTTCCCAGCAAGAGAGATTGCCCATTGGCATGTTGTGAGAGTCTAATAAGTTTATCTCTCTCTATGTGAGTCAACAAAGATAAAGTGATAGCAGAGCCACTGGAAAGAAGGTGGAAAGAATCCTGTCCACCAATCCTGAATGCAAATCAGCTTGTGATTGCATCGTGATAACACGGGACTACAACAATAGGACCCAAGGACCCAGCCATCACACCTTTAGGGCAAGATAATCTCCACCTGTTTCCTGAGCCTTGTCTGGATGGAGACGGGGTAGACGGAGATTCCCCCCCCTCCAGCCAGGATCTTGCCCAAACACACAGCAATGCACAGAACCTAAGGATTATTTCCTGCCACTGGAATTCCTGAGGGACAATATTTGAATACATACCTAAGGACTAAAAACTGTATAAAAGATTTGAGCAACTACTGGTTTGTTGAGAGAAACAGAGGAGAAAAACGGGGAGAAAAACGGAGATGAAGGAAAACAGAGGAGACGGGCCAGGCCGCTGAGAAGAGAAAGCCGGGACAATGCTGCTGCGGAGAAAAGAGGCTGCCTGGAGGACCACAGCTCCAGTCAAAGCCTCAGCACCCTTTCTCTACAGATCCAGGCTGCCCAGAGGAGCCTCAGCACCGTTCCTGTATCAACCCAACATCTCCCCAGAGGACCACAGCTGTTCTCCAGCAAAAGCCTCAACACCGATTCTCTACAAACCCAACATCTCCTGCAGCACCTTTCCTCCACAGACTTTAACTGTCTTGGGGGGGGTGAGGGGTGTGGTAATATAATTCCTTTCCTCTGCTCTCCCTCTTCTCTCTCTCCCTCTCTCTTTTCTCCCTCTCCCCTTCTTATGTCCACTTTATTTATGTAATAAATAGTCTAGCTGTTGATACTTTGGCCTTGTTTGTGCCTCTCATTTCACAACACGGGAATATTTAAAAGAACTGTGTCTCCGGACCGAGACATTTAGTGTCTCCGGACCTTAACACATGTGCTGCCCAGGGAGGTGGTGGAGTCACCATCCCTGGAGGTGTTTAGGAAGGGACAGGATGGGGTGCTCAGTGCCATGGTTTAGTTGATCAGATGGTGTTGGGTGATAAGTTGGACTTGATGATCTTGATAGTATTTTCCAACCTGGTTAATTCTATTCCATTCTATTCTATCTATTCTATTCTATTCTATTCTATTCTATTCTATTCTATTCTATTCTATTCTATTCTATCCTATCCTATCCTATCCTATCCTATCTGTGAGCCTGCCTTCAGTCCATGCTTGGCCAAATGGGCAGTGCCTGCATGCCAGGGCACTGCATGGACACTGCTGCCTGGGATAGCAGTAAGGTAATGAAGTTTTTGATTATCCCTTATGATCTGTGTCCATTGCCTGATGTTTTAGTGGAATTCCTTCATTGTAATTCACTGTTACATTATTTGTTGCTTGAAAGTTGATTCCCTGAAAGAAGTAAAACTTGATTACAGTGACTTCGATCAGTGGTTTAATTGTACTTGAACCTGTGTTTGTGCACAACAGAGGATTCAATCAGGCCTGGCTTCCATGATGGTCTCTGTAACTACTGAGGCAACAAACAGGCACTTGGCATATTTAGAGACTCTTGCATTTTTCCTTCCTGTGGTGTTTCTCCCCTCTGTTGATTTTGTCATTTGGTGCTGGTTCTATGTTGACTGACTTGTACAAGCTCCATGGCCACTTGTCCAGTGGCTGGAAGGCTGGCAGTGTGTTTTCCTCATTCTGATGAGGGATGTCTATGCAGATGGATACAGCTGCCAGGTTCCCTACATCTTGACATGGTGTCTTACCAGATTTCATAGAATCCTGGAATGGTTTGGGTGGGAAGGGACCTTCAAGATCATCTAGTTGCAAACCTCTGCCATGGGCAGGGACACCTCCCACCAGCCCAGGTTGCTCAAGGCCTCATCCAGCCTGGCCTTGAACACCTCCAGGGAGGAGGCAGCCACAACTTCCCTGGGCAACCTGTGCCAGTGCCTCATCACCCTCACTGGGAAGAATTTCTGCCTAATCTACAATGTAAATCTGCCTTCTTCCAGCTTCAGTCCATTCCCTCTCATCCCATCACTACAAGCCCTTGTAAAGTGTCCCTCCCCAAACCTGAGTTTGAGAGACTCATGTATTCAGTGCTACTGCTTTGCCCACCTCAGTGAGCTAATGTCTCATTTTCACACCACTTGCAGGCATGAATTTCAATGCCCCAGCAAAGTAAACAGGGTCAGAAACGGTCAGGTTGTCTATTTCCCTTAACTTTAACGAGCTACTTTAATTTAAAGCAAATTGAGAAACAGCTTTGTTCCTTTGTCTAACCATGGAACTGAAAGTCAGAAACTGCCAGCGCTGGTCTGAGACTTTCTGCTGTTGATTACTCGTTGCATGGCCTCAGATAAATCCCTTTGACCTGTTTGTGTCTCAGTTTGCCATTCTGCACAGCTAAGATAACCAAATTCATTAATACATAGGAGTATTAAAAATTAGCTATTGATTATTTAGAACCATAGACCCATTTTGATTGGAAATGACCTTTAAGATCATGAAGCCCAAGCACTGTCTAAGGCTCTGCCAAGTCTGGTGCTAAACCACGTCCCTCAGCATCACGTCTCTGTGTCTCTTAAACACTTCCAGGGATGGGCATTCAACCACCTCCTTGCCATCAGCCAAGATGTGTGAAAATATGCAGAGCTATGGAAATTAAACCCAGCCATCTTCATGACAAATCAAAGGAGCAGACATAACTCTGCAAGCTTTCACCCAGAAGAAGTTTAGAATAGCTGGAAGGAACCAAGCAAAAGAAAGATAAATTACATGAAAGATCATCGAGCTCCAAGCCTCTGCCATGGGCAGGGACACCTCCTGCTAGAGCAGGTTGCTCAAGGCCTCATCCAACCTGGCTTTCAATACTTCCAGGCTAGGAGCCTCTACAGCTTCTCTGGGCAACCTGTTCCAGTGCCTTACCACTCTCATGGGGAAGAATTTACTGTTAATGTCTAAATTTCCTATTAATGTCTAATATAAACCCAGCTTCTTCTGGTTTGAAGCCATGACCCTCATCCTGTCACTCCTTACCATTGTAAAAAGTCCCTCTACAGCTGTCCTGCTGCCCCTTTCAAATAGTGGAAAGCTGCTCTCAAGTCTCCCTGGAGCCTTCTCTTCTCCAGGCTGAACAACCCCAACCCTCTCAGCCTGGCCTCACAGCAAAGGGCTTCCAGCCCTCCCAGCATCGTTGTGGCTTTCTCTGGCCTCTTTCCAACAGGTCCCTGTCTGTGCTGTGCACTCCAGAGCTGGCCCCAGCACTGCAGGTGGGGTCTCAGCAGAGCAGAGCAGAGGGGCAGCATCTCCTCCTTCCCCAGCTACCGATGCTGCTGTGCATCAACCCAGGACATGGTTGAGGCTGGGCTCTGAGTGCATGGTGCTGGCTCATGTTGAACTTCTCATTATGCAGCACCCCATAAGTGCTGCTCCTCAGGACTGCTCTCTATCCATCCACCTCCTCTAATATGATGTCCTCATCTGTTTCTGCTGCTCATCATAGAAGTGTTTGCACCTCTGCTGTGTCATACCTGGATCACCACCAGGTAGATGTTGTTGGAGGCCTGTGTGTCACAGGCATGTGTGATCTTGGTTCTCACCCCAAAGTCCTTCTCCTTGAGACTGCTCTCAAGCCATCTAAATGCAAGTTTCAATACCACATTCCTCTGCTCCGTGGAGAAATTCAGGCTGCTAGCAGTGGAGGGAGTGGACTGCAGGGTGAGAGACTAAGCAAGTTGCAGCCAACAGATTCAAGCAGAAATATTCTAATTGCTTACTGCAGTTTTATGTTAGCAGAAAGAGTGTGGTCATTTCAACACCAGACTCAGCACATAAAACCTTATTGGGGATTTTTATGCAGCTGATGTTAAAGATGGGGAGGATTTATGGGAACCCATGAAGTGTGGATGGCTGCTTTTCCCCCCTCATACACAACAGCTGTGCATCACCATAACTCCACTGATGTCAGTGGGGCTACTCTTGACATCCTCTAGGATAAAAGAAGTCAAACTCATGCCCCTTCTCCTCCTGTCTGATTTTTGTTTAATATAGGTATCTATGTCTATCTTGCTACATAAAAGGTAAGATGAAAAGGTAAAATATTAATGCACAGGGCTTAGCAAAGCACCAAAAATGCAGAATTCTCCCAACCTGTGGAGAGTTTCAAGTGCCACGTCCACAGGTTTCTTGAACACCTCCAGGGGAAGGGGATGGAAAAGAGAACCAGTGTAACTTGCTTCACTTATGAAAGTCTTTAATCCTCCTGAGTTGGTAAACCTTGAGAGTGTGACTGATAGAATAGAATAGAATAGAATAGAATAGAATAGAATAGAATAGAATAGAATAGAATAGAATAAAACAGGTTGGAAGAGACCTTCAAGCTCATCAAGTCCAACCTATCATCCAACACCAACCAACCAACTAACCCATGGCACCAAGCACTCCATCAAGTCTCCTCCTGAACACCTCCAGTGATGGCGACTCCACCACCTCCCCGGGCAGTCCATTCCAATGGGCAATCACTCTCTCTGTGTAAAACTTCCTCCTGACCTCCAGCCTGAACTTCCCCTGGCGCAGCCTGAGACTATGTCCTCTTGTTCTGGTACTGACTGCCTGGGAGAAGAGACCAAACTCCACCTGTTTACAACCCCCCTTCAGGTAGTTGTAGAGAGCAAGAAGGTCACCCCTGAGCCTCCTCCTCTCCAGGCTAAGCAACCCCAGCTCCCTCAGTCTCTCCTCACAGGGCTGTGCTCCAAGCCCCTCACCAACTTCGTTGCCCTTCTCTGGACTCGTTCCAGCAAGTCAACCTCCTTCCTAAACTGAGGAGCCCAGAACTGGACACAGGACTTGAGGTGTGGCCTAACCAGTGCAGTGTACAGGGGCAGAATGACCTCCCTGCTCCTGCTGGCCACACTGTTCCTGATGCAGGCCAGGATGCCATTGGCCTTCTTGGCTGCCTGGGCACACTGCTGGCTCATGTTCAGCCTACTGTCACACAGCACCCTCAGGTCCCTCTCTGCCTGGCTGCTCTCCAGCCACTCTGACCCCAGCCTGTAGCACTGCCTGGGGTTGTTGTGGCCAAAGTGCATCTACATAACATACAGAACAGGGTTTGAATCTTCACAGACCTTCCACAGCACTTCTGTGGCAGAGATGTACTTTGAGTCCTTGAGCAGCCAGGTCTGGTTGAGAGCTGTCCCTGCCCACAGCAGGGAGGTTGGAGCAGATGATCTCTAAGGTCCCTTCCAATCTAAGCAATTCTATGATTCATTCATTTAATTATTTATTTTAGCTGGAATAGATCACCTGGAATTACTAAAATAACAAGTAAGCAAAGTCATAGATAAGCAGAGAGGAGATCTTTTTAAGGTGTTCAAGAGGGGATTGGATGTGGCACTTGGAGCCATGGTTTAGTAGTCCTGAGGTCTTGGGTGACAGGTTGGACTTGATGGTCTCTGAGGTCTTTTCCAACCTTATTGATTCTATGATTCTATGATTCTATGACTCCACCACCTCCCTGGGCAGCCTGTGCCAATCCCTGAGCACTCTCGCAGCAAAGCATTTACTTCCTAGTCTCCAACTTAAACCCCTCCTGGCATTATTTCAGGGCCAATTCCTCTCATCCTGTCACCTGATACAGAGAAGTACAGCCTGAGCCCCACCTCATTTCAGCTCCCTTTCAGGGACAACAGACTCAGGGGTGACCTTATTGCTGTCTGCAACTACCTGAAGTGGGGTTGTAGACAGGCAAAAGTTGGCCTTCTCTCCCAGGCAGCCAGCACCAGAACAAGAGGACACAGTTTCAGGCTGTGCCAGGGGAGGTTCAGGCTGGAGGTCAGGAGGAAGTTTTACACAGAGAGAGTGATTGCCCATTGGAATGGGCTGCCCGGGGAGGTGGTGGAGTCCCCATCACTGGAGGTGTTTAGGAGGAGACTTGATAGGGTGCTTGGTGCCATGGGTTGGTTGTTTAGGTGGTGTTGGATGATAGGTTGGACACAATGATCCTGAAGGTCTCTTCCAACCTGGTCTATTCTATTCTATTCTATTCTATTCTATTCTATTCTATTCTATTCTATTCTATTCCATTCCATTCCATTCCATTCCATTCCATTCCATTCCATTCTATTCTATTCTGGGAGTTACAGTGAGCAATGAGGTCTCTCCTCAGCCTCCTGCTCTCAGTGATGGTATAATCCACAGAGCAGCATCACTGCATGGAGGTGCTGCTGGTGCTGATGTTGCACTGCCTTTTGGAAGCCTCCCTACCCCATGCCTAGCTGCATTCCTGCCTCTCCTCTACAAAGAAGGAAATATTTTGTGGGATGTACTCCTGCTCGTGCTGCCTGATCGCATTTAATCACTGTGCTGACCCCATGGTCCTCCTCCTGCCTCCCAGCAGCACTTTCTCATTTCAGCCTGTCATGACTTATTCTCAGTAATGATCTTCCTTGAAAGCTGTGTGGTGTCCAACAGCAGTACCTCAGCAGTGACAGCAGATTTGTCGGTGACGTGGCCATCTGCATGCAAGTCTTTGCCCATTTATTTATCTTCATCATGATATCTACCATTAGCAACATCCTTCCTCCCTCCATGGGCTCAGCACAGTGAGGACTTCCCCCTCCCCTCCACTGCATTCTCAGAAGGAGAATGGAAGTAGTTAATAGGCACCTGGAAAGATGTTCTGAGGGTTGCATACCCACTCTGGTGACTGATCACAACAGGGCTAGAGCCATCTTTACAGTTTTATACTTCCTCAAACCTATGCACATAGACATAAGTGATTAGTACAGCATCTTATATTAAAAGAGGAGAGGAGGAGAATCATACAATCATAGAATTGTTAGGGTTGGAAGGGACCTCAAGGCTCAGCCAGTTACAACTCCCCTGCCATGGGCAGGGACACCTCACACTACAGCAGGTTGCTCACAGCCACATCCAGCCTGGCTGCACACACCTCCAGGCAGGAGGCTTCCACCACCTCCCTGGGCAACCTGTGCCAGTCTCTCACCACCCTCATGGGCAACAACTTCTTCCTATCATCACTTCTGGTTTTGTTCCATCCCCCCCAGTCCTATTACTCCCTGACACCCTCAAAAGTCCCTCCCCAGCTTTCCTGTAGCCCCCTTCAGATACTGGAAGGCCACAATTAGGTCTCCTCAGAGCCTTCTCTTTCCCCCTAATCCCTGGCAAGGAACACTTAAGATTTAACCTTGGAGTACAGTGTGTGTGACCAGATCCATGCTTCCTATTGCTCTGCCTGGGAAACATCCACTGCCCCTGCTTCACCCCAGTGTGTCCTGCAGTCACAAGCAGCAAACAGCACAAAACTGCAAATGTGGCTCCTGCAGAGCATTTGTGTTTGCACACCGTGCTGGCCTGCAGAGCTGGGAGCTGGTGGGAAAGGCTGGCTGCCTGGGGTTGAGCTGAACTCTTTCCCTAGGGTGGTCACAAGGGAGTTTGTGTGGAGAAGACCGGAGTTGAGCATGGTGGGTTGAGCACAGAGGCTAAACAGATGGGCAGAATCCAGCGGCAGGAGATTGCACACATCCAAGTGCCGGGTTCTGCACATTGGCCACAACAACCCCAGGCAGTGCTACAGGCTGGGGTCAGAGTGGCTGAGAGCAGCCAGGCAGAGAGGGACCTGGGGGTACTGGTCGATGGCAGGCTGAACATGAGCCTGCAGTGTGCCCAGGCAGCCAAGAGGGCCAATGGCATCCTGGCCTGCATCAGGAACAGTGTGGCCAGCAGGAGCAGGGAGGTCATTCTGCCTCTGTACACTGCACTGGTTAGGCCACACCTTGAGTCCTGTGTCCAGTTCTGGGCCCTTCAGTTTAGGAAAGATGTTGACTTACTGGAAGGTGTCCAGAGAAGGGCAAGGAGGCTGGGGAGGGGTCTGGAGCACAGCCCTGTGAGGAGAGGCTGAGGGAGCTGGGGTTGCTGAGCCTGGAGGTCTTTTCCAACCTGGTCAATTCTATGTTCTGCATTCAAACTGAGGGGCCCAGAGCTGGACACAGTACTCAAGATGTGACCTCAACAGGGCAGAGTAGATGGGGAGGAGAACCTCTACATGGTGCACTTCATCTAAACACTTAGATACCACCACTCTAGCGCTCCATTAGCAGAGGACTGCTACCTTCAGGTTTCTGATTGTTCATAAAGCCATGATGAGGGCTTCAGTACATGTGGTCTCCCCTTCACTTCAAGTGACATTTTATGACAGAATCACCAAAGTTGGACCTCAAAGATCATCAAGCCCAACCTGTCACCACAGACCTCATGACTAGACCATGGCAAAGTGCCACATCCAATCCCCTCTTGAGCACCTCCTGGGATGGTGACTCCACCAATTCCCTCGGCAGCACATCCCAATGGCTAACAACTCTCTCTGTGAAGAACTTTCTCCTCACCTCCAGCCTAAACCTCCCCTGGCACAGCCTGAGACTGTGTCCTCTTGTTCTGGTACTGGTTGTCTGGGAGAAGAGACCAACCCCCACCTGGCTACAACCTCCCTTCAGGGAGTTGGAGACAGCAAGAAGGTCTCCCCTGAGCCTCCTCTTCTCCAGGCTGAGCAACCCCAGCTCCCTCAGCCTCTCCTCACAGGGCTGTGCTCCAGACCCCTCCTCAGCTTTGTTGCCCTGCTCTGGACACCTTCCAGCATCTCAACATCTTTGTTAAATTGAGGAGCCCAGAACTGGACACAGGACTCAAGGTGTGGCCTAACCAGTGCTGAGCACAGAGCAGAATGACTTCCCTGCTCCTGCTGGCCACACTATTCCTGATGCAGGCCAGGATGTGCTGATTACTTTTGGCAACAGGTTGGCCCGTGTTGTAGTGCAGAAAACTTCTCACATACACCTATGGAACCCTTCCATTGAGCCATATTTAGGGGTTTTTGTCAGAGTCAGTCTCTCTTGTAACAAATTGGTGATGCAAGTAGCAATTAAATGGTTCTCCCTCTATCTTGCCTCTCCCCTTTAACTGTCAACATGTAGGACATGAGAACAAACTCTGGAATTCAGCCATTAGGAAGACTGCATTAGGGCAAAGCACTGAAACTCCTCCTTGCTTCAAAATAAGGTTAAGCCTATCAGCCTGAATCATCTCCAGAGCTAACTGAGCTGCAAGCAGGCTGGTAGCTGAAATGCAAATGAGATCAAAGCCTACATGGGCCCAGGAACTACGACCATTATCGACTGCATTTTGTCATCTTCATCCCAGGGAGGTGCAGTGAATAATTTATCTTGCCACTTCCTTTGTTTACTCCACACAGTGCATTGTGTCCTTCACTTCTGCTCCCTGAGGGCATGCTTTGTCTGAAGCATGTGCAGATTGCCCACTATTTTAAAAGGCAAGGGATGGGATTGTGGACATAGAGTCAAGAAGGGAATTTCTGCATCATTGCCCTGGGTAGGGTGTCCAGATCTGGACTCCTCAATTTAAGAAGGACATTGAGACTCTTGAATGTGTCCAGAGAAGGGCACCAAGGCTGGGGAGGGGTCTGGAGCACAGCCCTGTGAGGAGAGGCTGAGGGAGTTGGGGTTGCTTAGCCTGGAGAAGAGGAGGCTCAAGGGAGACCTTCTTGCTCTCTACAAGTCCCTGAAGGGAGGTTGTAGCCAGGAGGGGGTTGGTCTCTTCTGCCAGGCACCCAGCACCAGAACAAGAGGACACAGTCTCAAGCTGTGCCAGGGGAAGTTTAGGCTGGAGGTGAGGAGAAAGTTCTTCTCAGAAAGAGGAATTGGCCATTGGAATGTGCTGCCCAGGGAGGTGGTGGAGTCACCATCCCTGGAGGTGGATGTGGCCCTTGGTGCCATGGTTTAGTTGTCAGGAGGTGTTAGGTATTAGGTCATAGGTTGGACTTGATGATCTCTGAGGTCTTTTCCAACCTGGTTGATTCTATGATCTCTATGTGGACAGGCAGGACATGAAGTATTTTGTAACTGATCAAAAAGCTCAACACACAAACATAGATTGTTGACTGTTTTTCCTCCCCAAAGAGAGGCAAAGAATACTGTCCTTACACAGTTCAGGGCTCCCCAACCCAAGAAGGACAGGAACTTTCTGCAGATGGTGCAGTAAAAGATGAATAGGGGACTGGAATAGCTCTTATGAGGACAGGCTGAGAGAATTGGGGCTGTTCAGTCTAAAAGACTGTGTGGGATCTCCTCAATGGTGATCAGTGCTTAAAGGTTGAGTGTCAGAAGGAGGAGACCAGGATTTGTTCAGTGGTGCTTAGTGACAGGACAAGGGGTAAGAGACACAACCTTGCAGATAAAGAAGCTCCATCTAAACATGAGGAGGAACTTCTGTAATTCACAGGTGAGGGAACCCTGGACAAGGCTGCTCCAGAAGGGGGTTGGTCTCTTCTCCCAGGGCAACCAGCACCAGAACAAGAGGACACAGTCTCAAGCTGTGCCAGGGGAGGTTTAGGCTGGAGGTGAGGAGAAAGTTCTTCCCAGAAAGAGAGATTGGCCATGGGAATGTGCTGCCCAGGGAGGTGGTGGAGTCACCATCCCTGGAGGTGTTTAGGAAGAGCCTGGATGAGGCAGTTGGTGCCATGGTTTAGTTGATCAGATGGTGTTGGGTGATAGGTTGGACTTGATGATCTCTGAGGTCTTTTCCAACCTGGTCAATTCTGTATTCTGTATCCTATTCTGTATTCTGATTCTGCTCAGTGCTGTGACTTCTCAGTTCAGCCTCTGCTCAGTGCTGCACTTTCTGCAGCTCAGGGCAGGTTTGCACAGGCAGGGCCTGCTGCTGATGGAGAGAGTTCCTGCCAAGGGCTGGGCTGCAGACCAAAGACACTGCCCCATCTTGTGCACTGCATTGGGGATGCAGAGTAAAAGACTACACCTGTGGGGAGGAGCAGACAGTCCAGGTGACCCTGAACAGACCAAGAAGGGATTCCATCAGGGCAGGTTTGCACAGCCAGGGCCTGCTGCTGCTGCCAGTGAGAAGCTGATGGGGAGAGCTCCTGTCAAGGTTGGATGGGCAGACCAAGGGCAGTGCCACACCTTGTGCACTGCATTGGGAGTGCAGTGAAAAGAGGGGCAGACAGTTCAGGTGACCCTAAACAGATCAACATGGGATTCCATCCCCCAGATGTCATCTTTGGTATGATGCTGAAGGGGTCATCTACAACAAACATGCTCTTTCTCCTTTTCAATGGCCAGTGCCCAAGGAGGAACTTCTCTGTTCTGCTCTCAGTCTCCATTCATGTCTTCCTGAATCCAGTTCCAGATTCCAGCTCCTGAATCTGGTTCCCACCTGCTGCTGAGTCTGGGACTTCTGCCACAGCATCAGTGGTGCTGGTGACTGATTGCCATCAGGGCTTGGGTTGGATGCTGGTTTGTATCTATTTGTGCCTGTTTCATTTTATTGTTATTACTTTCATGTAGTTTTCTTTCCCACCTGATCAATCTCTCTTCCTTATTCCCTTTCTCTTCCCTCTGGGATGCAAAGGGGATCTCACAGAGCTTCTGTCATTGATTTAGTGGCCAGCCCAACCCTGACCCTTATCACTCCTAAGTTCATCTGAAGTTCTCACCACTGAGTGTTGGTTGGACATCGTGGTTTGGGCTACACAAAGCATATTTATTGATTTGCCTTTCATTTCTTTGCTTAACAAAAATCCTCTGCTTTGATGATAGGGCTGTAAAACAATTATCAAGGCATTGTCTCCATTGTTGGAGCATTATTTCTGGATCATTTTGCCGTGGCTGAGGACCAATTTCCAAGCAATTCACCTTCTGTTTCTCTGTCAGCACCAAACAAATCTACAAAGCAAATCATTTCATTCTGTAACCTTTCTGAGGGAGAGAGATTTCCAGACACAGACTCTGATTTGCTTCTCCTTTGCAAATGATTTCTCACATTGAATTTGAAATGTCAGTGACTTCATTATGGAGCACAGCAATACAGGCTGCATGTCTGAAGTGGGATTGATTTGCTATTCAGATGGCTACTCTGGTCAGTATATCCCCCTGGATAGCAGGCCTGGCACATCAGCCTGAGCTGAATGTTATGCCAGGCTCATGGTTGGGAATTGAGGAGCTTGTGAAAAATGGACAAGTTGGAAAGGCAGAAGGCTGTTCCCCTGTACTGCTTATGGAAAGTCAGGTTTGTCCCTGCATGGGCAAGATGAAACCAAACGAAGCAGCAGTAGTTTGTAATCCTTTTGAAACTGACAAGGAAATGGGTGCAAGGCACCAGGCTGTGAGGCTCCCAATGTATGTTGAAGTAACCTGGTGATGTAGCTCTGGGAGCAGGCAGGACAACTTGATGTTTTATTATTTAAAATAGTCATAGAATCACAGAATTGTCAGGGTTGGAAGGGACCTCAAGGCTCAGCCAGTCCCAACCCCCCTGCCATGGGCAGGGACACCTCACACCACAGCAGGTTGCTCACAGCCACATCCAGCCTGGCTGCAAACACCTCCAGGCAGGAGGCTTCCACCACCTCCCTGGGCAACCTGTGCCAGGCTCTCACCACCCTCATGGGGAACAACTTCTTCCTAACATCCAAATTGAATCTCCCCATTTCTAGTTTTGTTCCACTCCCCCCAGTCCTATCACTCCCTGACACCCTCAAAAGTCCCTCCCCAGCTTCCAGTATCCCCTTCAGATACTGGAAGGCCACAATTAGGTCTCCTTGGAGCCTTCTCCTCTCCAGACTGAACAGCCCCAACTCTCTCTGTCTCCATAGCAGGGGCAGCTCCAGGCCTCTGTTCATCAAGTTCTGCTGTTTCTCACAGCATTGTCAGGGTTGGAAGGGACCTCTAGGATCACCTAGTTCCAGCCCCCCTGCCATGGACAGGGACACTTCCCCCTATATCAGGTTGCCCTGAGCCACATCCAGCCTGGCCTTAAAAACATGCAGGGATAGGACTCCCACTACCTCCCTGGGCAACCTGTTCCAGTGTCTCACCACCCTTATGGTGAAGACCTTATTTATCACATCTAATATAAATCTCTCCTTCACTAGCTTGCATCCATTCCCCCTAGTCCTATCACTACCTGACACCATAAAAAGTCCCTCACCAGCTTTCTTCTAGGCTCCCTTCAGATATTGGAAGGCCACAATGAGGTCTCCTTGGAGTCTTCTCTTGACCCTTGGGTCTTCTCTTTCCCACTTTTCTAAGCCTGGTGTTTCCTTTTCCCCCCTCTTTCCTTAAACATACACAGGGCTTCTGTACAGCCTTTTGCCATTGTTTTCTACATTTCCTGGAGCTCTGCTGGGGGCCAGGCCAGTTTATAGCAGCTGGGGATTTGTTCTAATGGCCCTTTGGGGTGTTTCCTTACTCATACAACCAGACTTCAGCCTGGGAGCTATGACTGAGTGCCTGGCTGTACTCTGCAGCTGTTGCAGTGAGCTCCGCTGCTTTTGCTCCAGCACATTCACTCTTCAGCCATACCACTGGGATACAGCTGCTTCACACTGGGTGGTGAGAATCTGCTTGCCTTCCAGTGCTCAGATCCTCTTGCATTCCTCTCCAGTGCCAGGGAGCTCTCCAATGCATTCAGAGAGGAAGCCAAGCTAACAGGACAAAAATGCTGCAACCAGGTGAAGAGCCATGATTCCTGTGGGTCTTCATTCCTCAGGGACAAACACTGTGGAAAGCAGGATCCTGTGTTGCTAGAATAGCAGAGTGCTGGGGGGTTGGAACAGACCTCTGAGGACCATGTCATCAAATCCTGCTGCTAGAGTGGGATCACCTAGACTAAATCACACAGGAGCACATCCAGGCAGGGTTTGAAGAGATGGAGCCTCCACAAGCTCTCTGGGCAGAGCCTGTTCCAGTGCTCTGCCACTTTCAAGACAGATGCAGTCTCAGTTAAGTATCAAGCACTTTGTTCTGATGCTGTCCCTAGCAGGGCACAGTGAATTGACTCCACCCATCCTAACCAGGAGAAGCCACTCAAACCCCAGAGGAGCCACATGATAAAATAGTGGGATGCAGGGATTTGGGATGAGCCTGAGAAAGCAAACAGAAACTTCTGTGAGGTTCTAAATATCAATGGGGCCTGGGGTAGATACCTCAAGTGCACTCCATTCCAACACACCCCTGAACTGGCAGTGGAAAAATCCATTGCCAGCAGCAGAGATGACTTGCAGCTGCAGCTGGGAGAGTGAGGGAGGTGAATGCAGAGAGCACTTAAGTGATGAAAGCAAGACTGGCAATCAGTTGTGTGCTTCAAAGCAGTACAGCACAATCAATCTGGCAACAGGGCCCCACTGTTCACTGTGCCTGGCTGTTGAAAGGTGTTGCACAAAGGAAGGCCCCTGGAAAAGAGCAGCCTTGCCCTGTCACATTCTTCTCCCTGTTGGTGTTTGTTCCTTACCCTTTCCCCCCACCCCAGAACCCCCTTTGCTTTGTAGCTGAGATTTGCCTTGTTGAGGGACAGCTTTTTCAGCATGCTTGGAATGTTGTAAGTTGCTTTACTTTGCTTATAGTTTGTTCTGCCTTCACATCAGTAGTTCAGGTCACAGAAATCATAGAATTGTCAGGGCTGGAAGGGAGCTCAAGGCTCAGCCAGTTCCAACTCCCCTGCCATGGGCAGGGACACCTCACACTACAGCAGGTTGCTCACAGCCACATCCAGCCTGGCCTTAAAACACCTCCAGGCAGGAGGCTTCCACCACCTCCCTGGGCAACCTGTGCCAGGCTGTCACCACCCTCATGGGGAACAACTTCTTCCTAACATCCAATCTCAATCTCCCCACTTCTAGTTTTGTTCCATTCCCCCCAGTCCTATCGCTCCCTCACAAGTCCCTCCCCAGCTTTCTTGTAGCCCCCTGCAGATCCTGCAAGGCCACAATTAGGTCTCCTGGGAGCCTTCTCTTCTCCAGATTGCAAAGCCCCAGCTCCTTCAGTCTGTCAATGCCTACTGCAAGCTGTGGCTGACAGCCAATACAGCAGGTGCAGCTCTGTGGCATGCAGTGGCATAATGTTCTTGGGGCACAATATAGTGGCCAGAGCAGCATGCAGTGAAGCAAAAGACTTCTTCACAGAATCACTGAATGGTAAGGGTTGGAAAGGACCTCTGCAATGCATCCAGTCCACTGCCACTGCCAAGGCAGGTTCACCTAGAAATGGCCACACATGAATGCCAATGGCATCCTGGCCTGCATCGGAATAGTGTGGCCAGCAGGAGCAGGGAAGCCATTGTGCCCCTGTGCTCAGCACTGGTTAGGCCACACCTTGAGTCCTGTGTCCAGTTCTGGGCTCCTCAAATTAAGAAGGACATTGAGACACTTGAAGGTGTCCAGAGAAGGGCAACAAGGCTGGGGAGAGGCCTTGAGCACAGCCCTGTGAGGAGAGGCTGAGGGAGCTGCGGTTGCTTAGCCTGGAGAAGAGGAGGCTCAGGGGAGACCTCATTGCTCTCTACAACTTCCTGAAGGGAGGTCGTAGCCAGGTGGGGGTTGGTCTCTTCTCCCAGGCAAGCAGCACCAGAACAAGAGGACACAGTCTCAAGCTGTGACAGGGGAAGTTTAGGCTGGAGGTGAGGAGAAAGTCCTTCACAGAAAGAATAATGTACTATTGGAATGTGCTGCCCAGGGAGGTGGTGGAGTCCCCGTCCCTGGAGGTGTTCAAGAGGGGATTGGATGTGACACTTGGTGTCATGGTTTATCATGAGGTCTGTGGTGACAGGTTGGACTTGATGATCTTTGAGGTCTCTTCCAACCTTGGTGATTCTATGATTCTATGAATATATTCAGGTGGGTTTTGAATGTCTCCAGAGAGTGAGACTCCACCAGACTGCTCCAGGGCTCCCCTCACCCATAAGTTAAAGAAGGTCTGCCTCATGTTTGGATGTTCAAGGTTGTGTCTCTTACCCCTTGCCCTGTCACTGGGCACCACTGAACAAAGCTTGGTCCCACCCTCCTGACACCCACCCTGATGAAATCCCCCTCAGTCTTCTCTTTTGCAGACTAAATAGACTCAGTTCTCTCAGTCTTTCATCATCAGAGAGACATTCCAGTCCCTTTATCATCTTTGCAACCCTTTCCTGTACCTTCTGCAGCAAATCCCTGCCCTTACTCAACTGGGGAGCCTAGAACTGGGCACAGTACTCCAAACATAGCCTCACCTAGGCAGAGTAGAGGGGCAGGAGAACCTCCCTCGACCTGCTGCTTTCTCTTCTCAGATTTTGCTGCATGTGAAGATGTAAGTAAGTATGAGGACAATGCAAATTTCACTCTTCTGTTACATGAAGGGGGAAATGTTCTTTCTTTTTCTTCCCCAATCAACAGTTTTTCTTCCAAAACTCCCTGCCCTCATGGACAACCTGATGCTGGCATTGCTGGGGACACCTGGCCCTTTTCAGCTGAGCTGGCTCTTCAGGCTAGCACAGTCCTGTCCCTAAAGTCTTTGAGGTGTGCATTTTCTTTTCTGAAAGGCTCATCATTTAGAAGTTTCTTAGAACAACTCTGCCTGTGAAGCACAGGAAACCTCTGGAGGGACTTTTTAAACAGGCATGAAGTGGTAGAGAGGGTAACAGCTTAAATTGATAGGGGGTTGATTTAGATTAGATATAAGGGGGAAAATTCTTCACTGTGTGGGTGAGGAGGCACTGGAGCAGGTTGAACAAAGAATTTATGGATGGGGCCACACTGGAAATTCTCAGTGCCAGGCTGGATGTTGTCTGGGTCCAGGGAGTGAAAGAGCCTCAGCTCTTTTGAATATTCCCATGTTAGGAAACTAGAGGCACAAAGGAAGCCAAACTATCAACAGCCCTTGAGGCTATTGATTACCAGAATAAAGAGGATGGATCAGAAGGAGAGAGAGAGAGAAGAGGAAGAGAGAAGAAGAAGAGACAAGAGGAAAGGAATTGTATTCCCACACCCCTCACCCCCCAAGACGGTTTGGGTCTGTGGAGGAAAGGTGCTGCAGCTTTGGCCTGGAGGAGATGTTGTCCTTGTTGGCAGTGCTGTCCTCTGGGCAGCCTCTTCAGCTCCATCAGTTGCAGCAGGTGGAATTTAGGACACAGAGAGAGGGTTCCTCTTGGTCTGCTTCTTCCAGGCTCCATGGGGGTGTCTTTGTCCTTTTCTCCCCTGGTATTCTCTCTGTTTTTCTTCAGAGCAGCATTGTCCAGGTCTTTTCCTTCTCTGTGTTTTCCTTCTCCAGAGCCAGTAGTTGCTCAGATCTTTTATACAGTTGCATAGGTATGCATATTCCAGAGAGTATGGATAGCAGTGCCTTCTGCCCATTATTTCCAGGGCAGCTACAGTCTGCTGAGCTATCCTTATCTATGCACCTTCCAGAGAGTCCTTATCCAGTTGCCTCTGCCCAACACACATCAGCTATTGTCTGGGCCAGCAGCAAAGGTGATTTTATCTTTGTTGAGTCACATCAAGAGAGACAATATTGAGTCTCTTACAGATGGGGCTTTGAGCAACATGGTCGAGTAGGTGCCACTTCTTGTGGCAGGTACTAGGGAATCTTTGAGGTCCCTTCCCACCCAACCCATTCTATGATCTCACATCTACTCTTTTTCTTCTTCAGGCTGAACATCTTCTCAGTCTGTCTTCACAGCAGAGGTGCTCCAGCCCTTTGATCATCTTTGTGGCCCTCCTCTGGATCTGCTCCAGCAGGCCCATGTCTTTCTTGTGTTCACAGGCTCACAGGCTCACAGGATGTTAGGGGTTGGAAGGGAACTCTGGGGATATTCCAGTCCAACTCCCCTGCCAAGGCAGGACCATAGAACCCAGCACAGGTCACACAGGAACGCATCCAGAGGAACACATCCAGACAGGGCTGCAAAGGCTCCAGAGAAGGAGACTCCACAACCTCTCTGGGCAGCCTGCTCCAGGCCTCTGTGACCCTCACAGTGAAGAAGTTCCTCTTCATGTTGAGGTGGAACCTCCTATGTTGTAGTTTATATATCCATTGCCCCTTGGCCTATCACAGGGTGCAAGTGAGCAGAGTCTGTCCCTTTCCCTTCCTTCCTTACCTCCAGCCCTCAGATGTTCATAAGCATTTATTAAATCCCCTCTCAGTCTTCTCCTCTCCAGACTAAACAGCCCCAGGGCTCTCAACCTCTCCTCACCAGGCAGTACTCCAGGCCCTTCAGGATCCTTGGAGCCCTCCCTTGGACTCTCTCCAGCAGATCCCTGTCCCTGTTGAACTGGGGAGCCCAGAACTGGATGCAATATTCCAGGTGAGGTCTCACCAGGGATGATCTGGAGGAGGGCATTGAGTCCATCATCAGTAAATTTGCTGATGACACCAAGCTGGGGGCAGGAGTTGATCTGCTGGAGGGTAGAGAGGCTCTGCAGAGGGACCTTGACAGGCTGGACAGATGGGCAGAGGCCAAGGGCAGGAGACTGAACACATCCAAATGTCGGGTTGTGCACATTGGCCACAGCAACCCCAGGCAGTGCTACAGGCTGGGGGCAGAGTGGCTGGAGAGCGGCCAGGCAGAGGGGGACCTGGGGGTGCTGGTTGATGGTAGGCTGAACATGAGCCTGCAGTGTGCCCAGGCAGCCAAGAAGGCCAATGGCATCCTGGCCTGCATCAGGAACAGTGTGGCCAGCAGGAGCAGGGAGGTCATTCTGCCCCTGTACACTGCACTGGTTAGGCCACACCTTGAGTACTGTGATGATCTTGAAGGTCTCTTCCAAGCTGGTTTATGATCTGCTGGCCACACTCCTTTTGATGCAGCCCAGGGTGTGATTACCCTTCTGGGCTGCAAGATTACAAGGATGATTAGAAGAAATTGAAATCTCTGAGACAAAACCATGGTCCTTACTATGTGGTCTGTATAGCCACTTAAATTGGGGATCTGCTCTTGCTGAAATCAGCAAGTAGGATGCAATGTAGGGGGAAAACAGCATATGGACAGACAGGTACTTGGGCATCTGCTCAGGCTTGGTCTTCTTGCAGTGGTACTGTTGGAAGCACTCCTTGCAATAGCAGTGAGGATTAGCTGTTTGAGGTGAGGAGAAAGTTCTTCCCAGAGAAAGTTGTTAGCCATTGGAATGTGCTGCCCAGGGAGGTGGTGGAGTCACCATCCCTGGAGGTGTTCAAGAGGGGATTGGATGTGGCACTCGGAGCCATGGTTTAGTTAGTCATGAGGTGTTGGGTGACAGGTTGGACTTGATGATCTCTGAGGTCTTTTCCAACCTTACTGATTCTATGATTCCATTCATTGTTGCAGCACAAAGCTGGAACCTGCACTGTGTAGCTGGAGATGAGGGAGATTCAACTTCTCTTTGTATTTCTGCAGCCTAGAGGATTCTGAAAGCCTTCATGCTTCTGCCATGGGGGGAAAAAAAGCCAATAAACTTCTTGAAAAAGCTACTGAAGTGTGGCACAGGCAGCTGGAGATGCTGGGTGTTGCAGCATGCCTCCCAAGCTCTGAAGCAGGAAGCTGAGGCAGTTTGTTTTCCTTGAGTTGTGGTAGTCAGGCAGTTTATTTTCTGACCTTCAGAGATCTGGCTCTGTATGAAAAGGAAACTAAAAGCAACATAAATCTGTGTCAGGAGGTGGCTTCACTGAGGTGTGAGAAGTCATCCAGGCCCAGAAGGAAGAATGGATCAAAAATCACAGAAATATTCAGGATGGAACAGAGCCTCAGGATCACCAAGTCCAACCCAGAACCCTACTCTGCAAGGGTCACCCCTAAACCACAGCCCTAGGCAGCACATCCAAACCACCTTGAAACACAGCCAGGCTTGGGGACTCCACCACCTCCCTGGGCAGCACATTCCAGTCCCTGACCACTCTTGCTGGGAAAAAATGTTTCCCACTGTCCAGTCTAACCCTGCCCAGCTGCAGCTTGAGGCCATTCCCTCTTGTTCTATCACTAATTACCTGTGAGAAGAGACCAGCACCAACCTCTCCACAACCTCCTTTCAGGTAGCTGTAGACAGCCAGGAGGTCCCCCCTCAGCCTTCTCTTCTTCAGACTAACCATCCCCAGCTCCTTCAGTCACTCTTCATCAGATTTATTCTCCAGACCCTTCCCCAATGGCAACATTCATGCCCATATGGTGTATTCATGTAGCTCTCCAAACCCATCCAGATGGGCAGGAAAATGTCCCAAATTAAGGCAACTGATAGTTGATTATCTTTCTTTAGAAAGGGTTTGCAAACACTGAAATAAACTCCCCAGGGAGCTGTTTGAATCCCTGTCCCTGGAGGTGTTTCAGAGGCTCAGAGAGGCAGTGCTGAGGGATGTGGTCTAGCACCAGACTTAGTAGACTTGATTAGACTAAAAGATCTCTGAGGTCTTTTCCAGCTGAAAGGACTCCATGATTCTGTGGAAATGCAAAGCAAAATCGAATCTCATTATTTAAACCTTTGGTTAAAACCAAAACACCTTCTTTGCCTTCAGTTTCAACAGTGAGGCAGGAGGACTTCAGGACAACTGGCCTCCTGAACTGGTAGAAGGGGTCAGGGAGCAGTGCAGTGCCCCTGAAATCCATGAGGAAGTAATTAGAGACCTCCTTAGACACTTGGATCCCCACAAGTCCATGGGACTGGATGGCATCCATCCTAGGGTGCTGAGAGAGCTGACAGAGGAGCTGGCCAAGCTGCTCTCCATTGTTTTTCAGCAGTCCTGGCTCACTGGAGACATCTCAGAGGACTGGAAGCTGGCTAACATGGTGCCCATCCACAAGAAGGGCTGGTTGGATGAGCCAGGGAATTCCAGGCCTGGCAGCCTGACCTCAGTGCCAGGCAAGATCATGGAACAGGTCATCCTGAGTGCAATTACACAGCACTTACAGGATGGCCAAGGGATCAGGCCCAGCCAGCATGGATTTAGGAAGGGCAGGTCCTGCCTGACCAACCTGATCTACTTCCATGCCCAGGTGACTGCCTGGTGGATGTGGGGCAGGCTGTGGATGTGGTCTGCCTGGACTTCAGCAAGGCCTTTGACACCGTCCCCCACAGCAAACTCTTGGCCAAGCTGTCAGCTCGTGGCTTGGACAGCAGCTCTCTGAGCTGGGTTAGGAACTGGCTGGAGGCTGAGCCCAGAGAGTGGTGGTGAATGGTGCCACAGCCAGCTGGCAGCCAGGCACCAGTGGTGTGCCCCAGGGATCAGTGCTGGGCCCCAGCCTGTTCAAAATCTTTATTGATGATCTGGACGAGGGGATTGAGTCCATCATCAGTAAATTTGCAGACAACACCAAGCTGGGGGCAGGAGTTTAGATCTGTTAGAGGGTAGGAGAGCTCTGCAGAGGGACCTTGCCAGGCTGGACAGATGGGCAGAGTCCAACAGGATGGCATTCAACAAATTCAAGTGCCAGGGGCTGCACTTTGGTCAAAAAACCCCTTATGCAGAGCTACAGGCTGGGGTTGGAGTTGCTGAGAGAAGCCAGGCAGAAAGGTACCTGGGGGTACTGTGTGACAGCAGCTGAACATGAGCCAGCAGTTGTGCCCAGGTGGCCAAGAAGGCCAATAGCATCCTGGCTTGCATCAGGAACAGTGTGGCCTGCAGGAGCAGGGAAGTCATTGTGCCCTGTGCTCAGCACTGGTTTAGGCCACACCTTGAGTCCTGTGTCCAGTTCTGGGCTCCACATGTTAGGAAAATGTTGAGATGCTGGAAGGTGTCCAGAGCAGAGAAGGGCAAGAAAGCTGGGGGAGGGGGTCTGGAGCACAGCCCTGTGAGGAGAGGCTGAGGGAGCTGGGGTTGCTTAGCCTGCAGAAAAGGAGGCTCAGGGGAGACCTCATTTCTCTCTACAGGTCCCTGAGGGAGGTTGGAGAGAGGAGGGAACAGCCTCTGCTCCTTGGTGGCAAGGCAGAGGAGCAGAGGAGATGTTTCGAAGCTGCAGCAGGGGAGGCTCAGGCTGGATGCTAGGAAATATTTCTTCCCAGAGAGACTTCTCAAACATTGGAAGAGACTGCCCAGGGCAGTGCTGGAGTCATCATCCCTGGGGGTGTTCAAGCAGATTTGGACCTGGTGCTAAGGGACAGGGCTTAGCGTTGAGCGTTCAGTGCTGGATTGAAGGTTGGACTGGATGAGCTTGGAGATCTCTTCCAGCCAGCTGAATTCTGTGGCCCTGTGATTCTTCAGCTAAGTGGGGCTATGCCATGGAAACCCATGGAATCCTCAAGGGATATAACACCTCCAGTGGCACCTTCCATGAATCGTCCCTGTAATGTGCACCTGAGCATGGTCTGTATAGAGTGCAGGAACACTGCAGTTCCTCAGGGATGACAGCTGCGCCATTGATCAGTTAGAGGTCAGCAAGTTATTTAGTTGCTTTATGAGGAATAAATCAGATGCTCACTTGCAGCCCCCTCCTTACCTGAGCTCCCACACACAGAGTTCTTCATGGCAAAGGAGGGAATTGTTTCTGAAGCACAGGAGCCTGTAAAGTAATGGGGCAGGCACATGTGGGGTGGGACACTGCTCACTGCTGCTGTGTTCTCTGCATTGTGCTGAGAGCACACAAAGTCCTAATAAAGCAGGTTGCTGCTCCTTAGGGACAAGCAACACAGTAGTGGAGTGAGTGAGAGTGAGGGTGGGAGGCTTCCTGTCTGCCTTAAACATCTAGATTAGAAGTCTTCATATCTGGTTAATTGATTAGGTTAAGCCTGGAGAAGAGAAGGCTCCAAGGAGAGCTTAGAGCAGACTTCCAGTATCTGAGGGGGCTACAGGGACAGGCTGGGGAGGGAATTACTACAAAGTCTTGGAGTGATAGGATGAGGGGGGAATGGATCTCAGGGCAGCTTTAGCCTGGAGATGAGGAAGAAATTCTTTCAGTGAGGGTGGTAAGACACTGGCACAAGTTGCCCAGGGAGGCTGTGGATGTCCCCTCCCTGGAGGTGTTCAAGGCTAGGTTGGATGAGGCCTTGAGCAGCCTGGTCTAGTGTCTGTGCCCATGGAAGGGTGTCTGTGCCCATGGAAGGGTGTCTCTGCCCACATGGAAGGTGTTCTCTGCCCATGGCAGGGGGTTTGGAACTAGATGATACTTAACGCTGCTTCCAACCCAACCCATTC